>NC_092812.1:66200308-66550898 GCF_040954645.1 Diabrotica undecimpunctata | reverse complement strand
TTCCATCTTCAACAATGTTACCTATGTCACTCCAGTTGCTGGCAAAAGATATGCGTGAGGCTACCGTAGCTGAAATTCTTAAATATCTACAATTACAACCAATTACAAATTTTGTGTTATATTTCTGTTTATGTGAACTGCTTTCCACGAAACAGACAGAACAAACTCGATCAGATATACGAGTTAGTGCTATCTCTCTCATGGAACAAAGCTCGAAAGTGGTTCGATTCATCTTCACCAATGTTACCTATGTCACTCCAGTTGCTGGCAAAAGATATGCGTGAGGCTACCGTAGCTGAAATTCTTAGATATCTACAATTACAACCAATTATTAATTTTGTGTTATATTTCTGTTTTTGTGAACTGCTTTCCACGACATATACAGAACAAACTCGATCAGATATACGAGTTAGTCCCGTATATATCATGGAACAAAGCTCGAAAGTGGTTCGTTCCATCTTCAACAATGTTACCTATGTCACTCCAGTTGCTGCAAAGAATAGGCGTGATGCTACCGTAGCTAAAATTCTAAAATCTACAATTACAACCAATTACAAATTTTGTGTTATATTTCTGTTTTTGTGAACTGCTTTCCACGACACACACAGAACAAACTCGATCAGATATACGAGTTAATCCTATGTCTGTGGTGGAACAAAGCTCGAAAGTGGTTCGATCTTCACCCATGTCACTCCCGTTGCTGGCAAAAGATATGCGACTCGATCAGAAATACGAGTTTTAATTGGGTACCTAATAAAATAGAGCCTAAAACTGATTCGACCTCTATGTAGCTAGATTCATAGCAAAAGAATAACCATTTAACGGATTTTCTTTTGCTCCAATTGACACATCAAGCAACTAATAAATAATGCAACCTCTTATAAAAATTGGTTAATAAAAATATTTAGGTGACAAAATCTTGGCTACTAATTAAAAAAATAAATATAAATTTAATTTAGACATTAAAAAATACTGCTATCGGTCAGCTATCGATTATATTAGAGGAGTTAGGAGAATTATCTGGCAAAGAGATTTTTGTGACAAAACCTTTGCTGAAATTGAATATATTGACATTACTAATCATTTTTTTTAATAGTATATGAACTGCTTTCTACTAGGCACACCAATAGACTCGATCAGAAATACGAGTTTTAATTGGGTACCTAATAAAACACAGCCTAAAACTGATTCGACCTCTATGTAGCTAGATTCATAGCAAAAGAATAACCATTTAACGGATTTTCTTTTGCTCCAATTGACACATCAAGCAACTAATAAATAATGCAACCTCATTATAAAAATTGGTTAATAAAAATATTTAGGTGACAAAATCTTGGCTAATAATTAAAAAGTACATTTAATTTAGACATTAAGAAAAACTGCTATCAGTCAGCTATCGATTATATTAGAGGAGTTACGAGAATTATCTGGCAAAGAGATTTATGTGACAAAACCTTTGCTGAAATTGATAAAAACCATATAATAATTTTGTTTAAAAAATACTGCTATGAATCTATTATTGAATAGATTAACATTACTAATCATTGTTTTTTGAAAGTATATAAACTGCTTTCTACTAGGCACACAAATAGACTCGATCAAAAATACGAGTTTTAATTGTGTACCTCATAAAACACAGCCTAAAACAAGCAACTAATAAATAATGCAACCTCTTTATAAAAATTGGTTAATAAAAATATTTAGGTGACTAAATCTTGGCTAATAATTAAAAAGTACATTTAATTTAGACATTAAGAAATACTGCTATCAGTCAGCTATCGATTATATTAGAGGAGTTACGAGAAATATCTGGCAAAGAGATTTATGTGACAAAACCGTTGCTGAAATTGATAAAAACCATATAATAATTTTGTTTAAAACATACTGCTATGAATCTATTATTGAATAGATTAACATTACTAATCATTGTTTTTGAAAGTATATAAACTGCTTTCTACTAGGCACACAAATAGACTCGATCAAAAATACGAGTTTTAATTGTGTACCTCATAAAACACAGCCTAAAACTGATTCGACCTCTATGTAGCTAGATTCATAGCAAAAGAATAAACATTTAACGGATTTTCTTTTGCACCAATTGACACATCAAGCAACTAATAAATAATGCAACCTCTTTATAAAAATTGGTTAATAAAAATATTTAGGTGACAAAATCTTGGCTAATAATTAAAAAGTACATTTAATTTAGACATTAAGAAATACTGTTATCAGTCAGCTATCGATTATATTAGAGGAGTTACGAGAATTACCTGGCAAAGAGATCTGGAACAAAGCTCGAAAGTGGTTCGTTCCATCTTCAACAATGTTAGCCATGTCACTCCAGTTGCTGGCAAAGAATAGGCGTGATGCTACCGTAGCTGAAATTCTTAAAAATCTACAATTACAACCAATTACAAATTTTGTGTTATATTTCTGTTTATGTGAACTGCTTTCCACGAAACAGACAGAACAAACTCGAACAGATATACGAGTTAGTGCTATCTCTCTCATGGAACAAAGCTCGAAAGTGGTTCGATTCATCTTCACCAATGTTACCTATGTCACTCCAGTTGCTGCAAAAGATATGCGTGAGGCTACCGTAGCTGAAATTCTTAGATATCTACAATTACAACCAATTATTAATTTTGTGTTATATTTCTGTTTTTGTGAACTGCTTTCCACGACATATACAGAACAAACTCGATCAGATATACGAGTTAGTCCCGTATATATCATGGAACAAAGCTCGAAAGTGGTTCGTTCCATCTTCAACAATGTTACCTAGGTCACTCCAGTTGCTGGCAAAGAATAGGCGTGATGCTACCGTAGCTAAAATTCTTAAAAATCTACAATTACAACCAATTACAAATTTTGTGTTATATTTCTGTTTTGTGAACTGCTTTCCACGAAACAGACAGAACAAACTCGAACAGATATACGAGTTAGTGCTATCTCTCTCATGGAACAAAGCTCGAAAGTGGTTCGATTCATCTTCACCAATGTTACCTATGTCACTCCAGTTGCTGGCAAAAGATATGCGTGAGGCTACCGTAGCTGAAATTCTTAAATATCTACAATTACAACCAATTACAAATTTTGTGTTATATTTCTGTTTATGTGAACTGCTTTCCACGAAACAGACAGAACAAACTCGATCAGATATACGAGTTAGTGCTATCTCTCTCATGGAACAAAGCTCGAAAGTGGTTCGATTCATCTTCACCAATGTTACCTATGTCACTCCAGTTGCTGGCAAAAGATATGCGTGAGGCTACCGTAGCTGAAATTCTTAGATATCTACAATTACAACCAATTATTAATTTTGTGTTATATTTCTGTTTTTGTGAACTGCTTTCCACGACATATACAGAACAAACTCGATCAGATATACGAGTTAGTCCCGTATATATCATGGAACAAAGCTCGAAAGTGGTTCGTTCCATCTTCAACAATGTTACCTAGGTCACTCCAGTTGCTGGCAAAGAATAGGCGTGATGCTACCCGTAGCTAAAATTCTTAAAAATCTACAATTACAACCAATTACAAATTTTGTGTTATATTTCTGTTTATGTGAACTGCTTTCCACGAAACAGACAGAACAAACTCGAACAGATATACGAGTTAGTGCTATCTCTCTCATGGAACAAAGCTCGAAAGTGGTTCGATTCATCTTCACCAATGTTACCTATGTCACTCCAGTTGCTGGCAAAAAGATATGCGTGAGGCTACCGTAGCTGAAATTCTTAAATATCTACAATTACAACCAATTACAAATTTTGTGTTATATTTCTGTTTATGTGAACTGCTTTCCACGAAACAGACAGAACAAACTCGATCAGATATACGAGTTAGTGCTATCTCTCTCATGGAACAAAGCTCGAAAGTGGTTCGATTCATCTTCACCAATGTTACCTATGTCACTCCAGTTGCTGGCAAAAGATATGCGTGAGGCTACCGTAGCTGAAATTCTTAGATATCTACAATTACAACCAATTATTAATTTTGTGTTATATTTCTGTTTTTGTGAACTGCTTTCCACGACATATACAGAACAAACTCGATCAGATATACGAGTTAGTCCCGTATATATCATGGAACAAAGCTCGAAAGTGGTTCGTTCCATCTTCAACAATGTTACCTAGGTCACTCCAGTTGCTGGCAAAGAATAGGCGTGATGCTACCGTAGCTAAAATTCTTAAAAATCTACAATTACAACCAATTACAAATTTTGTGTTATATTTCTGTTTTTGTGAACTGCTTTCCACGAAACAGACAGAACAAACTCGAACAGATATACGAGTTAGTGCTATCTCTCTCATGGAACAAAGCTCGAAAGTGGTTCGATTCATCTTCACCAATGTTACCTATGTCACTCCAGTTGCTGGCAAAAGATATGCGTGAGGCTACCGTAGCTGAAATTCTTAGATATCTACAATTACAACCAATTATTAATTTTGTGTTATATTTCTGTTTTTGTGAACTGCTTTCCACGACATATACAGAACAAACTCGATCAGATATACGAGTTAGTCCCGTATATATCATGGAACAAAGCTCGAAAGTGGTTCGTTCCATCTTCAACAATGTTACCTAGGTCACTCCAGTTGCTGGCAAAGAATAGGCGTGATGCTACCGTAGCTAAAATTCTTAAAAATCTACAATTACAACCAATTACAAATTTTGTGTTATATTTCTGTTTTTGTGAACTGCTTTCCACGAAACAGACAGAACAAACTCGAACAGATATACGAGTTAGTGCTATCTCTCTCATGGAACAAAGCTCGAAAGTGGTTCGATTCATCTTCACCAATGTTACCTATGTCACTCCAGTTGCTGGCAAAAGATATGCGTGAGGCTACCGTAGCTGAAATTCTTAGATATCTACAATTACAACCAATTATTAATTTTGTGTTATATTTCTGTTTTTGTGAACTGCTTTCCACGACATATACAGAACAAACTCGATCAGATATACGAGTTAGTCCCGTATATATCATGGAACAAAGCTCGAAAGTGGTTCGTTCCATCTTCAACAATGTTACCTAGGTCACTCCAGTTGCTGGCAAAGAATAGGCGTGATGCTACCGTAGCTAAAATTCTTAAAAATCTACAATTACAACCAATTACAAATTTTGTGTTATATTTCTGTTTATGTGAACTGCTTTCCACGAAACAGACAGAACAAACTCGAACAGATATACGAGTTAGTGCTATCTCTCTCATGGAACAAAGCTCGAAAGTGGTTCGATTCATCTTCACCAATGTTACCTATGTCACTCCAGTTGCTGGCAAAAGATATGCGTGAGGCTACCGTAGCTGAAATTCTTAAATATCTACAATTACAACCAATTACAAATTTTGTGTTATATTTCTGTTTATGTGAACTGCTTTCCACGAAACAGACAGAACAAACTCGAACAGATATACGAGTTAGTGCTATCTCTCTCATGGAACAAAGCTCGAAAGTGGTTCGATTCATCTTCACCAATGTTACCTATGTCACTCCAGTTGCTGGCAAAAGATATGCGTGAGGCTACCGTAGCTGAAATTCTTAGATATCTACAATTACAACCAATTATTAATTTTGTGTTATATTTCTGTTTTTGTGAACTGCTTTCCACGACATATACAGAACAAACTCGATCAGATATACGAGTTAGTCCCGTATATATCATGGAACAAAGCTCGAAAGTGGTTCGTTCCATCTTCAACAATGTTACCTAGGTCACTCCAGTTGCTGGCAAAGAATAGGCGTGATGCTACCGTAGCTAAAATTCTTAAAAATCTACAATTACAACCAATTACAAATTTTGTGTTATATTTCTGTTTATGTGAACTGCTTTCCACGAAACAGACAGAACAAACTCGAACAGATATACGAGTTAGTGCTATCTCTCTCATGGAACAAAGCTCGAAAGTGGTTCGATTCATCTTCACCAATGTTACCTATGTCACTCCAGTTGCTGGCAAAAGATATGCGTGAGGCTACCGTAGCTGAAATTCTTAGATATCTACAATTACAACCAATTATTAATTTTGTGTTATATTTCTGTTTTTGTGAACTGCTTTCCACGACATATACAGAACAAACTCGATCAGATATACGAGTTAGTCCCGTATATATCATGGAACAAAGCTCGAAAGTGGTTCGTTCCATCTTCAACAATGTTACCTAGGTCACTCCAGTTGCTGGCAAAGAATAGGCGTGATGCTACCGTAGCTAAAATTCTTAAAAATCTACAATTACAACCAATTACAAATTTTGTGTTATATTTCTGTTTATGTGAACTGCTTTCCACGAAACAGACAGAACAAACTCGAACAGATATACGAGTTAGTGCTATCTCTCTCATGGAACAAAGCTCGAAAGTGGTTCGATTCATCTTCACCAATGTTACCTATGTCACTCCAGTTGCTGGCAAAAGATATGCGTGAGGCTACCGTAGCTGAAATTCTTAGATATCTACAATTACAACCAATTATTAATTTTGTGTTATATTTCTGTTTTTGTGAACTGCTTTCCACGACATATACAGAACAAACTCGATCAGATATACGAGTTAGTCCCGTATATATCATGGAACAAAGCTCGAAAGTGGTTCGTTCCATCTTCAACAATGTTACCTAGGTCACTCCAGTTGCTGGCAAAGAATAGGCGTGATGCTACCGTAGCTAAAATTCTTAAAAATCTACAATTACAACCAATTACAAATTTTGTGTTATATTTCTGTTTATGTGAACTGCTTTCCACGAAACAGACAGAACAAACTCGAACAGATATACGAGTTAGTGCTATCTCTCTCATGGAACAAAGCTCGAAAGTGGTTCGATTCATCTTCACCAATGTTACCTATGTCACTCCAGTTGCTGGCAAAAGATATGCGTGAGGCTACCGTAGCTGAAATTCTTAGATATCTACAATTACAACCAATTATTAATTTTGTGTTATATTTCTGTTTTTGTGAACTGCTTTCCACGACATATACAGAACAAACTCGATCAGATATACGAGTTAGTCCCGTATATATCATGGAACAAAGCTCGAAAGTGGTTCGTTCCATCTTCAACAATGTTACCTAGGTCACTCCAGTTGCTGGCAAAGAATAGGCGTGATGCTACCGTAGCTAAAATTCTTAAAAATCTACAATTACAACCAATTACAAATTTTGTGTTATATTTCTGTTTTTGTGAACTGCTTTCCACGAAACAGACAGAACAAACTCGAACAGATATACGAGTTAGTGCTATCTCTCTCATGGAACAAAGCTCGAAAGTGGTTCGATTCATCTTCACCAATGTTACCTATGTCACTCCAGTTGCTGGCAAAAGATATGCGTGAGGCTACCGTAGCTGAAATTCTTAGATATCTACAATTACAACCAATTATTAATTTTGTGTTATATTTCTGTTTTTGTGAACTGCTTTCCACGACATATACAGAACAAACTCGATCAGATATACGAGTTAGTCCCGTATATATCATGGAACAAAGCTCGAAAGTGGTTCGTTCCATCTTCAACAATGTTACCTAGGTCACTCCAGTTGCTGGCAAAGAATAGGCGTGATGCTACCGTAGCTAAAATTCTTAAAAATCTACAATTACAACCAATTACAAATTTTGTGTTATATTTCTGTTTATGTGAACTGCTTTCCACGAAACAGACAGAACAAACTCGAACAGATATACGAGTTAGTGCTATCTCTCTCATGGAACAAAGCTCGAAAGTGGTTCGATTCATCTTCACCAATGTTACCTATGTCACTCCAGTTGCTGGCAAAAGATATGCGTGAGGCTACCGTAGCTGAAATTCTTAAATATCTACAATTACAACCAATTACAAATTTTGTGTTATATTTCTGTTTATGTGAACTGCTTTCCACGAAACAGACAGAACAAACTCGATCAGATATACGAGTTAGTGCTATCTCTCTCATGGAACAAAGCTCGAAAGTGGTTCGATTCATCTTCACCAATGTTACCTATGTCACTCCAGTTGCTGGCAAAAGATATGCGTGAGGCTACCGTAGCTGAAATTCTTAGATATCTACAATTACAACCAATTATTAATTTTGTGTTATATTTCTGTTTTTGTGAACTGCTTTCCACGACATATACAGAACAAACTCGATCAGATATACGAGTTAGTCCCGTATATATCATGGAACAAAGCTCGAAAGTGGTTCGTTCCATCTTCAACAATGTTACCTAGGTCACTCCAGTTGCTGGCAAAGAATAGGCGTGATGCTACCGTAGCTAAAATTCTTAAAAATCTACAATTACAACCAATTACAAATTTTGTGTTATATTTCTGTTTTTGTGAACTGCTTTCCACGAAACAGACAGAACAAACTCGAACAGATATACGAGTTAGTGCTATCTCTCTCATGGAACAAAGCTCGAAAGTGGTTCGATTCATCTTCACCAATGTTACCTATGTCACTCCAGTTGCTGGCAAAAGATATGCGTGAGGCTACCGTAGCTGAAATTCTTAAATATCTACAATTACAACCAATTACAAATTTTGTGTTATATTTCTGTTTATGTGAACTGCTTTCCACGAAACAGACAGAACAAACTCGATCAGATATACGAGTTAGTGCTATCTCTCTCATGGAACAAAGCTCGAAAGTGGTTCGATTCATCTTCACCAATGTTACCTATGTCACTCCAGTTGCTGGCAAAAGATATGCGTGAGGCTACCGTAGCTGAAATTCTTAGATATCTACAATTACAACCAATTATTAATTTTGTGTTATATTTCTGTTTTTGTGAACTGCTTTCCACGACATATACAGAACAAACTCGATCAGATATACGAGTTAGTCCCGTATATATCATGGAACAAAGCTCGAAAGTGGTTCGTTCCATCTTCAACAATGTTACCTAGGTCACTCCAGTTGCTGGCAAAGAATAGGCGTGATGCTACCGTAGCTAAAATTCTTAAAAATCTACAATTACAACCAATTACAAATTTTGTGTTATATTTCTGTTTTTGTGAACTGCTTTCCACGAAACAGACAGAACAAACTCGAACAGATATACGAGTTAGTGCTATCTCTCTCATGGAACAAAGCTCGAAAGTGGTTCGATTCATCTTCACCAATGTTACCTATGTCACTCCAGTTGCTGGCAAAAGATATGCGTGAGGCTACCGTAGCTGAAATTCTTAAATATCTACAATTACAACCAATTACAAATTTTGTGTTATATTTCTGTTTATGTGAACTGCTTTCCACGAAACAGACAGAACAAACTCGATCAGATATACGAGTTAGTGCTATCTCTCTCATGGAACAAAGCTCGAAAGTGGTTCGATTCATCTTCACCAATGTTACCTATGTCACTCCAGTTGCTGGCAAAAGATATGCGTGAGGCTACCGTAGCTGAAATTCTTAGATATCTACAATTACAACCAATTATTAATTTTGTGTTATATTTCTGTTTTTGTGAACTGCTTTCCACGACATATACAGAACAAACTCGATCAGATATACGAGTTAGTCCCGTATATATCATGGAACAAAGCTCGAAAGTGGTTCGTTCCATCTTCAACAATGTTACCTAGGTCACTCCAGTTGCTGGCAAAGAATAGGCGTGATGCTACCGTAGCTAAAATTCTTAAAAATCTACAATTACAACCAATTACAAATTTTGTGTTATATTTCTGTTTTTGTGAACTGCTTTCCACGACACACACAGAACAAACTCGATCAGATATACGAGTTAATCCTATGTCTGTGGTGGAACAAAGCTCGAAAGTGGTTCGATCTTCACCCATGTTACCCATGTCACTCCCGTTGCTGGCAAAAGATATGCGACTCGATCAGAAATACGAGTTTTAATTGGGTACCTAATAAAATAGAGCCTAAAACTGATTCGACCTCTATGTAGCTAGATTCATAGCAAAAGAATAAACATTTAACGGATTTTCTTTTGCTCCAATTGACACATCAAGCAACTAATAAATAATGCAACCTCTTTATAAAAATTGGTTAATAAAAATATTTAGGTGACAAAATCTTGGCTAATAATTAAAAAGTACATTTAATTTAGACATTAAGAAATACTGTTATCAGTCAGCTATCGATTATATGAGAGGAGTTACGAGAATTACCTGGCAAAGAAATCTGGAACAAAGCTCGAAAGTGGTTCGTTCCATCTTCAACAATGTTAGCCATGTCACTCCAGTTGCTGGCAAAGAATAGGCGTGATGCTACCGTAGCTGAAATTCTTAAAAATCTACAATTACAACCAATTACAAATTTTGTGCTATATTTCTGTTTTTGTGAACTGCTTTCCACGACACACACAGAACAAACTCGATCAGATATACGAGTTAATCCTATGTCTGTGGTGGAACAAAGCTCGAAAGTGGTTCGATCTTCACCCATGTTACCCATGTCAGTCCCGTTGCTGGCAAAAGATATGCGACTCGATCAGAAATACGAGTTTTAATTGGGTACCTAATAAAATAGAGCCTAAAACTGATTCGACCTCTATGTAGCTAGATTCATAGCAAAAGAATAAACATTTAACGGATTTTCTTTTGCTCCAATTGACACATCAAGCAACTAATAAATAATGCAACCTCTTTATAAAAATTGGTTAATAAAAATATTTAGGTGACAAAATCTTGGCTAATAATTAAAAAGTACATTTAATTTAGACATTAAGAAATACTGTTATCAGTCAGCTATCGATTATATGAGAGGAGTTACGAGAATTACCTGGCAAAGAAATCTGGAACAAAGCTCGAAAGTGGTTCGTTCCATCTTCACCAATGTTACCTATGTCACTCCAGTTGCTGGCAAAAGATATGCGTGAGGCTACTGTAGCTGAAATTCTTAAAAATCTACAATTACAACCAATTATTAATTTTGTGTTATATTTCTGTTTTTGTGAACTGCTTTCCACGACATATACAGAACAAACTCGATCAGATATACGAGTTAGTCCCGTATATATCATGGAACAAAGCTCGAAAGTGGTTCGTTCCATCTTCAACAATGTTACCTATGTCACTCCAGTTGCTGGCAAAGAATAGGCGTGATGCTACCGTAGCTAAAATTCTTAAAAATCTACAATTACAACCAATTACAAATTTTGTGTTATATTTCTGTTTTTGTGAACTGCTTTCCACGACACACACAGAACAAACTCGATCAGATATACGAGTTAATCCTATGTCTGTGGTGGAACAAAGCTCGAAAGTGGTTCGATCTTCACCCATGTTACCCATGTCACTCCCGTTGCTGGCAAAAGATATGCGACTCGATCAGAAATACGAGTTTTAATTGGGTACCTAATAAAATAGAGCCTAAAACTGATTCGACCTCTATGTAGCTAGATTCATAGCAAAAGAATAACCATTTAACGGATTTTCTTTTGCTTCAATTGACACATAAAGCAACTAATAAATTATGCAACCTCTTTATAAAAATTGGTTAATAAAAATATTTAGGTGACAAAATCTTGGCTACTAATTAAAAAAATAAATATAAATTTAATTTAGACATTAAAAAATACTGCTATCGGTCAGCTATCGATTATATTAGAGGAGTTACGAGAATTATCTGGCAAAGAGATTTTTGTGACAAAACCTTTGCTGAAATTGAATATATTGACATTACTAATCATTTTTTTAATAGTATATGAACTGCTTTCTACTAGGCACACCAATAGACTCGATCAGAAATACGAGTTTTAATTGGGTACCTAATAAAACACAGCCTAAAACTGATTCGACCTCTATGTAGCTAGATTCATAGCAAAAGAATAACCATTTAACGGATTTTCTTTTGCTCCAATTGACACATCAAGCAACTAATAAATAATGCAACCTCATTATAAAAATTGGTTAATAAAAATATTTAGGTGACAAAATCTTGGCTAATAATTAAAAAGTACATTTAATTTAGACATTAAGAAAAACTGCTATCAGTCAGCTATCGATTATATTAGAGGAGTTACGAGAATTATCTGGCAAAGAGATTTATGTGACAAAACCTTTGCTGAAATTGATAAAAACCATATAATAATTTTGTTTAAAAAATACTGCTATGAATCTATTATTGAATAGATTAACATTACTAATCATTGTTTTTGAAAGTATATAAACTGCTTTCTACTAGGCACACAAATAGACTCGATCAAAAATACGAGTTTTAATTGTGTACCTCATAAAACACAGCCTAAAACTGATTCGACCTCTATGCAGCTAGATTCATAGCAAAAGAATAAACATTTAACGGATTTTCTTTTGCTCCAATTGACACATCAAGCAACTAATAAATAATGCAACCTCTTTATAAAAATTGGTTAATAAAAATATTTAGGTGACAAAATCTTGGCTAATAATTAAAAAGTACATTTAATTTAGACATTAAGAAATACTGCTATCAGTCAGCTATCGATTATATTAGAGGAGTTACGAGAATTATCTGGCAAAGAGATTTATGTGACAAAACCGTTGCTGAAATTGATAAAAACCATATAATAATTTTGTTTAAAAAATACTGCTATGAATCTATTATTGAATAGATTAACATTACTAATCATTTTTTTTAATAGTATATGAACTGCTTTCTACTAGGCACACCAATAGACTCGATCAGAAATACGAGTTTTAATTGTGTACCTCATAAAACACAGCCTAAAACTGATTCGACCTCTATGTAGCTAGATTCATAGCAAAAGAATAAACATTTAACGGATTTTCTTTTGCTCCAATTGACACATCAAGCAACTAATAAATAATGCAACCTCTTTATAAAAATTGGTTAATAAAAATATTTAGGTGACAAAATCTTGGCTAATAATTAAAAAGTACATTTAATTTAGACATTAAGAAATACTGTTATCAGTCAGCTATCGATTATATTAGAGGAGTTACGAGAATTACCTGGCAAAGAGATTTATGTGACAAAACCGTTGCTGAAATTGATAAAAACCATATAATAATTTTGTTTAAAAAATACTGCTATGAATCTATTATTGAATAGATTAACATTACTAATCATTGTTTTTGAAAGTATATAAACTGCTTTCTACTAGGCACACAAATAGACTCGATCAAAAATACGAGTTTTAATTGTGTACCTCATAAAACACAGCCTAAAACTGATTCGACCTCTATGTAGCTAGATTCATAGCAAAAGAATAAACATTTAACGGATTTTCTTTTGCTCCAATTGACACATCAAGCAACTAATAAATAATGCAACCTCTTTATAAAAATTGGTTAATAAAAATATTTAGGTGACAAAATCTTGGCTAATAATTAAAAAGTACATTTAATTTAGACATTAAGAAATACTGTTATCAGTCAGCTATCGATTATATTAGAGGAGTTACGAGAATTACCTGGCAAAGAGATTTATGTGACAAAACCGTTGCTGAAATTGATAAAAACCATATAATAATTTTGTTTAAAAAATACTGCTATGAATCTATTATTGAATAGATTAACATTACTAATCATTGTTTTTGAAAGTATATAAACTGCTTTCTACTAGGCACACAAATAGACTCGATCAAAAATACGAGTTTTAATTGTGTACCTCATAAAACACAGCCTAAAACTGATTCGACCTCTATGTAGCTAGATTCATAGCAAAAGAATAAACATTTAACGGATTTTCTTTTGCTCCAATTGACACATCAAGCAACTAATAAATAATGCAACCTCTTTATAAAAATTGGTTAATAAAAATATTTAGGTGACAAAATCTTGGCTAATAATTAAAAAGTACATTTAATTTAGACATTAAGAAATACTGTTATCAGTCAGCTATCGATTATATTAGAGGAGTTACGAGAATTACCTGGCAAAGAGATTTATGTGACAAAACCGTTGCTGAAATTGATAAAAACCATATAATAATTTTGTTTAAAAAATACTGCTATGAATCTATTATTGAATAGATTAACATTACTAATCATTGTTTTTGAAAGTATATAAACTGCTTTCTACTAGGCACACAAATAGACTCGATCAAAAATACGAGTTTTAATTGTGTACCTCATAAAACACAGCCTAAAACTGATTCGACCTCTATGTAGCTAGATTCATAGCAAAAGAATAAACATTTAACGGATTTTCTTTTGCTCCAATTGACACATCAAGCAACTAATAAATAATGCAACCTCTTTATAAAAATTGGTTAATAAAAATATTTAGGTGACAAAATCTTGGCTAATAATTAAAAAGTACATTTAATTTAGACATTAAGAAATACTGTTATCAGTCAGCTATCGATTATATTAGAGGAGTGACGAGAATTACCTGGCAAAGAGATTTATGTGACAAAACCGTTGCTGAAATTGATAAAAACCATATAATAATTTTGTTTAAAAAATACTGCTATGAATCTATTATTGAATAGATTAACATTACTAATCATTGTTTTTGAAAGTATATAAACTGCTTTCTACTAGGCACACAAATAGACTCGATCAAAAATACGAGTTTTAATTGTGTACCTCATAAAACACAGACTAAAACTGATTCGACCTCTATGTAGCTAGATTCATAGCAAAAGAATAAATATTTAACGGATTTTCTTTTGCTCCAATTGACACATCAAGCAACTAATAAATAATGCAACCTCTTTATAAAAATTGGTTAATAAAAATATTTAGGTGACAAAATCTTGGCTAATAATTAAAAAGTACATTTAATTTAGACATTAAGAAATACTGTTATCAGTCAGCTATCGATTATATTAGAGGAGTTACGAGAATTATCTGGCAAAGAGATTTATGTGACAAAACCGTTGCTGAAATTGATAAAAACCATATAATAATTTTGTTTAAAAAATACTGCTATGAATCTATTATTGAATAGATTAACATTACTAATCATTTTTTTTTTGAAAGTATATGAACTGCTTTATACTAGGCACACAAATAGACTCGATCAGAAATACGAGTTTTAATTGTGTACCTCATAAAACACAGCCTAAAACTGATTCGACCTCTATGTAGCTAGATTCATAGCAAAAGAATAAATATTTAACGGATTTTCTTTTGCTCCAATTGACACATCAAGCAACTAATAAATAATGCAACCTGTTTATAAAAATTGGTTAATAAAAATATTTAGGTGACAAAATCTTGGCTAATAATTAAAAAGTACATTTAATTTAGACATTAAGAAATACTGTAATCAGTCAGCTATCGATTATATTAGAGGAGTTACGAGAATTATCTGGCAAAGAGATTTATGTGACAAAAACCGTTGCTGAAATTGATAAAAACCATATAATAATTTTGTTTAAAAAATACTGCTATGAATCTATTGTTGAATAGATTAACATTACTAATCATTTTTTTTTTTGAAAGTATATGAACTGCTTTCTACTAGGCACACAAATAGACTCGATCAGAAATACGAGTTTTAATTGTGTACCTCATAAAACACAGCCTAAAACTGATTCGACCTCTATGTAGCTAGATTCATAGCAAAAGAATAAACATTTAACGGATTTTCTTTTGCTCCAATTGACACATCAAGCAACTAATAAATAATGCAACCTCTTTATAAAAATTGGTTAATAAAAATATTTAGGTGACAAAATCTTGGCTAATAATTAAAAAGTACATTTAATTTAGACATTAAGAAATACTGTTATCAGTCAGCTATCGATTATATTAGAGGAGTTACGAGAATTATCTGGCAAAGAGATTTAGGTGACAAAACCGTTGCTGAAATTGATAAAAACCATATAATAATTTTGTTTAAAAAATACTGCTATGAATCTATTATTGAATAGATTAACATTACTAATCATTTTTTTTTTGAAAGTATATAAACTGCTTTCTACTAGGCACACAAATATACTCGATCAAAAATACGAGTTTTAATTGGGTACCTCATAAAACACAGCCTAAAACTGATTCGACCTCTATGTAGCTAGATTCATAGCAAAAGAAGAAATATTTAACGGATTTTCTTTTGCTTCAATTGACACATAAAGCAACTAATAAAGAATGCAACCTCATTAAATGTTTTTTTAATATTTAGAAATATTGTAGTCATACATCTATCTGACAGATATTTTAAAATTAAGCAAGAAGACATATACAGAGTGGCACAAAAGTCTGGAAACGGTCAATTATCACGTTAATTGCTACTTATAATTGTTCAAAATTTGAGGTACACCTATTTTGGGATACGGAGATTTCATATATGATATTTGCATTGTTGCCAGGTTTGCCATCTCTCTTATTATTAGTAACTTTGGTTTTTCAAATTCATCACCCTGTATATTCAGTCATTATTGGAATCCACTATTCAATACGTGTTCAACCATATGTAACACTGATGATTTTATGTAGTCTGGAAGGTCTTAAATACATAAAACAAAAGTCTGGCAACGCCGAATTGTCTCAATAAAGTTTTTAATACTAACTATTTTCAACTACATTAACCCGTAACAATTGATAGATTTCAACATTTCTTAGTATAATAGTTACTTTATCGAGTGTTCAAAATGTGCTCCATTTGTGAGTTGACATTAGCCTAATCGATGGTAGAATGCACCTACCACATTTCTCCATAATTGTCTAGAAATTATTCGAGATTCATCGATAATTTGTTGCCTTAACTCTGCAAGAATTGCTGGTTTAGTTTTATAAACTGAGTTTTTCAAGTATCCCCAATAAAAATAATCTTAAGGATTGAAATCAGGTGAATTTGGGAGGCCATTCAATTCTACCTCGTCTACCAATCTGATTAAAATTGGCCCCCAATTTTCTTCTATTCCCGAAACCATATCTAATTAAAATTGGCCCTAAACAGGATTCTCAGTATAGGTACCATTTCATTTCTAAGTAACATTTCGTAACTATATGGCGTTAAATTTTCGTCGATAAAAAATGGCCCAATTAACTGAGTTCTACTATCTACAATCTACTATACCTTTACTATACATTTAATTTTTATGGTCTTTCAGTATGGTTTTCGCGCATCCAGTGTGGATTTACGTCACTGTAGTACCTTAGGTTACACGTAAACTCATCACCAATTACCATAAATACCCTCGTACATAGTACAAACTCATCACCGCCATAAAAGTAGGGTTTTCAAAATAGACTCTAAGAGATTGGTAAACTGATCACTGGCCTACCTGTACGCCGGATCAGGTATAGACCATAAAATCCTTGCAAATGGCTAGTTTTTTGTAATTTCACAGAATAATCCAAATTCAGATGTCTCAATCTAAAATCATGCGAAAAGAAAAATTTCTCTTCATTTGCCCTTGTTCCTTCAACATGAATAGTAAGCTGCTAATTAATTACGTTCTGAGCCAACGCGGACAAAAAATGATGATTATCAATAATTTTAAATTTCAATTGCGAAAGACTCTAAAAAAATCAAATTGCTTTTGTGGACTTGTGCGACGAAAGGGTGTAAGGCTAAATGTCATAAAACTGGTGAGTAGAAATTTTATACCGTTTTTGTTTAGTTGTTTCGCACTGGTTTTCGCGCATCATCCTGATCAAACAGAAAAAAATCAGCGTAATTAAGTGTAGAAAATTAAGTTTCCTTCGCGAAGTGAACTAGTTCGCGAAAGAACTATTTGTAGGACCACAGAATACTCTGTGGTAGGACCGAAATCGAAATCCAACCCTAACATAACTGGTTGTCAGATGTCTCGTCTCAATCATCACACTTGCTCGGCGCCGGCCGCCCGGTTTCTTGGGTTTTCAGTCAGTCTTTCACTACCGTACAAGTAGTTCAGGTTCCGAACCATTTCTTTCGATCGTATGTTTAGGTTTAAATGTTTTAAATTATTATATGATTGGTTAGTTTTTCTTTATATTAATTTATTTTCTTAATTAATCCCAAAAGATGAGTAATAGACGAAATAGAAGTTTTTTATGGATTCATTTCGAGAAAAACAATAAAAATCAAAAATCTGCAAAATTTAATTACTGTTCATGTGATATTAGTATTGCAAATGGTTCACTGGGCAATTAATCAGAACATTAAAGAATGAAACACCCTGTTATCAATCTCAAATATCTCAATGTTGAAAGATACATAGAAAAAGGACCCGAAAAATCAGAAAATACATTTCAAGAACCTCTACCTTCAACGTCAAAATCAGTTTTGCTAGTAGGACAAGCAGAGGAAGATGAAGAGAAAGCAGTTATAATTCTTCTGCTCCTACTCCCCTTGTTTATATCAGGGACTATGTAATTCGACCCGTTCCCAGTCAAAAAGCTAGAAATTGGATTTACAGTTAGTTAGGATGATTGTTAAAGAGTACCAGCCTATCTCTATAGTGGAGGATGTCGAATTTAAAAAGTTTGTCAACATGCTAAATCCTAGATATTTTTTGCCCACAAGGAAAACCATAGCAGAAAGTCTTATACCAAATCTATATCTTTCAGAACTAGAAAAGTTAAAAAACCGTTTAAAAAGTGCCAGTGCTGTGAATTTAACAACAGACTTATGGACCTCTGTTAATAACGAGAGTTTTATTACTGTTACGGTTCATTTTTGCAGCGAGGATTTTCAATTGTCTTCGGGTTTATTAGATTGTGTAAATTACGGTGAATGACATACTGCTGATGTAGTGAAAGACTCATTCATTCCTTATTTTCTTCCATAGAAGTTGAGACACAATTTATAATGCAAATCGTGCGCAGTGAACTAGTTCTATGAAAATTAATGAACTAGTTCAATTAGTTCAGTTAAAAGAATCGTTCATTTGAACTATTTCGATGGTGAACTACACATCCCTATGTGCAACCCTACGTGAGGATGTATGTGGATCTTCAAGAAAACTTTGCATTATATCTAATGTTTTGTTGTCATTTATAACTCTTTTCAGTATACCTGATCGGTATCTATCTTTTACTTCTCCAGATTACTCAAATAGCTTTACAGTTTTTTGTGCCGTCGACTTATGAATAGGAGAACAGGTTGGGAAAGTATCATTGAACAAGTTGGCTACTTCACAATAAGATCTTTTTCTGTCACCATCATTAGAATAGTAATTTGTTCTTTTCCGTTAAGAGCCATTTCAAAGAAACAATTTCTGTATCTGTAGAGTAGGGAGGGCGAGTTAAGTTTCACAGCACTTAGGCCACAATTGACCCATTGTGCATCCTCCCAGGGAGCTGTCACCCTTAGCTCATTGTCCATCCTGCCAATTCTAGGAAGGTGGACAAGTCACCAGGAGACATCTCTCTTATGTGGGCAGGTGTTGGCCAGGACTCGCCGAACGCGTACTCTCGTATTAACGATAACTCTGGGCATTCACATAGGACATGCTCTACAGTTTCGTCTTCTCGTTCACACTTCCTACATAGAGGTGTGTCTGCTAGCCCCAGTGTATGGAGGTGTTTGCTTAGTTGACAATGACCAGTTAAAAAACCAACTGCCAAACGTAGGTTTTTCCTGGTCATTCCCAAGTACTTCTTAGATGTTGACTCTTCAAGGTTACTTAGTGTTACCCTGGCAAGTTTACATCCTTTCCCTTCTTCCCATCTTTTTACGGTTTGAGTATGGGAGTGACATTTGACAATTTCCGCGATTGTTGTAGTTGACCAACCAAAAAGATCCCCAGGTCCTAAGAGTCTTAGGCCTGCCGCCTTCCTAGCTAATTGGTCAGCAATGCGGTTGCCTTTATTCCTATTGTGTCCTTTAACCCACCTCAGGATGATGGTATTACCATCCGAAGCTTGGGTTAGTGACTTGTGACACTCCATTACTAAACCTGATGTGACACGTGGTCTATTCAAGGTTAGTAGCGCTTGTCTGCTATCTGTGCAGATGATTATAGTTTTACCTGCTATACCTTTTTGGGTTATCTCTTTTGCGGCTATGGAGATACCAGTCAGTTCTGTCTGAACTACGCTGGCATTTTTGCCCATACCCCACTTTATTCTTAGGTTCAGTGATCTGGAGTATATCCCGCATCCTGAGCCTTCTTTCATTTTGGAGCCATCGGTGTATATGCAATAGGCATTTGCCACGTTTGTCTCCATGTACTGTCCTGTTTCAATTTTGTAGGGTTTGTTGAAGACAAACTTTGGTTCAATTGAGTCGCAGCCTGCCTGTAGAAGTGGTAACGCATCCAACTCTTCTCGCCAGAAACGAGTTCTCAATTGTCCCATTCCTACATCAAGGTTTGCACCAGCTGAGCGCAGTCGCATCATTGTCACTAGCGCCACCTCTTTGACATATATATCTAGAGGCGTGATGCCAATGATCAACTCCATTGCAGCAGTTGGTGTTGTTTTCATGGCACCTGTTATATTTATGCAAGCCATCCGCTGAATATGGTTTAGTTTGTTAATCGCTGTTGCCTGTAGCACTTTTGGTACCCAAGCAATAGCTCCGTAAGTTAGCATTGGCCTAATGACAGCGGTGTAGACCCAGGCGATCACCCTGGGCGTGAGGCCCCAGGTGCGTCCGACCGTTCGTCGACACTGCTCATAGGCAATATATGCTCTTTTAGCTCTACCATCTAAGTGTGAGTTCCATGTTAACTTCTTGTCAAGGGTAATACCAAGGTACTTCACCTCGTCAGAAAAATTTAGACTGTAGTTTAGAATCCTTGGGGGTATTAAGCCCGTGATTCTTCTTTTCCTGGTAAAGAGGACCATCTCAGTTTTCTTTGGATTTATAGATAGTGAGTGTTCCTTGCACCATGTTTCTATTAGTCGGAGAGCAACTTGTGATCTCTCACATAGTGTGCTCTCAAACTTACCGCTTTGCAGAACAGCAATATCGTCTGCATAGGCTATTGTGTAGAAACCGTTGCTGCTGAGTTGGTCAACCAGGGTATCTAGAACTATGTTCCAGAGTAGTGGTGATAGCACCCCTCCCTGTGGACAGCCCCTCGTAACCATGCCTCTAACAGAAACGTCTTCTACATTTATGCTTATTGCTCTATTAGAGAGCATACTGAATATCCATTCGCTTATGGCCAGGGGAACATTCCTGACGTTGAGCTGTTGGGTGATAGTTGGGAATGTGGTTTTATCAAACGCTCCCTCAATGTCTATGAATATACCTAGGGTGGATTCTTTATTATCCAGCGATCTTTCAATTCTTCCCACTACATGATGCAGTGCAGAATCGGTAGATCTTCCCGAAGTATATGCATGTTGATTTGGGTGAAGTGGGTTATGGACCAGAACTTCATCCCTTATGTACCTCTCGCATAGCCTTTCCATCGTTTTCAACAGAAAGGATGTTAGGCTAATTGGTCGGAAAGCCTTTGGTAGGGTGTAGTCCATCCTACCTGGTTTTGGTATGAAGACCACACTTACCTCTCTCCACTTCCTAGGAATATATCTCAGAACCAAAGAGGCTCTGAATATTTCCACGAGGTGCGGCAGAAGGATATCCAGTCCCCACCGTAGTAGGGCTGGATATATGCCGTCAGGCCCTGGTGATTTGAAAGGGGTGAAGCACAATATGGCCCATTTTACCTTTTCCTCATTAATCATTGTTCTGGCGAGATGCCAGTCGTTTGTTGACGGTATGATTGCTTCTTCCATCCGGTTTGGTGCTGTTGAGACACTAGAACCGGGAAAGTGTGTTTTCATCAGGACCTCAGCACTTTCGCGAAGGTTGGAAGTTTTATTCCCATCTTCCTTCGTTAGTATGCCGACATGCCGATGTGGGTCCTTTGAGAGCGCTTTTTGTAACCTGGAAGCCTGCGGGAAATCTTCGATTTCCTCACAGAAGGTTCTCCAAGCAGCTCTTTGTCTTTGTCTGCAGACTTTTTTAAATTCTCTGAGATTTGATTGGTAAGAATCCCAATCCTCTTTGAGTTTGGTGCGTTTTGCTCTATTAAAAGCTGTTCTTGCTGTCTTCCTAAGGTGTTCCAATTCAGTGCACCACCAAGAGTTGGTTTTGCGACTTTCCTGGACCATCCTTATTGGACAGGATTTTTTATAAGCATAGCTTATTTTGTTTTGGATAGATACCGCATACCTTTCCAATTCTGTATTAGTTCCTGGAGTTGAAGCCCTTTCATTCCGCAGAGCATCTTCTAAGAGTCGGTTGTAGAGTTCTACATCCGTCCTCTTAGGGTCGCGCGATTTGATAAGGCTTTTTTCCAGACTAATATTATAGGTTAGCCAGCGGTGGTCGGACATAGAAATATCCTCCGATACCTGCCAGTTCTGAATTTTATTCGATATTTCAGCTGTTGCCAGCGTGATATCGATGACTGTTTGGCTACGAACATTAATAAAGGTAGGTTCGGTGCCCTTATTTAAGATATACAAATCTTTTATAGTAATATAGTTATAAAGAGACTTACCTCGGGCGTTGTTATCTCTGCTGCCCCAGCCTAGATGGTGAGAGTTCGAATCGCAGCCGATAATAAGTTCTACCTTCTGACTGAGACAATGGTCTACCAGATCTTCCATTTCCCTTGTTGGTGGTAGGGTGGCTGCATCTGAGGGTAGGTAGACTGATGCTAGTATCAACTCTCTATTTTTGCCCTTTCCCCATGGGCACTTCACTTTAACCGCAGTTACGTCTGAGGTGCAAAACTGCGCCATAGGGGAGGCTTTGATTTTTCTGGGAACATATATTGCTGTTCTCGGTTGTTGATTGCTTGGTAAGCTGAAAATTTGACCGTTTAGGCTGCTAAGACCAGTTATTTTGGTCTTATTTATCCAAGGTTCTTGGATTAGTGCTATTGCATCCTCCGTTACATCCAGGCGGCGACATAGTGTTGCCGTTGCCACCTTTTTGTGTTGGAGGTTGCATTGAATAATAGTGACCTTATTTTTTTCGACATCCTTGCCCATGGCTTAGGTATCGTTTCGGCTCTTTTTAGGTGTCCATTTCCTCCTCAGTTGAGGAGGGGGCAGCCTCAGTTATTTCGGAACTTCCTCCGCAGAGTTCGTCAACCATCATTTGATGATCTTCTCCCTGCTGTGGGACCAGGGTTGTCTCAGTCTCAGCAACCGCAGTCGGTTGCCGCGTGTCTGAGGTTCCTGGTTCCGAGGAGGTATCCTGCACTTTGCTTGTGCTTGTTTTTAGATACAATGAGGTAAACGTGCAGCTCAGCCTCATTGCCCTTTTCCTAAGGACAACCATGTCATCGTCTCCGATTCCGAAGACAAACAGGTGTCCTTTAGGATCCTTTTTTACCTCATGGTGAAAAGTGCACCATCTCGCGACTGCCATGTCTGGATTTTGCGCCGCTAACCTCCGCAGCACTCTTTCTGGGTCATCAGAGGTGCTAATAGCATCCTTCGGGATCCATAGAGAGGCTTTGGTAAGTTTTGGGAGCTTATCCTGACTGACAACAGCCAGTGATGCTTCCTCCCACGGTTTGAGGTCAGATGTAGCCTTTTCCAGCCATGCAAGCGCCTCATCGTCATCACAGACTACTCTGATGATCTCACCTGAGTAAGTCCACGACTTGAACGTGGGTGCTTTTACCTGGCTGCTCGAGGGTGACAAGATTGTTCTGTCCAATTCCTCGATTAGGCTTTGTTTGATAAGGTTTGCCCGGTCGGCGGTGACCTTTCCATACGGGTTTAACTTATCTATAATAGCAACCTTAAGATGTCTTAAGGTAGCTTCGGCGAAGCTTTGGGAAGGCGCAGCGGTGTTTCCACCACCGCGTGACTTCTTATGCTTCCTCGGCGTGCCCTCCGTAGAGGTACTTGGGCGAAGGCGCTTCACACCGGGGGCTGTTGGTTCCTGTCCTCTTTTGGAGGTGGAACCGTTGTCAGCCTCCGATGTGGGCATCTTCACCTTTGTTTTGGGAGGGGCTGGAGAGGGATGAGCTGCTCCCGTGGGTGCTTTTCCCATCGCCTCTCTGGCCTTCTTCCTTCTTTTTGCCTCGGCGCCGCTAATTCTGTGGCGTTTTGGCCGGTTTTCCCGAGGTGGTCCTTGTCCATCCTCCGCTTGGGCCGAAGCTTGAGGTGAACATTGCTGTTCATCCTTAGCTCCGGCTTCAGGCTGAGGTGAACGTTTTGGTCCAGCCTCCGGTTTGGCCGAGATTAGAGGTGAACATTGCTGTCCATCCTTATCTGCGGCTTCAGACTGAGGTGAACGTTTTGGTCCAACCTCAGAATTTGGTTTTGGTTTTTTATTTTTCGTATACATGTTGTTCCCACGAGTAGCTAGGGAAAGCTTGGTCGCCCCTGGCAGAGCCCCGCATTACCAGGGGAAGGCTTTATACAGTGGGGTTTGCCTGGTTCCCCAGGGGGATCGTTCACGACCACATAAAACCCTGTGGCCATACAGCCATCGGCACGATTACCTCACACCTTAGCTTGGGTAGGCTGCTTCTTGGTCGCTGAAACAGTTCTTCCCTTCCTAGTCTCTCGAATACCTGGGAAAGATTCCCAGATACCCCAGAGGGCTATGTGGTGACAGGAACTGTTCTAGCGTGGTCGTTTCACACGTTTCTATACTTCCCATTCACTAGGCCTAGCCCGTTTATAGGGGGTACCTTCATTCAACAGAGAGCTCCTTATTAGGGAGATCCCATTCATTCACACACACATACTTGTTCCACTTCCTACGCCAGACTACAGCCCTGTCTGAACAGTCAGCTTAAGCCTCCGAACCAACGTCAAGGTCCTGCAGCCCCTATCGGAGGGGCTGCAGAAACAATTTATCTTGCAGAACTTTTCGAAACACAAATACATTTTAGTTAATAATATAAATGGTGAACAAATGTCAAAATCACAGCACTCTAAATACACCCTTTAATTTAAATTTATTAAAATAAATAAAATAAATTTTATATTTAAGACCTTTCAGACTACATAAAATCATAAGTGTTACATATGGTTGAACTCGTATTGAATAGGAGATTCCACTAATGACTGAATATACAGGGTGATGGATTTGAAAAACCAAAGTTACTAATTATATAAGAGAAACGGCAAATCTGGCAACATTGCAAATATCAAATATGGAATTTCCGTATCCAAAAATTGGTGTACCTCAAATTTTGTAAAATTACGACTAGCAATTTACGAGATAATTAATCGTTTCCAGACTTTTGGGCCACTCTGTATATACACCGATCTAAAAGAAATCAAAGCAGAAGTCTCACAAGGAACTAAATTAGGTCCTGTCATTTAAATGTTGTATAAGGTAATATACTTACAATATACGTAAACTAGAAAATTATGCTATTGCCACTTTTGTAGATAATACTGATATCCTAGCAGTATGTAGTATAGAAATGAAACTATCACACTTAGTTATCTTTTTGTAAATCAATTGTACTGTCAAATATTCATGAAAGGCAGCCAGCAGGAAAATATTAATAAAAATTTAAGATATTTCACTGCCCAAAGACTTACATCGGTCAAACTGGTAGAACTTTTAACAAACGTATAGCAGAACATAAAAAGGCTTGCAATAATAGAAAAACAGATTCGACGTACGCAATTCACCTTCTATACCATTATCATCCTTTAAATAATGAATTTTTGAGATTCTCCACATTCAAAATAAAGGCCCTAATTAGAATCTATGGAAATTAAAAAATACAGGCACAATTCTGAATTGCCAACTTGAGACAAACAGTTCTTTCCCCTCAACTTATTCAGTTAAAGATTATAAAGTGTAAGCGCATACCAAAAATAGATCACTTGAGAAAGGCACTGTGCCTAAACAGCTGTAGTGATAAAAAAATTAAAATAAATTTTGTGGAAGTATGAAAACGAAAACTTTTACTATTTAACTGTTAGATAAAATAAATTTCCATCAAGTACCGGTCGAGTCCATCACTTAGATATTTATTTCCTGGCGACCATAGCTCAGTGGCTAGGTACTGAAAAGATCACCAGAAATTTTTCAAATTCTACATTAAATGAGACGCCACTGTGGTTCGGAGGATGCGTAAAACCATTGATCCCAACTACGTAAGTAGTCGTTAAAACAAACCTGAGTCAGAAGATGTACAATATACTGAATACACAATACACCAATGAAAGATGTACGATAAGTCAATTCATTGACAAAAAATCAAATTCGGAAAGAATACAAAACCTAGAACGAGAGAATAGGCAGGAGACAGAATGCCGTTCTCACAATGTGGCATCGACAATTTTTTTTGTTAGTTTAAAGAACTGTTTGTCTCTTGTCTAGTGTTAGTTTGTGTGTAAATGCATTTAAATGTTTATTTATAACAATCATTGATGTGCTGGATAGCCAACAATTTTTGACGAAATGCCTCTGAAGATGCTCTGAGAACGTACTGGGGCAAGATTTAATAAAAAACTGTGCTTGATATCTTTGTAAAATTCATATTGTATATTCTTTTTATACATGGATCATCTGCTTGAGCGTCTTGTAGGCTGTTGAGGCTGCCATTGATCATTAATGACGGTAGTTCGTCTCACGGGGTAAAGTAGTTCTTCTAATTTAAGACAGTGGTTACAATTTGCACTGTATGGCTATATTGACTGAGCATCAGCATTTAAATGACTTTTTCCAGCCCTGTGTTTGATTTGTTCTAGCTTTCTGACTGTTGTATTATTTTCTTGCAATTTACGGCGAATGTAACCTATGTCGCCACCATTCCAACATCTGGTTTCGCGTCTCTTCGGCATCATGTTACGAACTACTTTCCATACGATTTCCTCCAGACGTTTATCGTTTTGTTCGTCGCTCTCTTCAGAGGTTCGTACTTGATAGCTCCGTGAAGCTCGACTAGCTGTCTCGTATTCCAAGTCAATGGCAAGCGCTTCATCTAAAACATTAGGCCTTGCTAGTCGTAAAGCTTTCTGTAGTTCACTGTCTCTCAACCCATTGATGAAGGTATCTAAAGCAATTTCTTCCAATATGTTGTCTGGTGCCTCTGGATAAGCTAATCGCACTATACGAGCAACATCTGCTTCAAACTCTTGCACAATTTCACTTGCTTGAATTCTACTTCTTAGTTGCGTATTGTAGACTTGTTGTAGATGGGCATCTTCGTAACGTTTGTATAGTCGAGTGAACAAGGTCTGGTAAAATTTTTCTTTATCCTTAAGAATCGATCTTAGGATATCCGCAGCATCACCTCGTAAAGCAGCAGTCAGGAAACAGCTTTTTCTTGTTCTGTCCAATGATTGGCTGTCGCAATAGCTACAAATTGTCTAAGGTATATGGACCAAGAAGACTTTCCATCAAATGGTGGCAATTTAAATCTCATATGATGTGTCGTTTCGTCTCTAGGCGATTCTTCTTTCACTACTGGATCTATAGACACTGTATTAACTGGTAGCACTTTCGTGTTAGTTATCATGGTCTCTAATTGTTTGAGCTGCCCTTCTACGTCTTCTATCTTGTCGTTTACATTTTTCTGTATCTTATCGAATGTTCTTGAAACTTCTTTAAATTTCTCATTGTTCTGACTACTTACTTTATCGAATCTTCTAGAAACATTTTCGAGTTTCTCATCGTTTTGTCTAGCTACTTCTTTAATAATTTGAGACGTTTCATCGAATCTTTTGGAAACATTCTCCAATTTATCATCATTGTTTCTAGAAGATTCTTCAATCATTTGCGAGACGTTTTCAAATTGATTATCATTTTTCAAATTTCATCAAATTTTCCATCAATTATTTTCGTTAAAACTGCTTTTTCTGCTGATTGAAACTGTAATGTCTCTGGGTTGTCTCCATTATTGCCGAGAACAGTCTTCAGTCGTTCTTGGAGTATCTTCTTGAAACCGCTGCAGTCTTCATCGCGTTCTTCTAGTTGCTCACGCAACTGTTTTACTGAAAGTTCTACTAGCAGCATCTTTGGTCAGGCACATACGTACTTTTTTAAATGTTCTTTAGTACAAAGATCACTACCAAACTAAGAAGATATTCCCGACAAACAATACTTTTTAAAAGTTCAAATATCTTTTTTAAAAGTCACTGCTGAATTTATTTTTTAAATAAATCAATTATCCTACACCGGACACCAACTGTAGCGAGATTAAATAAAACGAGCGATAGATAAAGCGATTAACAACGTTTCTAGAAGAAGGGACGAAGAAACAGCATGTATAGACAAAGCGTTTTTGTCCTATATATCGGGGGTAACAAACAGAATTGGGCGAATACTTAAAAAAGCCAATGTAAAGGCCATTTTCAAGCCTACAAAGAAAATCAAGGACTATACATAGAAATAAATAGTATTTTTCAACTGTATACTCCGTCATATTTATTAATATACATCTTCCTGTACATGCGTTTGATATTATGAAAATTTTTTCTTATGAAAATGCCTGCACATCGAATTAACGGCCATTTGGTCAACCGGCCAGGCTCTGGTCCCGAGGTGACCGGTTAAGAGGGAGTTTACTGTATTGGAAATTGTTCGACTCCTGCTGGGAAACTAACGAGGAACAGGTTAAAAAAGAGGATATTAATGCACTTAACAATCGTTTAGAAAATGGCTCTTTTGGATCTAACGATGGCCTGTTTTGGCAGTTACTTGGATAAAAAAATCAGAAGAATGAGTCATTTAAAAGGAAGAGAACAGCATCAATTTAAATTAATGATTGTATTTTAAACTGCACTTTTTGTATACCATTTGCTTTAAATGATATAGTTTTTACGTATTCGACCGAAAGATTTCCTTGAATCCTATTCCATCGAACTCCTTACAAAAACACAAAAGGCCTAAACAGTAAAAACTGCTTGGATATCAATTTCAAGGAATCAATAAACACCAACACTTGGAAAATATATTTCAGGAAAACAAAGCCTTTTTAGAATTTATTATCTTGTATCATGCTTTTTTTATTCTGACAGACGGATACTTTAAAAGTTATTTGAAAATTTGGGACAGTTTAAAATTAGAATAAAAAACATGATATTAGGTTTAATTTTCCAGTACCATTCATATTTTGTGGGTAATTAGTACTGATAGATGAGCTGGATTATTCTGTACTTAAGGAGAAATTGAAAAAAAAATATTAATGTTTTAAATACAAATAAATGCTGCAAATCAAATTTTTGATTGGTTAACTTTCACAAATTAATTGTCTGGATACTTTTTGCTGAACTTTTGTGATTGTCCTATAGAGGCGAACGTTTTTCTTTTATGAAATTTTATTTTCTTTAAAAATCTGGAAATCAGCGATTGTTCCGTTACCGGAAGAACTTCAAACGGTTTGACATCACTTGAAGCCACTTTTAAAAGAAAAATGGGGAGTTCTAACCACTATTTCGACAAAGCGGGATTGTCTTTGGCTTGCAATCTTTACGAGGGACGAATAATGACAATAATATTGTTTGATCAATAAATCCTAAAGTAATTAGTTCGGCTCTGATATTTTTTTGTTTGAGTGACACACAGTTATTTTGTATTACGATTACTGAATTTAAATTAATCAATAATTCTAACATGATTTTATTGAATGCACGTTAAATATTACGACTTCAGTGGTTATAACCAAAATCGCAATTTTAAGGGGTATATTGGCATTAATACACCACGCCTGCCAGACGGGTTGGTAAGTCGCAATATCAATGCCCGGTTAATTCAACTTGATTGGCGCCTGCGACTTTGTGGTACCGCACCTGTCAAGAATTATAATCCTCAGCCACGGGCCACTAATGCTGACCTGTGTCATATCCTCAGTTGATCCGCGGGTACTTATTTGAATGAATATCTGCGAAGAAGGACGAGTATTGCTGATGTTGTGGAACGCACAGCGGAACTGAAATGGAACTTGGCAAGTCATGTACGAAAATGCACGACTCACGATAGACGAGGAAAATTACAAATTGGAAGCCAAGAGCAGACAAATGTAGTAGAGGAAGACCACCTACACATTGGGCTGACGACATCAGGCGTATCACCAAATATTGGCAACAAAGAGTACAAAACCGTAAAGAATAGAGGAGTTTAAGGAAGGCCTATATCCAGCAGTGAACTTGATAAAGGCTGGATGATAAGCAAAATATTGTTAAGATTTACATATACATATAGTTGAAGTAGTATTTTTACTGGGAAGGATGGCAAAAAGAAAATAATAATATTGACATCAGAACTTTTGCTTACAATGGTAGTAAATTTGTCATATTAATTATAAATTGACTAAAACATTTTTAAACTTGACTAACGGGCTCATTGGCATGAGCAATTTTATTGGTGCTACTGTTGTAATTCGGATGAAATTTTAGGGCTGGTAATTTTACAAACTGAAAGGTTATTAAAGGTATTGGGAAAACAGCAATAAGTAAATACATTACTCATATTAATTTGAGCAGCACCTTCGCAATTTTCTTATAGTAATTTTTCTCGTTTAATGAGGGTTACAATTTCTTACCGTATTTAAATCGGTAGATTTACTAAAAAATGTTTATATAGCGGTAGTGGTGGCTAAATATAGTAACACATATTGTTCGAACAATCGTGAGTGATAATTAACTATTTCTTTGGTTTTGGATATTGGGGTTTCAAAAATTTTTGAAGTAATGAAAGGATATTTTATACTGAAAGAAGATTCTACATATTAAGTAAATTAAGTTAAATTATAGATTATCCTATATTTAGATTGTTTAGAATAATACACAAAATACTTGGGTATACTCATGGACAGTAGATTAATAGGAAAATATCCAGTAATCAAGACAAAAAACAGGCAAATCTCAAAATAAAAAAGAAGCAGAGTTGTGAAGGTAACAAGGAGAGCTTGTTTCCTTCACGTGTTTGTAGAGTCGTAGAGTTTTGTAGTCATCATCTGAGCTTACAGAATTGTATGTCCCGATTACTGATTAATGTAAAATTAAAAAGAATTCAACCTTACCATACCAAGAAATGGTTAGTAATTCTGTAACTAAAAATAATTTACACTTTATGCATGACTGTAATGATTGTTTGCTTCAATAATAGTAGTTGTATACATGTATTTGTTTTTTTTTAATGGTCATTGGTGCAGTTGAAAACGGATCGTCAAATAATGCGTATTATATAAAGAGGTTAAACAATTTTCGTAATTAATATGCCTAAATTGCTATTTAATAAACAAACATTGGGATGAACGCATGAATCAAATCAATACTTAAACGACATTAGTAATGCAAGCGATGCATAACGAGTGATAAACACTCCAAGGGCTGTTCAAAACTGGCATCCCTTGATGATGCACTATTGATCAATTACCACCCCTACAGCCAGGAGCGCTGCTAACGGGGACATGGGAGGAAAACAATTTTAATCATTTTTAGAATAATTTTGTACATGCAATTCCGCCTAACAACTGCGTAATGTATATGATACTAAAAAAGTATAGCACTTTAATATTCACAGTATTAGGTATTATAAATAAATTTTATGCTTTATAAACATCGTGAGTCCTTAAAAGAATGGAATATTAGAAATATAATATCTGTTTTCTAAATTTTCGAAGCAAAGGAAAAATAAAAATTTTGTTTGTTGGCTAAAATCAAAATATTATTCGGACTTTGTTCCTCGAGAAGTAATACTTAAGAGGTGGTATTCTGACACTGTGATAAATCATGCTGAATGCCCTAGTTATTCAAATTATTCAAATGTTGGAGTTTTTCATGAAACTATGAAGAACAGATTTAAAAATTTTCTCGGCCATTCTAAGTTGCGTGAGCTGTGCAATAAATATGAGTTTTTCCACATGTAACAATAGATGAATCATAGATGCGTACTTTCAAACAAAAAAGGAAAAGAGGAAGAAGGCTCTCTTTATGCAGAAAAAGTAAAATAAGGAATTACTTTTTAATATTTTACTATGTTTTTATGAGGAAACTCAATTATAGTCGTAAGTGATTTGTAAGTTTTGGTGCATGCACAAGGTTGATTTTGATTGATGAAGACTTACATTACGATTGTTGAATAAGCATTTACTTTAATCGTTCGGCCTTGATCAGACAAGAATCAAGAGTTGTAATTGTCCATAAAAATAAAATTGTCCATAAATATATTACGAATTATATATACAGAACTAAGCATTGAATACGTGTACGTTGCGTAATCTACTGAGTCATTATGTGAAGAAACAACTGTTAAGAAGAGCTGGAACCCAAACTTTACGATCGATTTGATTTGACAAAAGGGATATCCGCTACCTGCAAGGAAAGGAGATTCTAACCAAAATAGCTAAGGGATGCCCACCGGAAGGGAGAAAGCATTCCCCCTTGTGGGTTGGGTGATAACTAGGTTTAGCTTCTTGACGTACAGGGGGTAGAAGTGCAGGCCTATGTGGATGATTTAGTAATTATGGTAAAAGAAGAATATGGTAATGTTCTATCCAGTACAGTCCAAATTATATTAAAAATCCTTACTAGGTGTGGAATAGGGAAAAACTCTGCAAATCCTAGTAAAACAGTGGTAGTGTTTCATAAGGAGCCGAAACCTAGACACCACCTGGATCCTCGCTTTGTATGGAGAAACTGTCAAAAAGGCGAATATCTAGGAGTAATTCTAGATAAGTGGCTTACATTTGCTAAGAATAACTAACAAAGCAAAGCTGCCCCTTTGGACATGTTGGAAGATATGTGGGAAAACATGGAGTTTGAAACCCAAACAGATGTATTGGCTATATATGACTAGTCAGACCTATTATTACGTATCGCGCACTAATAATATAAATAAGCACGAATAAGCTTTAACGATAAGCATGATGAATCATCACAGGAGCGATGTCGACTACCCCAGCCACCTCCATGGAGACCATGCTTGACCTCTCTCCATTACATATATGGATGGAGACGGACGCCAAGGCAGAAGTATACAAAAGGCGAATAAGATGCCAGGAAGCAGAGCAAAGGATACCAGAATCAAATCTGGAGAGATAAATAAAAAATAATCCAGGGCTGAAAATAGTACCAGATGCAATGCACCTAAATATAATTTCGAAAAGCCGTTTAACGTTCTATTTCCAGGAAGGAACGAATAGAAATCGAAAAAAAAGTATACAGACGGCTTTAAAATCGATGAAGGAGTTGGAGCTAGGGTATACGGAGGGAAGCCAACGCTAAGCTTTAGTGAAAGACTTCCTTCCAAGCAAAAATCTATGCTATACAAGTACCTACAGGAACTAATCACAAGGAACTCTGCAGGGACAAATTTATAAAAAAAATTATTTCTCATGACCAGGAATTGAAGGCATAAATGGCATACTGGTATTGAAGGTAACTATAAAACGTACCTACTTGACAGAAAACGGGCAAAAGAAACATTCATACACCTAGAACTTGTCGTTGGCATAGCATGAAGCACAGCCATTATCGTACTGGATGGAACAAATAAACACTGGTACGAACAAGTGGGTCTTAAACACTCAAAGGCTTTTAGACGTGAACCTTCAAAGAGATCCAAAGATCTACTAGATCTCAATAGGAGTGATCTGCGCATTGCCGTAGGTCTCCTAACATGGCACTATGGCCACATGGACGAACTCGGACTGGCAGAGAGTGTAAAATTGCAGATTCTGTCAGGCTGGTGACAGGGCTGGATAGGATAAGGTTCAATACATTTGAGCATTAGCAACTCGAGTCCTACGACTTTGTAGCAGTGTCATCTAAGGTCATAATAGACTTTGTTAAAAAGGCTGAGCTGCAGGGACAACTTTAACCTGGGGATGAGCCACAATAGACTTGTGAAAGCGCCCACTCATATTGAACCCTAACCTAACCTAACTTTTAAACTGAATATTTTTGTGATTTAATATAAAGTCAATTCAAATACCAATTTCATAAATAGTTCAAAGACATAAATTTGTTTAAAGCATATTATTAACTTCGCGTTTTTAGTATATTATCGTTAATTTCGGTTAGTTAAAATACGTTTAAAATCGTATAAAGCTTATTGAAGCCCACTGAACTTTGCTATTTTATTAATTACGCGTAATATAAAAAATATTGCTCTTCTGAAATAATAAAAAAATAAACAAAGACTGTGAATCTACTGATTGCCCGCGCTGAATTATTGACGGTCTACCCCTGGCCACGCTTCTATATTCCGGTTGCGCTAATTATTATACCAAATTATTATCCACTCGTATATTATGTCGGCTGACGGTGGTATTGTGCTAGGCGGCATTTGCCTTCTAATTGACATTAACATATTGATGTGGCTGCTGCTACTGCTATGGCTTTGTTTAAAGAATCAAATATAATTTTCCATAATAACGCCAATATCTATTTAATTCATAAGCAGCATTTATATTTAAACACATTTGCTAATTAACTTTTCTGATCACTTATTTATCTCAATCAATGTTTGATAGTAATAGCTTCCCAACCCAATTATTTCAAATAGGAATCCCAATGGAACGACTCTACCAGAAGTTATTTATCAAAAGGGCCTGGGAGAGAAAATAAAAGTAAAATTAAATTACAATCATACAGTCGACACGACACATAAAACATACATACTTCTGAACTATCTACCTGCCGTTTATTTCCATGCCCTTGACCTTGTTCATTCTAATTTTTTTTACAGTAGTTGTAGAATAATAAAAAAACTAAAAAACAATAGTCGGAACTAACACCGTATAGAAGACTGACTGACTTTTGTGGCGTAGACTACCAGCCTATGGCAATTGAGATGAATTGGTTCATTTTGGAAGAAAATGTTTCTTCTACTCTTTCTTCAATCCTATTTTTTAAGATCTCATTGTATTCTGGATATATTGATACCATAATCATCACTATAGTTAGTTTTATTATTATAATCAAGTTTTAGCAATACGGCTCACACTTCCTCTAAGGGAAAAATTCGCTAATTCGAGATATCTATGGTATCAAAAGGATTGAGCTCACGTAGGGCTCTTTTCGTGTTATCAGCTCCTAGGTGACTTGGTACTTCGCCAAAAATATTCATTAAGGCTCAGCTGTTTTACGAGTATGTTCTCGAGGAGGTTCTTCAAAATGAGTCCAGGAGTAGTGAGAATAATAGGTATTGTCTGAGCACTTTCCATTTTCCAGTGCCTTCTTATTTGTATTTCCAAACCTTTTAACTTGGTGATCTTTTCGTTGTTATTTACCATGCAGATTATTATTGTTAGGTTACGCCACATCTATTAGTGTTTACCTAGTAAGTTTATTAACTAGTATGAGATCCAGTTATTATGTGCCTCTGGTTGGTCTATGAGCGCAGCGTGATTCCAATATAGCTTGTAGTTTTTAAGCATTATGTCAGGGATGTACTGATAATAAAGGACATGGTCGATTTGAAGAAGTCCCAGTTTGTTAGCTAGTTCTTGGTGAATATTTCCTACGGAGTCATAGCGTTCTTTATAATCAGTACCAACAAACGCCTGGCTGGTAACTACCCCGTAAGATATTGTATGGTTTATTTATTGAACTTGACATCCATATAGACATTTGTCGTTTTGGACCTGAGAGTCTTTGACAATATATTTCGGTTGATATAATCTGATCCTGAATAGGGTGTAGGAAAATCTCTGTCTCGAGAAACATCTTTCGTGATGTCAACCAATAGTTCGACGCTGTATTGGCGACATATTCTTGTCGCCAATACAGCGTCGAATGTCAACCATTCGAAGGTTTACTCATCCAGGTGCTCATTTTTTCTTGCTTAGACAGGTGGTTTATGCGTATTTATTGTTCCCTCAGTCTAAGCGGTGTTGTGTCTCATTGAGTAGTTTATTGCGCAAACTGCCCAATGTAAAGTAGATGTCTCAGCCTGCATCTAAAATTTCTCAGATTAGCAACCTGTTTACCCAGTTGCTCACCTATGCTCTTCCTCCTAGATGCTGCGGTAAGGTTATTTCTTCTACTGCACTGCGTGGATGATGTTTTATGCCTTTTTGAGAAGTGTTCTCTAAGCGCGGAACAGTCGTATGTATTTAATGCCTTAAACACATTTTTACTATTAAGATATGACCGATTTAACTGTTTTACTTTTCGTATTAATTTTAAAGTTAGTTCGGTTTTGATTTGTTTATAGTAAATTTTTTGCGCTTGCTTTACTCCGAGATATTTGTACATATCACTCTTACCCATTACCTCGATGTTTTGACTATCTTGCATATAGAATCCTCCGGGTTGAACCTTTCTTCTGAGTATATTTAGAAGATGGTACTTGTCTAGTCCAAAGTGCTCAATGATATCATTTGAAAAAATTTCTACAATTTTTAGCATCTGATCCGGAAGCCATTAATTTTAAATCATCCATATACAACCTATCGGGTTTATCCCTAGTCAGAACCAACACAGGGTTGACAAATTTGTATAAAATTGGAAGACAAGTAATTGGGCGGTCCTTGGTGGGATCTTGGGTGTTATTTTGATCCTTAGATAATAAATTAGTGGTTCTCTGAGTAAGAAATTGTAGTATTTACTACAGATTAGAAAAAACATCATTAAATAATTTGAATAAAAGCTCATGAACACTCCAAAACAGAAGTTTTAAACTCCATCTGGTCCAGGAGATTTCCAGTTACGAAGCTCTTTGATAATGTTCTAGATTTATTCAGTGGCAAAAGGCTCTTAAGGAAGTTTGTAGTGTCTCAAATCCATCCAGGATTAGTGTTATGACTATCTGGCATTGAAAATTGATTTTCCTAAAAATTCGGAAACTGAATTACTTCTTGGCTTAGGTACGATTTAGTTTGATTTTCTACATTGGAATTTCTCAATTCTATAAAATGCTTTCTGAGCATGCTTAAAATACATATTGTCAAAATACATACTTAAGAATTACGTTTTTGTCCGCATTTTCCGCATCTTTTCTGTTCTCTACATTATGTTGTATTATGACAATATCTCAGACAGTTTACATATTATAGTACTCTCAGTATATATGGTTTTATTTGATAAATCATTTTCTCCATGATTATTTGCTTTGGTATATTTTGGCACTTAAAAGACACTCCTTTACCAGCTCATTATTCTAAAATACGTCCTTGATCTTCTTGGTAATACTTATTTTTAGGATGTGAAAACTGATTCGTTATCGATATGATCACTTACCTGAGTGATCGGAATTTTTTTCTGTTTTTTGTTACCTGTACAACTTGTAAATTTTGACCTGTATTCAAACTGGATAGGATTTATTTTTAATTCCTCCTCTAGCTCCATATTATTCAAAGTATCCATTATTTTTTTACCATCTGGTGTGTTTCCTTTGCCATTGTTTTTAGCGCCCTTTTATAAAGTCGGCACTTTAAACCCAGTATACTGAATTACTACAATGATTACAAAGAGGAAAATACAACTGCTGAAATTAATCTGCAATATCTACGAAAAAACACCCAAAATTAAGTTATTTAGGAGAGCAATAAAAACGACAATATTTTTGACAGTTTAAAATAACAATAGTATGTTTCTTTTGATGTGGTAATATTAAAAACACTTTTTTATGGATTAATATGTAATGATTGAAATTATAGTAAATTTAAAAATCTCGTTTATAGTATTAATAGCCATATAAAAATGCCTTTAATACGTCATATAAAAATAATTTCTATAGAAAAAATTTAATTTTTTATTTGTCCTAAATGTAACCTTTACTTTTTTTAAGGAGTTTATTTTTGTTGCAGGTGAAAATATGGTTCCAAAACCGAAGAACAAAGTGGAAAAAGAATGATAATGTGTCAAACATTGAGGCTGCCGAGCACAAGAACGTCAGTTCAAAGCCAGAAGAGCTTCGCTCACGAACGAAGCACAGCATGACCCATAGCCAAAGTTCAAACTCCAGCATCGAGAGCGATACGAAGAGTTCGATAGCGTCCGCCATCGTGGATTATTCTTCAGATAAAAACTTCAAAGATATACTCACGGCAAACCACCCTCCCTCGCCCAGTCCCCAATTACCGAATCAACCGAATCAGATAACCACGAGAGACGTTCCATTCAATTCTACGTTTGTTAGTCAAGAGCAGTCCTAAGAGTGTTTAAATGTGAACTTATGTGTCTTTTATTCCTTTTCATAGATATTGATTCCATTGTTTTCAGAAAAAGAGTTACGCAAAGGTTTTTGCTTTAAACGGGTTATCAGAAAACTGAGAACTTACAGAGCGGATTTAATATTGTAGTAGGTAATCTGGAGTAAAATTTACACAAATACAGGGTTGATAAGTTCAAACATTTTAAGGAACCTGAAGATGTGTGGGCATTTATTTCTTTATCGTTACATTGTTTAACAATAATATGTATAAAAATATTCCACTCATAAGAATTTTGAATAAGCAGAAGAGCTTTTTTGACGTTTTTCCATAAAAAGACTTCCGGTATAGTTCCCCTTAACTCTATGTTTTTCCATATCTTGTGGGATATTAATAACCGATATTCATGATCGGTAAAGATAGTTTTTTATTGTAGAGCTATAATGATTGTACTAGATGAATCCATGGATCTTAAACGTAGTTGTTTCTCTGTACCTTCTACATCCTTATGCCGTTAAGTGAAACCCATAGCTCAGTGACTAGGTAGTATACTCTAGCAAACAAGAAATGAAATATCCGAAATCACGTGACAATCATGAATTCTCGGAAATTTTGAATTCAATCATTGGCGCGAGTAAGGAAATATGTTTCCTTGCTGTTCGCTTTACATTGAAACAATAGAATATTATATTTCCGCTTATAATATTAAAAATAATACATTAGATCTAGTTTATAAAATAAGTTTTCATGGATTGTTACACATACAATCTTTCCTGCAATTTTACGTAGTCGAGAATAAAGAGAGCGAAAGGCAATTATCAAAATTCGAAGTTTTTTTTTGAGAAAAATTAAATTCTCTTGAATGTCAAAATAACCCAGTTAGTCTATTAAATATCGAAGTATTGAATAGTGTGGAAATGTGTTTACACAGACAAATAAATATGACGATAAATGAATAAATCTACAGCTGAATTACCAGCTAAATCAACGATAGCTGGAACTCCGCAACGAAACATACAAGCGTCAATAAAAACACTGAAAATTCCACCAAAGAAAGAACTGGTATACAAAGTAAACGTTTAACTTGTTTTGGTAAAGAACAGGAAGGATAATACAGCTCAATATGAACAAAGAACTTCAAGAAATACAAGAACTTAGTCAACAGAGACAAAAAAATTTTACCAGAAACTGAACAAAAGTAGACAAGAATTCAAATAAAAGATGTGAAGAGATAAGCAGCGTAATATATTGACAAATCAGTAAGAAAAGCTAAGAAGATAAACAGAATATTTTAAGGAAAAGCTTGAGGAGGCGAATGGCCCCGATATACCGTTAAACCAAGCATACAGTGAAAAAGGACTATTTCGAGAGCTTTTCAAATTTATACTCTCCCTACTAGTACTAGCTTCTTCCGTGTTTATTGAAGTAAACACTATTTAAAAAAAACAATATATCATTAAACTCAAAGATACTGGTATACTTCTAACACACAATGTACTTATAACTCTGAGAAAACTAAATACCTTTCTCCGCTACTGATACGCGTCTTGGTATAAGTCACAGCGAGAGCTAAACAATACGATATACGTAAGTGATCACGTGCATGACTCATTTCATTTTTTATTTGCTGATCGATATTATCCAGACGGACGGATCGGCTGCGATCCCCGTAGACACCATATTTTTTTTAAATATAACTGGTACCAGACTGGTACCAATAATAAAGGTACCAGAAATATGAAAAGACTTAAGAATAATAAAAAAATAGACGTGACTAACCAAGAGGTTTTCTAAAATATAACGCCCCTGCTCCTATCCATTCTAAATGTCAAAAGTAATTATTTCGTCTGCCAAATCTGTTTATTATAAATGAATAGAGCTCCGTTATCTTTATTCCTCACACATTTGTAAGAATTGGTCACCTCATTCTTATTAGAACTTCATATTTTTCTCCATCTTTAAATACCGTGCCCAGATTTGGAGTTGGTCTCCTTAAAAATTCCTGGCATTTATCCCGATCTTGTGCGGTATGTAACAACTTATCTACTGATTAAGCCAGGTTAGGTAGCCATGAATATTTCTTTCTATCAATTCTTCTATTTCCTTATATCTTTCAGTTAATCCAGTATATACTACCTCTCATGACATGTCCCATTCAAACGTTCTGTTTTTTATCATTGTTATTAACCCAGGCTTTGAGCTAATTTAGTTTAATACTTCTGTTTCAAATGCGCTAAAATTTTGATATAAGACCATATCTTGAAGTTTGTAACATTTTTTTCAGAAGCCGTTTATTGTTATAGTCGGTCATTCAACCAATTGCCTGATTATACATCTTTTATTCATGTAAACGTAAGCAACACAATGCCAGTAGGACAAAGAGTAAGCGAAAAACCGAAGCTGAGATACATCGAACAACTAGAAAATGATAACAACCATAAAAATAAAATAAATGAGAAAAAAAGAACGAAACATCAGAATGGGGAAGAGTCCTGGAACAGATCAACACCCAGAAAGTGTTGTCAAGCCAGTTATGATGATGTATATTTTGTCAATTAGTTTCGAGATCTGTAACTAGATCCTCCTCTATTAGTCTGAGGAATTTATTAAAGCAATTAGATTGGCCGCAAATTCAAAGAAAAAAAAATAGATCATCTCAAATTGCTCAGTAGAATATAGCGGGATTTGTTTATTTATTTTGAACGAAGTTGCTCAAAAGAAAATACCGATAAGTTCATGAATGAATAAAAATTATTTCGATGATAAAAATCATTATAATATAAAATAATATACATTAGTACTTCATTTTAACGTACTATTAGGGGCAATGTGTTTGTCCATTTTAATAAAAGTCCATTATTTAATAAACAACTCTCATAAAGATTTAATTTGTTAATTAAAGTGAGGTAACTACTGTATTTACGACATTGAGTGTACAGTTATTACGTATGTATGTGCAGTATATCAAATAAAAAACAGCTTTAAACATAAATTAAGTTCAACAAAATATATATACACATAAACATGAAATTAATATTTAATTTAATGTTATGAATCTCCTGGCTTATGTCCATCGTGTTATTTAGTTTTTGAAAAAAATTCGTTTTTTCTTTTTTCTGTTGATTTATTTACATTTTTCTTCGATTGTCGTTGAATATACATATATATATATATATATATATATATATATATATATATATATATATATATATATATATATATATATATATGTACAAACAACACAGTTTATTAGGGTTGCAGTCAGAAAATTTAATTTCGAGGATTGCTGTATTTTGGCAAAGAAAAAGAACCATTCAAAACGTGTTTTCTTGGAAACGTGTTCCATAAAATCTAGTACATCTTGCATCAATAAAAAGTCAGACATAGATAAACTGAGCAACATTTATTGTTACTTACTGGAAAAACATCCAAAATAAAATTAATATCTACTTTACCCGTACCCACACAAATTACACTTATATGCATAACATGTTGCATACCATTAAGACAGGTTTAAAAATTAAAATCACCTAAGATGGGCCTCTAGTATTTCTTAAAAAGAAATATAATACTAAGTACACCTAATTACTTTTTAATCATAGGATTTTTTCTTTTTGTTCTCTATGTGCCAGAGTTAAAACACACCAGTAAAAGATGACCAACAAAATTTTTACTATCTGTACCTAAATTACCCGTACCCACACAAATTACACTTATATGCATAACATATTGCATACCATTAAGACAGGTTTAAAAATTAAAATCATCTAAGATGGGCCTCTAGTATTTCTTAAAAAGAAATATAATATTAAGTACACCTAATTACTTTTTAATCATAGGATTTTTTCTTTTTGTTCTCTATGTGCCAGAGTTAAAACACACCAGTAAAAGATGACCAACAAAATTTTTACTATCTGTACCTAAATTTTAAAGAATTTTAAAATGTATTTTGTCCACTATTTTATATTTTATGTGTGTGTTATTAATGTTGAGTGTCTATGCTTTTATAAATAATCTCAACGACTAGTAAGTTGCACTGAAGATTTGAGATATTTTATAAATATTTACATTTTTTTTCTTATTACAGTGTCTTGAAAAAGGAATAAAACCATTCCGAAAGCTAGACAAAAAGTCATAAGAGTGTTTCATTAACATCCCGGCCAATTTTTTGACTGCAACCCCAATAAACTGTGTTGTTTGTTTATATTGACAGTCACTAATATCCAGTAATTCTATTCAACAACAGTAGATAAATTAAAATCAGTTTTCATGTTTAGTGCACCTTCGACAGTATTTAACTGAAGAAAAACGTACGGCCTCAACCACTTCCTTCGTGATCTGTCTCTTCTTGCCTTCCCGTTCTGCTTGTAGAAGTCTTAGGACGTTTCTTTCTTTTGGCATTCGTAAAGCATTGTTATTGAATATCACAAAATTTATTTGGTATTTTACTTTGATCAATTTGAGCTTGAGTAATCTTTCTTATATCTTTTTTTTTTTTTCATCATTCGAATACTGTGCCTCGTCAATCACACTGACTGCGATTTTATTTTCAGTTAAAATATAGAGCTAGGATTATCTTTATTGGTAACAGTGATTCCTCTTCACTTTTATGTACAGCGGTTTGTTTCTGATATCACAATTAACTCAATAGCTTTTTCCATGTTCTTGTCAAAGTTATTTGTGTTATTTAATTGAAAGCTTTTGAAAAGTTAAAAATTGAAGATCAAATATTGAAAGTTCAGTTATCGTTATAACGTTATCATCAGAATGAGGTTTTAGGGTACTCGTAGAGCATTACAGAGTTTGATGTCAATATTCCGAGTCTAAACTAAATATCAAACCACATAGTTACTGTGCCGGGATAGTTTATAAATTACTTCTCTCATGATTTGCCCTAGGTTAAGTTCACTTTACAAGTGGGCGCTTTACCACCTTTCCACTCGATCTGAAATTTCTATTGGTTGAAGTTGTCCCTTTCGCATAGCCAACAGACTATTTATTATGACTTTAATGTGTTCCGGCGTCTCGCTATCAGCCTGACAGAATCTGCAATTTACACTTTATGCCAGTCTGATTTTGTTCATGAGGCCCTTAAGGCCATGCCATGTTAGGAGACCTACTGCAACGCGCAGTAGATCTCCTATTCAGATCTAGTAGACCTTTGGATCCCTTCTTTGAAGGTTCATGTCTAAAAGCCTTAGAGTATTTAAGACCCAATTGTTCGAACCAGTGGTTACGTTTCAGCTGTTTCAACTAGTCAGATACTGATATTTTGTCTGTGCTTTTTGCTATGTTAGTGGCAGGTTTTAGGCCTATTACATTTTTTTTTGTCCCTTCCCTGGCAAATAGGTCCACTTTTTCTGTCTCTTCAATACCAGTATGCCCAAGCACCCAGACTAAACTTTGTTACTTTTTCCGATCCGATTCTGAAGATAGTTTAAAACTAACTTAGAGTCAAGTGCCTTTAATGTCACGTGGATATTAGACATCATTTTTATAAATTTATTATAGTTCCTTGTGGTTGGGGAAGTTGACCTCGCTCCCGGTTAAGCATGCTTGTCGTTGAAACTTATTTAATTTCTCTTTGGTGGTCTTCTGTTGGCATTTAGACCACCATATTAGTGCGCCATACGTAATCATAGACCTGAATGAATATAGCTATATTTAGCTGGTATATCTGGTTCGGTTTCAAGCCCCCTGTGTTCACACATATTCTTCGATATATCCAAAGGGAAAGCTTTGCTTTCTTGGTCATTCTTACCAAATGGGCGTTCCATGTGTCGCTTATCTTGAACTACTCCTAGATATTTGTTCTGACTTGGCTCATTCGACAGTTTCTACATATAGAGTGGGCATCCAGATGTAATCTAGGTTCCGTGCCCTTGTGAAACTGATTATTACTGTTTTATTAGGTTTGACAGTGATTTTTTCTGTCGCACCACTTAGTAACGATATTAAATGTTTTTTGGAGTGTGCTGGATAGAACATATTAGCATATTTTCCTGTTATCACAATTACTAGATCATCCGCATAGGCTTGTACTTTTACCTCCTGTGCGTCAAGGAGCGAAAACAAAGCAATCAACCATGAGTAACCACAGAAGAAAAGAAAGCCCTCCCCCTTAGTTGTTTTGGCTAGAATCTTATTGCAAGTCATTTAGAATCAGTTTATTTTCCAGCATTGCTTTGATCCAATTACATACGGTAGCCGATATCCTTTTGGATTATGCTGAAAGAAAATTTGGTACTGAACTACTTCGTCCAGAGTTGTTTCTATTGATTTTTCTTCTTGATATGCATGCTGGTTGCCATTGAGAGGATGATCCCTCAATGGCCCCTCCTTAATTTGTCTATCGATAGTTTTTAGATTCTTTTCAAGAGAAATGATGTACTGATGATGATCGGCCTGTAGGATTGAGGTAGGCCGTTGTCTTGTCGTCCTATTGTATATGTACACTAACTACCCTTCCAGTTATCCAAGTCTTCGGTATATAACCTAGTACTATATAACCCTCAAGATTTTTGTTAGAATGGGCAATAAGATGTCCAATCCTTTTTTTAGAACCCTGGAGATACCAACCTCCCCTGGAGATTTAAATGGAGTAAAGTGGTTTCTGACCCACTTACATTTTTCAGCTTTATTTTGATTGCAGAGAATTCCCAGTTGTATACAAAGTATACAACCGAGAATTCTCTGGAAAAACTTTGTATACATAATATACAAAGCTGTTATCTGTTCTATGGCACAACACGGAGATGCTCAATAAAAAATGAAAGGAAGAATGTTAAGAATGACGGAAAAAATACTGATAGACAAAATAAAGGGTAATGAAATCAATATACAACATGTGCACGGCATTCAACATAAATAAGAGGGTGCGAAGTATAAACGTGTACACAATAAATTATTAGAATGACGACAACAAGCAAAATAAGTATATCTCACAAGTCCGAAAACTAAACAGCTTAAAGGCAGCATAACAGGCAAGAAAAAAAACCGTTAATATCTCTAAATTAAAGAAAAATGGATATGATGGATTAGTGGTATTATTAAATACATATTGCATGATATCGTTATAATATAACGTATTATGTCTGACAGATATTCCAAGTTTAAATTGATTTTATGTAATAGCCTTAAACTTCGTCTTCTTCTCCAGCCTTCATTTATCCATTATTGGACATATGCCTCCTCCAAGTGCTTCCACGCTTTTCTATATTTTGCAATTCTCATCCACTGCTTTCCAGCTACAGCTATTATATCGTCTATCCGTCTTTTTTGGGTCTTCCTACGCTTCTTTTTGTTTCTCGAGGTGTCCAAAATGTCACTTTATGAGACCATCTGTTGGTGTCTTATCTTGCAACATGTGCTACCCATTTCCATCTCAATGTCGCTATTTTTTCCATTATGTCGGTTACTTTAGTTCTTCGACGTATTTCGGTGTTAGGAATTTTGTCTCTGAGGCTTATATTTAACATGGCCCTCTCCATGGCCCGATGAGTTACTCTTAATTGTTCTGTCATTTTTCTTGTTATTGCCATAGTTTCCAAACCATGGTTGCAACTGGTAGTATACAAGTGTCATAGGTTTTGCGTTTTAAGCGTATTGGGATTTTTATGTCTTTTAAAATGAAGCTCAACTTACCAAAAGCAGCCCATGACAATTGTGTCCTTCTTCTTTTAATTTCTAGGGTTTTATTTTCCTTTTCGTTTTTAATTGCATGTTCTAGATATATATATATATATATATATATATATATATATATATATATATATATATATATATATATATATTGTTCTACCTTTTCTATATTGATGTTTTCTAGGCTGTTGCTTAATATCTTTGTTTTGTCGAGATTCATTTTTAATCCTATTTGATTCGATTTGTGACTTAAATCTTGTAGCATTGATTTTAGTTTATGGATACCATGAACTATAGCCTTAAACATCCTACATTAAAGTTATTACAAGATAACATCTTAAAACACTGACAATATCATGTTAAAAAATTCTACTGAAAATCCATATCCATATCTTGTTTATATATCATAATTATTAGAAGAATCTCGTTTTCCAGTAACAAATAAAAAACAATTTTTTTTAATTTGCCAAATATTTATTTTTAAAAATATTTTGCGGTTTCTGATTTCTCCAATATATTAGCTTAACTTACAGAGTACTTAAAGAAAATCCATGTTTTTAAAACGTAACAAGTTATTCTGAAAACAATGGTTCATTCAGATAGCTGAGATTGTGTAATCACAGAAGTACAACTTTTTAGTTGCACAAATTTACCAAATGTTAGAAAAATATTTTTCATAAAACTCCTTAGATGTTAACTACCTTTCTATATCTGGTTTTTAAAATATTTTGTATTGCTGTTCATATCATCCCAACTTAACGTATGGACAAATGAAAAACTTGTTTCAATATAAATTGTCTTTTAATTCCTTGTCCTACCATTTTACAGGAAAAACAAATCTGAGCTGGCAATATCCTATAACTAAGAAAAAATATGATAACCAATAAAAGAACGAAAAATTAAATGTTTAACTCCTCAATCAATGAAAAATCGGATAATAATGAAGTGACAACAAAATATTAACAAATCCAAAACCTTCTTCAGTATTAACAATATAACATATAATTAGTGTTCACTTGAATGTACGTAAGGACGTATTCCGATGATAGCGATAGCAAAAAGTGACCACCGATAAGAAAAAGTAAAAAATCTGGTTATTAAAATTCTAGTTAATAAAATAAATAGTGAAGTAGCAGTGGTGTACCAAATTCGGTTTTCTACAATAACCAATTTACACACACGGTACACAAAAACCAGCGACTATTGCAATATCAGCAGAAATTGCAGGTAAGCAGGAACATGTACCAAATTCCACAATTTTATCCGCCCCTAGAATATAAATCCGAAAATGCACAAACATTCCACAAAATTCGTTCTTCCATCACAACCACGACAATTTACTACAAACCAAGCAACCCAACTAATGTAGAGCAGATCTAAAACACACAGCTAAAACTTGCAATTAAACATTAAGAAAACTCGGATATAAAATCTAGCGAATACGTATGATGATAAAGAAACACAAAATAAAACTCATTTTTAAGAAATCATAAAACGTAAATTTGCAAAACAAAATAACGATCCCACTTTTACAAGCTCACCACCAATAGAAATACAAAATCAATACAGTGCATTATCAAACGGCGAGAGCACTGAACAAACTGAAACGGAAAAATAACAGAAAATACCAAGACTCACTTCAATATTTATATATGGAGTCAAAAATTTAGAGATATGGTTGATAACTTTGCATAAATAGTGGAAGAAGAAACCTACTATACCAGAACGCTGCCAAACGTCAAGACTGGTCAAGATTACAACATAACAATCTATTGTAAACTGCTAAGGCATTTACGAGAAAAAGAAATCATTCACCATACATACCAAATAAAAATAATCACTTTATACCCACAACCGATATAACAAAGGAACTAGAAAAAAAATTTGTTAAAATCCTTTGTAAAAGGTATATTTATAAATTAAAAAACCCAATCGGGCTATGTCATGAAGACAAAACGTTTTCGGAAACCATGTTCCAACTTTAGTGTCTAGGTGTACATGTTTTGAGCCACTAAATATCTGGGTAAAAACCCGTTAAGAGTTATAACAAATTGTAACCTATAACTTTTAACGGGTTTTACCCAGATATTTAGTGGCTCAAAACATGTACACCTAGACACTAATGATGGAACATGGTTTCCGAAAACGTTTTGTCTTCATGATATAGCCCGATTGGGTTTTTTAATTTATATACTTTTTATAAAGGATTTTAACAAATTTTTTTTGATACATGGTATACAGCCAGCTACAGGAACTTAGTTTCCTTGTGGAACTAGAAAAAGCCAGCCATAAAGTTCGCAATATAACTAAGATACGAGACATACAAACAAATTAACCATTATCTTTATTACACCTTGATCCCAAGAGTAAAAACAAAGATATATTTAAAATATAATTCTTATGTCACACCAAAATACCAGTCGAGGCACCAAATAAGATAAACTCAAATCATCCAATGCATGCGATGTCAAGCACACGGCCATAGTAAAATAAATTGCACTAAACCGCACTACTGAGTCAAATGTGATGGTCAACATTAAAAAAAATCTTGTAAAAAACCTAGAAACACGGCTGTGTAGTCTACATGGAACTAGTAGAAAACAGAAATATGCCAAAAAGAGAAAACCAACCGCCCCAAAAGAACAACATTCAGCAACCTACATGCACGTAATGAAACAAATCAGCTTAACACCACTCCACAAAACGATCAAAGAATATATGCAAACGTGACAGCACATCAAAACAACTACGAATCAGAACCTAAAACTAATATAGAAAAACAACATATAACGTTCTTTAACGAGTTCAAAAACATGTTTTCGCAACTTATAATGCGAGTTAAAATAAATATTAAACTTACTAAGACAAGTCATTAACCAAAGAAATTCTTAAACGGTCTTTGAATAGCTGCATGGAACGCTAATCGGCTGCTAAACAATAAGCAGAAAATAATTACTTTAAAACCCACTTTACCGATCTAACTACGTTCAATATTTCGCTCTATGCCACATAAACCACACCTCACCAAGATAGACTGGGATGCGAAACACACACTGGATCTCAAGACTAATTAACAACAAAACTAAGGTAACAACTAAGGTAACAACAAAATATTTTACAAGCAATGACCGACAACAACTGATTGTCACACTAACGGAACCCCTATATACTAGCCTAGTGATCCCAGAAAACTTCCAGATCTATTGGGCATAAGCAAAACAGTGTCTACAAATAACTGTTTAATATATTCCAGCTACGATCATTGAGAAAGAGCACCAAAGTCATAGAAAACCCACCCCCTCCTCGACTCACGTTAAAAAACACCAATTGGGCAAATTAATCCTACCTAGAAGAAAACACTTATCTTAATTTGCGGATCAAATCTAAACAAACAGTTCAATACTTCATCAAAATTAAATGTTCCCCTACACATTCGCCAATTTATCGCTGAAAAAGTCATTCGAGGAGAACCTGGCAAAAATATAGAAACAAGATAGATCAAAATATATACAATAGACTACGCATACAACTTGGAGTAGTCATCAAAGCCGTAAATAGCCAAAGCTTCGAACATTACATTACAAACCTTACAGCAAATGACCAGACGTTATGGAAGGCGACTAAGAAGCTTAAGAAACCATAAACAACTATCCCTCCCATCCGTAAACCCAATAGCGAATGGGCCCGTTCCATCAAAGAAAAAGCTGTCGTCTTTGCTGAACATCTTACAATCGTATTTCAAACCGAGCAAGCAGGCTCTAATGAAGTGACAAATGAAAAATGAAGTGAAAATGTCAAATGTCACTCCCGATCAAAAGGTTTACTCTTATAGAAGTCAAGAAAGAAATAAACAAACTCAACTTACGATAGGCTCCAGGTTATGATTTAATCTCGGCACAAGTACTGAAACAACTACCATTACTATGTCAACTGTTATATTTAAATGCATGCTAACCGCTAACCTTTCATACTTTCCAAAAATATGGAAATTGGTTGAAATCATTATGATCCCTAAGCCAGGCAAGAGCCCAATAAATCTTATTGACCCATCAGCCTACTCCCAGCCGTAATCAAATTTTTTGAAAGATTGTTGCTATAAAGGATATAAGCAAATCATGAATTCCTAACATTACTAAAAAAACATCAGTTTGGTTTTTGGGAAAATCACTCCACTAGGCTACAAGTCAATCAAAAATGATAAATGAAGTATAAAATAGTCTATACTGGAACGATATAATCCTAGATACCTCACAAGCGTTTGAAAAAGTTTGGCATAGACGCCTACTTTACACAATAAAAATAGCACTGTCCAATAACTATTTCCTCTTACTTAAACAATCCAACCTCTGTTAGCAATAACCAGAGATTAACAATACAATTGCTTGTTTGCTGACGACGCAGTAATACTAGCTGTAAACGAAGATCCCATACAAGCCTCACAAGACCTGAAACATCACCTGGATATAGTCACTGACTGGAATACAAAATGGCGAAAAAAGAAAAAAAGTACAGAAAACAAAATCAACTCAAATAACATTTACCAACCGCCACAACACATGCCCACCTATAAGAATGAACAATGTAAAAATACCAACAGTAACAGACGCTAGCTACCTAGGCCTCCGTTATCTTGACATGGAAAAAACATATCCAGCCCAAATAAAGACAGCTCGACTTAAAATTCCGGCAAATGTATTGGCTTCTTGGACGTAAATCAAAACTCAACATCCAAAACAAAATTCTTTTATGTATATAAAGCCATATTCAAACCTATATGGTACTGCAGACTCCCAGTACGGGGTTGTGCAAAGCCAACGTCGCTTAATATCGTCCAATGATTTCAGTTATGGATAGTGGATGCACCATGGTATGTAAGTAATCAAACATTTCATTACAACTTAAAGATTCCTTTCATCAGAGAAGAAATACATCGAGCTGCGAAGTAACAGATTAAACGTACCACGGAAATGCGCTATAAGTGAATTATTCTATAATGGTCCAGCTAAAAGGAGACTAGATAGAAACTAGCCCCAATACCTACTTTAAAACTAAACCAAAATAGAATAAGGTGAGAATCATTTAATCCTTCACGCCCAAAAACAGTTACATGTGTAATTAATACTCTGTAATGCTGTAGATTGTAAATAAACATAGTTATAAAAAAATATTAACAGTTATTGTGAAAAATTTACAAACGTTAAGTCGCTAACTAAATACTAGAACTAAATAAAATCTCACAATAAATGTTTTAAAATTTTGGCTCTACATGAATCACATCCCAATAGTGTCAACACTTGTCAACAGTAAAAGTAAGTGGGATTTTCTTTCAGACCATGCTATTTTTAAAGCTATAAATGCAGCGTTTGGATAAGAGATGTCGTTACGAGGATAAGAACAGAATTTTAAGAACTGTGGTTTTAATAAAATTATGGAAATCGGTTAAATGGCAAATGAATTGAGAAGCAGTATTAATACTGTTTACACAAAACAAAAATGAGATATATACCAATGCACAAACTACAGGACAATAAATCTACTTAATCACACTGTAAAAATATGGAAGAGGATTGATAAACGGAGTAATGGGGAAATGGATTCAGTAGAATTAAGGCGGGATAGATGAAGTGGAAGAAAGCGAGTAGTGTGTTATATAACGAAGATTCTAATGAAACTATTTCAAAATGCATTAGAAAATATTCTATAAAACCGGCATAACACCAGCTATAATGTAAGGAACTATTTTTTTAGTTTAAAGAAAAAAGAGGAATAACGAATGCATGTGGGGAAAATGAGTGCTTAGGGGTGACAAAAAGACTCCTATTGATGACAAATCGAGAGAGCATAGATAAAAATTGATCAAGCATATTCAACGTCGCTAATCACCCAAGAGGCGTCAACTTTATAAAACTTTATAAAACATTAAGAACATTGCAAAAATTTATCGTTATAAACTGTGTGATGTCATCCAAAAAGTGTTCAAATATTTAATAACCTTAAAAGAGTTTACAAGCATATGAAATATTCTTAAAACACCATTGAGAGTACATATTTTGGACACAATGAAATTGTAAACTGCAGAAGCTTTAATACTTTTATACTACTACTACTACTATCGGTTCACAGCGTTCTCCGACGCCTTCCGACTTCTAACCGCGATTCTTATTTAACCATAGGCCTGGAGGGATTTCTCTTTCCTCTAGTTCTTTTTCAATTCCCTCTCTCCATCTTCTTCTCGGCCTTCCTCTTTGTCTTCTTCCTTGTGGTGTCCACGTCAAAATCTGTTTCGGAATTCTGTCATCTGGCATTCTCTGTACATGGCCGTACCGTATTAACTGTTTTGTTTTTATGTCATCGACTATTGTATGCTTGACTCCCATCATTTCTCGTATTCTCTCATTTGGTATCCGATCTCTTCTTGATTTGCCTGTTGCTCTTCTCCAGAAGTCCATTTCTGTTGCTAGTAACAGTTTCTGTGTTCTTTGTTTCATTGGCCAAACTTCACTGCCATATGTGATTACACTTTTAAGTACGGTGTTGTATATGAGTTGTTTGTTCGCTTTAGATATTGTTTGGTCCCACAGAATGCCATTCATCATGGATATGGCATTTCTACCCTGTATGTTTCTGTCTTTTATAGCAGCATCGAGTATTCCATCTTGAGTTATCTTCATACCCAGGTACTTGTATTCATCACAGTGTCTAATTTCTACCCCATGTCTAATATAATGGATTGCTTTGTCCCTCCATACTTTTATATTATAGTTATTTGGGCCATTTTTCCACTTTTGTAAAAGGATTAAAGACTTGTGAATATTCGAGCGTAAAATATTCTGCAAAATATTTGAAGCTATAAAAGACGAAAGGCACAAAAGATATAATTTTGAATAACAACTTTTTGATGAATTAGATGTAACGTTTAGATAATCGAGCTGTAAAAGTAATCCAGAGAGGGAAACCCGAACCAAATAGGACAAGAGAAGGTCTCGTAAAAGATGGATAGACGATGTAGAGGATGATCTTAAAACCACGAACATCAGGCAGTGGCGAAGGAAAATTTCCAACAGGGCAGAAGGGAAGAATGTTGTTAAGACCGATTTATGGGTACTAAAAACCAGAAGATGGCAACATGTCGCCAGAAACAGAACAAAATGTCGACGGATCTTAGAGCAGGGCAGGAGCCACAATGGATTTTCGAGCCATAGATGATGATTATATTGATATATTGCATGTGCCATCTTTACTTTTATTTTAAGGTGTACCTTAAATACCACTTATACTACTTGATAAGAGTACAGGGTGTTTCAAGACGAGCTTTCTATATATTAGTAGTTTTCCATGTAATTAGTAGAAAATTGGGTCATGGTAATTAAAAGTTATTACCAACTTAAAGAAAGTACTTTAATAGACATGCCATTTCCGGTTATACCGGAAGTAATCAACAACTTCGGTATTTCGAATGAAATATCCTATATATTATTGCATTTTTAGATTCTGCATAAGATTCTATATAAAATTTGTGTGTAAAACATTTTAACATAGTTCAAAACTTATTTTGATTTTTTATATTTTTCGAGTTTTTTTAAATTTTCCACACAAAGAAATAGGTAAGGTTTTTTCAGGAATTTACTTCGAATTTCTAAATACAGGGTGTTCAAAAATGATTTGTGTAAAAATGAAATCAGTAGTTTTTAAAATTAGCGTTCCCTATACCTAAATTTGGATAAAAAAAGTTACCAATGGTAAGGTACTTCAGCTCATAAGTAAACAAAAAGAATTACTCAGCATAATTAACGAGAAAATGTCATGCAAGTTATGTGTTGAGAGGAATTACTACAAATGAGGCTATGAGAGCAAGAGTGGGCTAACCAATATTTTGTTGATAATTGAGTTATAGATTGCAATCACTTCTAACGACCTAAAGTTTTAAAGCAAAACCGGTCTAACCAACATTTTCATATATTATAACATAAATCTCGCCAGTAAGGTGATTTTGCATTATAGAAAAGAACAAAAATTTGAAAACACGAATGGGCTAACCCACGAAGTTGTGGAATAGACCAAAATTAATCAACACATAAATACTTCATAGTATGTAAGAGTAGGCTAACCATCCTTCATCAGTAATATTTAATACCCAATTTAATATTGGATTCCATGCACCAATTAGGGATTCGTGCAAAAAATGTGATTTGTATAACAATAAAATAAAGTTCTTAACAGTTCAAGCCGAAAAACGTGAATTTGAAGTAACACTAGAGGTTCAACAACGAAAAGCAGACCGTGCTAGATGTGGTATGCAACAAGATGCAGAGTTTGCAAAACAAATTCCTGAAGAAATTACAGTGATTGCATTTGACTTGATGCGTACGTTGCCCACATCAGTTATCAGCACTGGAATTTCTTACTATAAACGCCAGTTGTGGATTTACGTCTTAGGAGTCCATAATTTGGCTACTAATAGTGCTCATATGCACCTCATATGTATGTTTGGAACGAGACACAAGCATCACGAGGACCTCAAGAAATAGGATCCTGTTTACTGCATTATTTTAAAAATGTTGTTACAACAAAAAATGTAATACTATATTCCGATCAATGCGGACTGCAGAACCATAACATTAAAATGGCTGTCCTTTGCGATTTTATTGTGTCACATCCTGATATTGTGGTGGAAAATATTGATCATAAGTTTTTAGTTAGCGAACATTCTTACCTTGCCTGTGACCAAGATTTCGGAGTAATAAGTAAGCAAAAAAGATTTTTTTAAGATATCTACGTACCTGACGATTAGATAAAGGTAATAGCACATGCACGCAAGAAAGCACATTGTACGGTAATAAAGATGACAGAAAACGATTTTTATTCTACTAAGAAGTTAGAAAGAACTATAACAAATCGCAAACTTGATACACAAAAATCAAAAGTCCAATGGTTACAGGACATCCAGGGAAATACTTCAGCTAGATTACCTTTATAAGATTAAGTATTTTTGTTACTTTGTTTTTTAATAAAGCATATTTTCAACATTGATAATGTTTAATTGTATTGTACTCTAGGTCTAATCCACATTCCTATTAACATTTTTAAGGGCACACTGATGCAAAAGCGGTCTAATCCACAAAAAAAGCTGAAATGTTTATATTTTTGTTAAATATACTGCAAGATCTTCGAGTTTTTTGTTATTAGTTAATGATTTGTAAACAATGACTACCTTTTGGCATCATCTTTTAATTTTATAAAATTTCAAAAAAACGCATATATTCTTGGTTCATGTAAATCCATTATTCAATATTTGGGGTTAGCCCACTCTTGCTCTCATAGCCTCAAATCATATTGGAAGGTGAAGTTCAGGGCAGAAGATCAGTTGGAAGACGCTAGAACTCGCGGCTGAAAGATGCTGATGAGATAGTTTGACTGCTCATCCACAGAAGTCTTTCGTGCAGCAGTTTCCAAAGCTACACCATTTGGATCGTCATCGTTCGAAAGGAGACGCAATAAGAAGACACCTAAATTTAATAGTTTTAGTGATGATTGTGGTTTAATGTTAAAGTTAATTATTTTATTCTAGCAGGCCCTCGATGAATATATCACAATTGCCATTATATGTGGTTATTAATACTTTTGCAAAATCATGGAAATTGCTTGTTTCGAATTAAAAAATGAAAAATGCGTAAATTTACTTATACATGGAGACTAACCTTATTACTAGGACATGTGCTTTATTTGCTAAACATATTCAGATCGATCACGAATTACCCGTGAGACTGTGAAGAGATTACTTAAAAATTTAACACATTTCAGTTTTCATCAAATAGGAAATCAAATAGATTACATCTTAATAAACCAACGATTTCGAAACAATATTAAAGATGTGAAAACTTGGCGCTGATATTATAAACTCAAGTCATTATCTATTCTGCTCAAAAATACAAAGTAAATTAAAGCATAAAAATAAAACATATCACAGCAGATAAATAAAAAAATACGCAAAATAACCAATATACCAAACAGAAACAGGTCACTGTTTTTGTAAGTAGTTTTTGCTATCTTTCTGTATATGATATAAATTCGTTTGAGTAACAATTTGTTCTAAAAAATAAGAAGGAAAGAAATTCTCAAAGTAAAATATTGGTTGACTTTTGTTTTATTGTAACTGTTATTGGGAATCAAATTTTGGTATTTCGAGAACATCTGTTTCAGAGGTCCATTGTTTATTAAGATATTTAAAATCATCTAGTTCTCAATTATTGTCAATTAAATGTCTTACCTGTTTAATAACTGCCCGAATAGTTACTAGTTGATCCATGGAACGACTAGTCAATATCATGCAACATTCTGTGGATTGACAGCGACAGTCGAAATTTCACGGCAAGTTGAAAGTGGGAAATATTTTTCCATTCCATATTAAGGGTAAAATTAGAAATTGAAAAATCTCTGTTGTCTGCCGAGATTGAACCCAAGCCGTCCGCCTTGGTACGCCGCTACCCAGACACTAAGAAAAAAATTAGATTAGAAACTAAAAATTTTATGTGTTAATTTGAGACACATATATTGGTCTATGGAGACCATGATGATATATTACGATGGCCGCTATACACAGTAAGTCCAATATAAGAGAAGCAAATATGGCAAATGCGGCCTTTTTCCGGGATAGAAAGGGGAAACATACGTGATGAGAAAAAATAGAATATCTGTGTAACTTCTATTTTATTTAATATGACAATTAGTATTCTGTGACTTGTCTTATTTTTCCATTTGTCATATTTGATTCTGATTAATTTATTTTTCAGCTAATAATTTAAGGCCCTGCTGGACCAAAAGCAGATTGGACCAGAGACTTGAGAGCTCAACGTATGTTCAATTCAGCAAATATGACTAGATTAGTAACAATTTGCTCATCAGATGCAATGAGTATCATGAACAGTTTTGTAAATGATATTTTGGAAAGAATCGCTGCTGAAGTTTTTCCTTTAGCTCATTATAATGACAAACAAAAATTGTTTATGATTTCGCTAAAAAATCTTACTCTTTGAATAACCACAAAAGACATTCAAAGAAAGATAAGTTCCAATTGCCAAATACCGAACTTCTTAAATTAGAAACAGATATGAAAAATATAGGAATAATTAGGAAAAAAATTGTCGAAAATTAGTTTACGGATTTTAATAGAAATAATTCTCTTGCTCTCGTGTTCCCTGAGTCTGACCAAAAGCAGATTGCACCAGAGACTTGGGAGCTAAACGTATGGTCAATTCAGCAAATATGACTAGATTAGTAACAATTTGTCCATCAAGGCAAAAAATAAATGTTACATTTTGCGAAAGTTACAAAAAGCGGCAAAAGGTATGCAATGGGATTTTGGACAACCTCAAATTTATGACAAATCCGACGACATAACTAATATGTCCTGTAATGCAATAAAAAATGTTGCAGCTAAAATGGCCTCCACGCTAATAATGTGTGTATTGCCAATAAATCTAGCCGACAGATACGGGCGAATTAAGAAGAATTGTTATGTTAAGGTAGGTAAGTCAGTACCTAGCCACTAAGAAAAAAAAATAGATTACCAACTATAAATTTTATGTGTTAACCCTTTAGCGGCTACTGGTTGATTTTTTAACCACTTATTTTTCCTACGTGTGGGATTAAGTTCGAAGTTTAAAAATAAACCAGATATAGTCGAGGCACTTGCCGGCAACGTGTGCAGGTAAAATATTAACCAGTAGTTAAGTCTGGCGCGCTTTATAGTGTATACTCCTACCTCGTCTGCTTCAAGTGGTCGAAAATCTGCCTCTGAACGTTTGCAGTTATCTATTATTTGTTATTTTGGTGGACCGTTATTGTTGCTTCCAGTTATTATCAAAAAAAAATTGTTTATAAGTGAAAAAAAGGCAAGTATACCTCAATAAATATATAATCATAATGTTCCGAATATTTTTTTACTTTTTCTTTTTTTATACAATTTGTTCTAGAATTCGATGAAATAATAGAAATAACCTCAGTTTATTTCATAACAGTGTTTTATACATTTGATTTTTTTGTAAATTTCAAATGATTTTTGTATAATTATTAATTCCACACAGTTCCTAAAGGTTGTCTGGCGTCATTTTTTTAATTTCCTTTATCTAATACTCTTGGCGCTGAGAAACTTTAGGTAAATTTGTCCAGATGAATTGATGAATTTTGGTACCGTTTTGAAACATTGTTGCGAATATATTTTTTCTAATAAAAAAAATAAACAAAAATTTTAACAGGTTATTTATGCCTTACCGACATATAGCTGTCGATGAAACCATGGTTGCTTTCAAGGGCAGAAAAACACTAAAACAATATATGCCAAAAAAACCAATCAAACGGGGAATAAAAGTATGCTTGCTTGTTCCAAGACTCGATATATATTTTCATTTCAGATTTATCAAGTAAAACAAGGGTACAATGCCAGAGCCTCACCTGAGAGAGAGGGTTGTTTTACACCTAAGTGAGCCTTACTGGTATAAGGGATGCTGTGTTTATTTTGACAACTGTTTTTCCTCATTAGATTTATTGAAAGGTTTATTAGAGAGAAACACTTTTGGTTGCGGGACTTTCAGGGTTGATAGAAAATATTATCCAAAAACAATACTGAAAACAGACAAGATGATAAAAGTAGGGAATATAGATTTTGCGCAATCAGGAAAACTATCGACAGTAAAGTGGAGAAATACAGGAAAAAAGTCAGTAAACGTAATAAATTCTATTCATAATCCAGGAATCATAACAAAAGTGAAAAGAACAAACAAAATAGGATATTGAGCAGAAGTCAGCTGTCCAGATGCTATTGCTGAATATAATTTATATATGGGAGGAGTCAATAACTTTGACCAATACCACTCTACATATTCAATTTCTTCGAAATTACAAAAATGTGGGTAAAACTATTCTATTATTTAGTTGATTGTTGCATTGTAAATTCTTATATTTTATATAAAGGGTCAGTTCCTGCAGAAGACAAACCTATTTCACACTTAAAATTTCGAACAATTTTCGCTGATGAGCTAATTGCACACTATAACAGTCGAAAAAGAAGGGGCCCAGCTGCGAGAGCAATTAAAAAAATTGGAAGAAGAGGTGTGTCCATAGAAACTAATGTTAGAAAAACAAATTTGGGAGATTACTTGCCAGTAAAAGGAACATGTCGACGTTGCGCATACTGTAACACTGCAAAGAAAGCGAAAAGAAGTCAAATTGTTTGCCGTAGATGTAAAGTGGCTCTCTGTTTAGAATGCTTTGCACCGTTTCATGAAACATAAGAAAATGTTTGATATATTGATTTTTTGAGAAATAAATACTTTTGTTCATTACTTTTTGTTCTTATTTTAAAAAACAGAAGTGATCGATATTTTGACTAGGATTCAAGCATAGAGTATATTGTCCTTGACGTGCGCTTGTCGAAAAATTGACCACCCCCTCCATCTCAAAGTTCAAACTTAAAATATTTTTTAAACATGGCAATATGCTAATTTTTGTATGTATAACTCGTACATATCGTTATTTTTTGAAAACCTTTTTTGTAGATGCCAGGATAATATACTACGATGGCCTCTATATAAGGGAAGCAAATATGGCAAATACCGCCTTTTTTCGGGATAGAAAGGGAAAACATACCTGATGAGAAAGAATAGAATATTTGTGTAACTCCTATTTTATTGAATATAACTTAATTAGCTACTGTGGCGGAAATTTAAATAATTTTTTTCATTTGATACAAGCACTCATTTTTACATTTGTCATACTTTATTCTGATTACTTTATCTTTCACCTAATAATTAAACTCCCTGCTGGACCAAAAGCAGATTGGACCAAAGACTTGAGAGCTCAACGTATGTTCAATTCAGCAAATATGACTAGACTTAGAAAAAGCGGCAAGAGGTATGCAATGGCATATTGGACAACCTCAAATTTATTATGTACCCGACAACAGAACTAATACGTTCTGTAATGCAATAGAAAATCTTGCAGCTAAAATGGATCCCACGCTAATAATGTATGGGATGGGATAAGAAGAGAATAATCCCAAAGTGTAGTCTTCTGCAAGTCTGATTTTTGTGTAGTCTACAACCGTCTGTGTACACGTGCACGAGTAAAAAACTGAAACAGAATCAACAAAATGCCTTTAATTGGATCAATCGAAGCTTTTCAGTCCAAAGAAGGCGATATTAGTAGTTACTTAGAGAGAATGGAACAGTTATTCCTGTGCAACGAAATCGAGGAAAATAAAAAAGTGCCATTATTTTTTACTTTGATTGGTGGAGAAGCATATGGGGTAATAAAAGATCTATTGACACGTGCAACACCGAGTACCAAAAAGTATGTCGAATTGGAGAACACATTAAAAGATCATTACAGCCTAAAAAGATTAGGTATTGCGGAGAGATATAAGTTTTATAATTGTTCGCAAGACAGTTCAGAAGATCTCTCTTTTTTTATGGAATAACTAAAGAAGTTGTCTAAGTATGCTGTATTTGGTACATTCTTGACAGAGGCACTTATGAACAAGTTTGTCTTCGGACTAAAATCTGAGGCGATTAGAAGGAAACTCTTATCAGAGGAAGACTTAACGTACGGGACAGCGGTTAAAATTGCATTAAGTATGGAGTTAGCTGAAACATTTATAAGTATTTTGAGTCAAAATCAAGCTTTTCGCGTAACAAAGTTATAAATACCCAGCCAGAAACTCATAGTCAGTTACGATCACACCAAATGAGGAAAAGTCAATGTCTAATATTCCATAAGTCCATAAATGTCCAGCTAAGTCCTGGAGGTGTTTTACATGTAATGTGACAGGTCACACAACAAAATCACCCCTATGTAAAGGAAGTTACACTGGAAAGTGATGAATCATAAGTAGAGTTTAAAGTTAATTGGACAACCGAGGTAGAGGAGAAAGTCAAACAATTAGTAGGAAGTCCAAAATGTGAGCCTATCATGTTGAAGGTTGTGATAGAAAGGTAATCAGTTTTAAAGTAGATACAGGGTCTGATAGCAATATAGTATCTTTTGAAATGATCAAAAAATTGTTTTCCAATTTCCCTGTAATAAAAAAAGAGAAGCAATATTAAATGTACCAAAACCAGTTAATAAACAACAATTACAGTCTTATGTTGGCCTGCTAAATTATTATTTAAAATTTGTTCCACAATTGTCTGGAAAAATGACACCATTACCAAATCATTGCCTCGCTTAGCAGCAAGGGTCCAACGCTGGGCAGTACAATTATCGATGTATGATTATAAATGACATTTTAAAGAAGGTAAAAAGCTAGGAAATGCTGATGCACTATCCCGTTTACCCCTATCAAGTCAAAAGTCTGGAGAAACAGTTAAATATAACAGTTAACTATTTTCCAATCGTTCAAGAGTTATCTTTGTCATATAAAGACATAGCTAGGGAAACTAATAAGGAAACATTATTAAATAAAATTGGGAAGTTTATTAAGAAAGGTTGGCCAAGCGTTGTTTCCAAGGAACTTTTGGCATATTTTCGGGTAAAAGAATGTTTGGATGTTGATCAAAATTTTATCATGTATAATAACAGGTTGTCATAACTAGGCTATTGCAAACAAAAGTTTTAAGACTTTTGTATGACCAAAACCCCGGAATTGTGATGATGAAAATGTTGGCTAGGCAACTGTCTATTGGAATAATATCAATAGGGATATTGAGAAAATTGTAAACGAATGTAAATGTCAATTAAATGCTAATTATGTACCCAATGCTCCATTGACGTCATGGTGTTTGTGCTGGAAAAACTGGCAAGGACTACACATAGATTTGGCTAAGAAAATGATGCAAATTTTCTTATTTTAACAGATTCTCATAGTAAATGGACTGATGCATGGATGCTTAAATCCACTAATGCATCTCATGAGGAAATCATTTGCAGTTTTTGGATTGCCTGATGAAATACAGACAGATAATGGCCCTCTATTTAACATTTAATTCAGAAGAATTTGTAATACAGTAGACTCCCTCTATAACGAGAACTGAAATGACAGACTAATTACCTCGTTATAAGCCGATCTCGTTATATCAGACAATAATAATACTGTGCATACATATGAATCTGTAGTTTTCTAAACCATTAACTTCCTATAGTGAAGCCATTCGGAGCAATATAAGATGCTAATAAATATTGTTTGAATGGCGTTTTTGAAAAAAAGTTATTTACGTTTATTGTCAATGAAATATATTAAAACATAAAAGAGGTGTTTACTTTTATTATCAATGATATACGTTAAAACAAAAAATCTGTACTTATATTTTTTTCCAACTACATAATGTATAAAGCGTATTTTCAAGGATAACATAAACTATTGCTTCTGCAATTTTAAGAACTCATTTTTAACTGCTTTGAATGGTCCAGTATTATTCTATCATATTTTTTCTAAAGATGTGAAACAGTTGTATTTATTCATTGTAAAGAAGTTTATTGCGGGCTGCAGTTAAGTTTATTGAGGGGCTGTTTGAAAAGGTATTTATTTATGGCCACGACCGGACCAAAAACATAAAAAACACGTTTTTGGATCTTATTTTCTCTCGTTATAACCAAATTTGCCTCACTATAGACGGTTATCGTTCAATAGAAATTTCACGGGATATCTAATGTATCTCGTTATAAGCGAAACCTCGTAATAACCGTGTTCGTTATAGAGGGAGTATACTGTATTATGCGTGAATTAGATTAATTGTTATCTGAGATTAAGAATAAACTCTAAGTTAAAATGTCTGAGTCTGAGTATTATTACTACAATACATAACATATCCATAGGCCAACAAATCAAGCCGACACATACGGCTCAATTAAGAAGAATAGCAAAACCTATAAACATCTAGTTATCAATTATTGTCAATTAAACGTCTTACCTTAATTACTATTTAAATGGGAATAAGTCACAATTAAAGGTTAAAATACGTTTATTGACGTTTCAATTTCCACTTCGGAAATCGTTCTCAACATACAAACATTAGTAAATTAAACAAATTTTGTTTTTTGTTACTTAGTGAAAAATTCTTCTAATAATTTAATTTTATCTGACTCATCTATATTGAGAATTCAGACATACATTATACATTTTAAAGTAGACGACTTTAAAATGATAACATAGACAATATTGTTGAGATGCGTTCCTGGGACGACTTTACTTATAAGATAGTTCATTCGATTACATGAAATCAACTTTAACTTGAGAATATACGTCAGAAAAGATCATAACATGTAATTCGTCTTTAAATAGACAAATACATGCCATGATGACAGTAAAATTCTCCTGTTAGTGATTCCATAGTAAATTATGAGGGAAAAACTAGGAAAAAACCTCATAATACTATCCCGACATGGTAAGTATTTGATCGTGCATTTAGTTTACCTTCAATAAACATCAAATTCCGATTTTATATGTTTGTTATTTATGTATTTATGTATAAAAAACATAAATGGTGCATTCTCTATATGTTACTGACTTACCAATACTGGTATTTTCCTTTTAATAACTTCCTCTTTCAATATGGGTAACCAGATCCTACTACATTCTGCCGAGGAATTCGCTACACAATTGGTCTCATTTAGCATAATTAGAGCCGCTTCTTTGATTTTTTTTTACCATCCGTTTCTTTTAGGACTATATTTGAATCATTCCATTGAACCCTATGTTCATTATCCCATGCGTGTTTACATATTTGAGATCTATCAAATTCTCTATTTTTAATATAGGATTGATGTTCACTTATTCTAACATTTAATGGCCTTGATGTTTCACCTAAATAAAACTGATCGCATTCACAAGGTATTTTATAAATGCAATTCCTTGTCCTTTCTTGTTCATTGTTAGGTTTGGTTTTGGACAAAATAGATCTCAACGTGTTTGTTGTTTTGAATGTTGTTGAAATGTTGAATTTATTTCCTATCTTATTAAGCTTTTCCGATAATCCTTTTATGTATGGTATTGTTATTTTCCTCGTATTATTCCTTGTATATGCTGTAGGATCTCGTTCTAAGTTGTTTTGTTTTATTCGATCGATTGTTGAAAATTCCTTATTTATAAACGATAAAGGATAATCATTTTTTAATAAAACAGATTTTAACAAATGTTTTTCCTCCAAGAACGAATTTTCGTTAGAACAAGTAATTTTGGCTCTATCGTATAAGGATTTAATGATTCCCTTTTTAATATTAATGTTGTGATTTGATTTGAAATTTAAATATCTCTTGGTGTGTGTTGGTTTTCTATACACCTGAGTTTCGTATCCAGTATCGTTCTTAGAGATTAAAACATCCAGAAAAGGTAATGTGTTATTATATTCCTTTTCCATGGTAAATGTTATTGTCTCTTCTTTATCGTTTATATCATTTAGGAACGTGTCCAACAACTCTGATCCATGAGGCCATATTGAGAATACATCATCTACATATCTCCACCATACTGAGGGTTTTAAATTTTGTTTATAGAAACTCAGGTGTATAGAAAACCAACACACACCAACAGATATTTAAATTTCAAATCAAATCACAACATTAATATTAAAAAGGGAAATGTTGTTCTAACGAAAATTCGTCCTTGGAGGAGAAACATTTGTTAACATCTGTTTTATTAAAAAAATGATTATCCTTTATCGTTTATAAATATATTGTGAATGCGATCAGTTTTATTTAGGTGAAACATCAAGGCCATTAAATGTTAGAATAAGTGAACATCAATCCTATATTAAAAATAGAGAATTTGATAGATCTCAAATATGTAAACACGCATGGAATGATTCAAATATAGTTCTAAAAGAAACGGATGGTAAAAAGAGAAAAATCAAAGAAGCGGCTCTAATTATGCTAAATGAGACCAATTGTGTCGTGAATTCCTCGGCAGAATGTAGTAGGATCTGGTTACCCATATTGAAAGAGGAAGTTATTAAAAGGAAAATACCAGTATTGGTAAGTCAGTAACATATAGAGAATGCATCATTTATGTTTTTTAAATAACAAACATATAAAATCGGAATTTGATGTTTATTGAAGGTAAACTAAATGCACGATCAAATACATACCATGTCGGGATAGTATTATGAGGTTTTTTCCTGGTTTTTCCCTCATAATTTACTATGGAATCACTAACAGGAGAATTTTACTGTCATCATGGCATGTATTTGTCTTTTTAAAGACGAATTACATGTTATGATCTTTTCTGACGGATATTCTGAAGTTAAAGTTGATTTCATGTAATCGAATGAACTATCTTATAAGTAAAGTCGTCCCAGGAACGCAACTCAACAATATTGGCAATATCATTTTAAAGTCGTCTACTTTAAAATGTATAAGGTATGTCTGAATTGTCAATATAGATGAGTCAGATAAAATTAAATTATTAGAAGAATTTTTCACTAAGTAACAAAAAACAAAATTTGTTTAATTTACTAATGTTTGTATTTTGAGAACGATTTCCGAAGTGGAAATTGAAACGTCAATAAACGTATTTTAACCTTTAATTGTGGCTTATTCCCATTTAAATAGTAATTAATTTAAAATGCCACAAGAAAATAGCTTTAGAACAATATAAACGTCTTACCTGGTAAATAACTGCCCGAATAGTTAATAGTTGATCCATGAAACGACTAGTCAATATCATGCAACATGCAACAATTTCACGGCAAATTGCAAGAGGGAAATATTTTTGCATTCCATAGTAAGGGTTCACTTAGAAATTGTAACATCTCTGTTGTCTTCCGGGACTGAACCCGAGCCATTAGCCTTTGTAAGCCAGTACCTAGCCACTAATAAAAAAATTTGATTAGTAACTAAAAATTTTATGTATTAATTTTGGGACATATATAATGATCAGTTGATGCCATGATATATTACGATGGTCGCTATATATAGTGAGTCCAACATAAGGGAAGTAAATATGGCAAATACCGCCTTTTTCAGGGATAGAAAAGGGAACGATACGTGATGAGAAAAAATACAACTTTATTGATTAATTTATTTTTTAGCTAATAAATAATTCAAGGACTGGACCACAGATTTGAGATCTCAACGTATGTTCAATTCAGCAAATATGACTAGATCAATAACAATTTGCGCATCAAGGCAAAGTACTGAATGTTAAGATTTCTTGCAAACGTTACAAAAAGGGGCAAGAGGTATGCAATGGGATATTGGACAACCTCAAAATTATGATAAATTCGACGACATAACTAATATGTTCTGTTATACAATCGAAAATGTTGCAGCTAAAATGGACCCCACGCTAATAATGAGTGTATTGCTAACAAATCAAGACGACAGATACGGTTAAATTGAGAAGAAGTAAAGGTAAAAGCCAGTACCTAGCCACTAATACTATTTGAAAGATAATTGATTTCTTTTTGCAATAAAATTATAAAATGCAGGGTGCTTTACTTTAAAATTATTGTAGTTTGAAGTTTAAAGAAATAGCGTATCATTTGTGAACACCCTGTATTTAGAAATTCAATTTCGAGATAAATTTCTAAAATAAAGTTACGTACTTACTTTGTGTGTAAAGATTTTCAAAATATTATGGTTGCAAATGGATGAGATAATAACTTCGAAAAGATTGCGTGTATCTGTCAAAATTTTTGGGAAAAGATGAATAACTAAAAAAATATAAAGTTCTGACATACAAAAGAGTGTTCTATTTAAAATATCAAAGTTGCTGCTCACTTCCGGTATAGCCGGAAGTGGCATGTCTGTCAAAATATTTTCGATAAAAGTTTTTCATAACTTTTAATCTCCATAATCCAATTTTCATAATTATCATGTAAGTAGTTTCCGATATATCTATCTATATATATATATATATATATATATATATATATATATATATATATATATATGAGTGTAAGCTCGTCGTGAAACACCCTGTATATGTTGGCATATATAAAAATTATTTGCAAAGAAAAACCGGGATATCGTGAAGGATATATTTTTGATAATAGTTCAATTCAGTTATTAGTAAAAAGTAAAATAACGTAATTTAAGAACAAAAAAATTTTGAAATGAAATTAGAAATAAAGCAATATAAAATTTATAATAAAAATAGTACTGAAAACTTCTCTTCTAAAAAATATAGTTTTTGTCTTAGAATATATCATACATTTTTTTTACCATTTAGTGTTAAAAATTTACTGTAAAATCCACTAACCTTCGTTTTGTGTCCATTATGTTGTCTTCTGTGTACAAAAGGCACACTAAATCCGAGCAAATTATCTCCTGGTTACTCTTTTTAACATTATCATATAGGGATTTAATATTTGCTGCGATGGCCACTCTAAAGCTGACTCCATCTGTAAAGGAAAAATACTAGTCTTCTCCAGACCAAAAATTACTGATAGTTTATACCAGGTTAAGAAGAGTCTTCTTCCTATGCCGTCCCCATTAACGGAGGTTGGCGACCACATTTTTAAAAGCTTCTCTGTCTTTTGCAACGTGGAATAATTCGTCTACAGTCATGTTTGTCCAGTCTCGAATATTTCGCAGCCATGACTTCCTCTTTCTACCTATTCCCTTTTTGCCATCGACTCTACCCTGCATGATGACCTGCAGAAGACTATATTTATTATTTCTCAGTATGTGTCCAAGGTATGCAGTCTTGCGTACTTTTATCGTTAAGAAGAGTAAATGGCAGAAACTAAGAGGGATATAATAAACAATAAAGAAAATTACTAAACTAACAATTGCAATTATTGCAACATGGCTTACATTTGCATGGTAATAGCACAAAGTGTAAAAAAATAGTATAAAGAAAAGTTCATGGAAGGATTATAGGGAAAAGCTAGGAATTAACATTAGGGAAAATCCTAAACTATTTTATAGCGTGTTTAAATCATATAGAAAACCAAAAACCACTCACATGATCACGATTAAAGATGATTAACAACCAAAAGATTAAGGAGTAACAGACGATGGAAAGAATATTTTTAGAATATGTTATGTAGTGAAAGGTTCTATTATATCAAACTAAAATGACAATTACATAAATATTCCCTTTTAGCTGCGCATGCATCGGCAGAAGAAAAGGAAGAGCAAGTAAAATACAATTTCTTTGAGAAACTAGAGGAACTGACAAATAATCTCCCCAAGCAGGACATGCATATTATTTTAGGAGATCAACAATAGGTAAAAACCATAGTCTCCATTATCTTAGTTACCATAATTAAACACAACTTACTAACAAACTCAAGAATGTTCGAACACAAGAAAATACACAAAAAACGTGGGTTTCCAACAACAGCATCACAAGATATCAGATCGATCATATTCTGGTGGATTCCAGGAGGGGTAGTTACTGGATAGACGGAAGAAGCCTAAGAGGGGCGGATGGAGATACGAGTCACAAGAATAAGAATTTTAAAGAGTTTCAGAGATCAATACCAAGTAAGAACAGGAAGCAAAGCAAAAGAAAGTCCAGAAGACTTCAGTAAGCAGGACACCTCAACAGACATTCTAACAAAAGAATACTGAGGCTGGTGTGGGAAGAATCTCCAACTGAAAGAAGACCACGACAACGACCGCAACTCTGGTGGCGAGATAATATAGCAAGAGACCTTAAAGCTATGGGATTTATACACTAAAGATTAATTCAAATAATTTTTTTGATATAATTTTTATAAGACTTAACAATATGGTTAGAATGATATTTCCAACAGGGCAGAAAACCACGTCGAAGATCTCGACTCCGGTGGCGAGATAATATAGCAGGAGACCTTAAAGCTATGGGCGTGGAGAATCGGATGGACAAAACATAGAGGAATGAAGGCATGTTATAAACTTGCTATTTATTCAAATAATTTTTTTGTTAAAATTATTATTCGACTCAACAATATGGTTAGAAAAATTTTTCCCAGAAGGCTGAAAACCACGTAGTAAAAATGACCTTGTGCTATTTTCTGACCGATGTCTACTTATTGAACTATCAGAACAGCCAGTTATAATAAACTCATTAGGACAAAAGACAAAACCAAAATAATGGTAGTAGACTAAAAGAACCCAAATAACTTTAAAATAGTAAAAATCTATAACGAAATGATTAATACTTTCACTTATCCTGGCTTCTTAATAACAAACTAAGGAAGACGCAGTTAAGAAATTAGAAGAAGAATTGCACTAGCCAAGCAAGTCATGACAAAACTTACAAAAATTTGGAAAAATCATCTAATAAAACTTAACAAAGTACGAATAGTTAAAAGACCAGTATTTACGATATTCCTAGTCGCATCTAAATATTGAACATTAAAATAAACAGACAAAAAAATATATGATGCTTAAAAGACCTAATTTATTATTCCTTAAACAGATAAAGAAGAGTCTACGTACCATAGCAGCTGACAATATTTCCCAGTTCTTCGGTTACGTTAATCAGGGGAAAGAACCAAACGCACAGAAATTTTGCAAGGGAAGATCAAACCATTAAAGAAAAAAAAACAAAGTAGTTCATGTGAATACTTTTGCAATAATACATTTTAAATTTTTATGATAATTTTTAAATAGAAAATGTTAAGCATATTTTTATATAGTCCCATAAGATTTAAAAGTAGAAGAAAATACATTGGAACTTGAAAAATATATAGAATCGAATAAAAAAGTTTTAGAGCGGTACAAATGGAAAAAAAATTGTCGGTTTATGCTATGCTTTAATGGGTAACTCGCTCGCCTAATAAGATCTAGAAAGAAAAGACATAAGTTATATATCAACTATGAATGACAAAAACGAACTACAGTGAAGAAGAAGCCTTCATTGCAATTGTTATAAAGAAGCACCTATTCTTTTTACCACAGTCAGGTTGCTAACCTCACCTGTAAACCCTCCTCCTTTATCCGGGCTTGGGACCGGCAGAGACAGCAGATGAGCTTCTTAATTCACCCAGCAACTGTCCCAGGCGGAGTTAAAAGAGACTAAGAAAGAAAAGTGCCGTGTCCGGGAGTAGAGAGACCACATATATAAATTGTTAGGGATTTTAATTTTAGATGGAAATAAAGAACGTTGGTGAGTGAAGGTAAGAAAGAAGAATATTACCCAAATAAAACCTTTGGGGCAAAACATCGGAACTGTCGGCATATAATAAATAACAAACTGCTAGAAACTTCGGAATAAACGTTTATGAATTTGGAGAATTGCGGATAAAAGAATTTTGGTAAATATAAAGGAGAAGACTAATGGCAAATGTTACAAATCTAAAAAATTACAAAATTGCTTGTTATCAATGTTACGAAATGGACGTGCCATACGATAGAAAAGTCTAAGCAGTTAATTTATACACAAAATGAATATTCCGAGGCTTTAATGAAGTTGCTATAAATAAGCAGGTATTCTTTTTAACACAGGCAAGTTGATGACCTCACCCGTAAACCCTACTCCTTTATCCGGGCTTGGGACCGGCAGTGGCAGCTAACGAGCTACTCAATATACCTATTAACTGCCGCAGGCGGAGTTAAAAGAGACATACATAATGAGTTTCTAAGAAATAAAAGTGCGGTGACTTGGATAGTGGCCGGGAGTAGAGAAACCACATGACTAGAATGGACGATGAGAGGCTCACAAAAATTGCAAGGTCTTAATATACCAATATGTTAAAATTTCTGTTAAGCAATTTAGTCAAGAGCAAATAATTTAAAAATGCAATGAGATTGCACACTGTGGATATCGGAAGTGGAAATGAAAACTGTCAGAAATCCAGATTTATGCCATATGGCCACACTCCCTCTAAGGGGAAAATTCACTCATCCCAGATATCTACGTATCTAAGAGATTGAGCTCTGGTGGGACTCTTTCCTTGTTATCGAGCCCTAGCTGACATGGTATGATGAGGCATTTTCTGAAAAATTTCCCTTAAATTGGATACACAATATGAAATTACATAAGATAAGAAACATATTAAAACTGCAGATCTTTCAGCTATCTGAAGCCAATATTAAAGATGAAAAAGAGAAATCAAAACCAGAGAAATTAAAACCACCGTTGTATTTCAGTATGGTCAAGAATATCAACTTGTTGATAAGTTTCAGCAAATATGACTAGGTTGGTAACAATTTGACCATCAAGGCAAAAAAACGAGTGTTACGTTCAGCCATTAAGTTAACGTTCACCACTTACAAGCGAAGAGAAATTCCAACCGCTTTTATCTGGATTTAGCAGTATCGTCAAGATCAACTTTTAATAATCAGAAATTGGGTTTTTAAAGTAAAACCTAATGCTAACGCAATGATTATTAAAAATAAAATCCAAGATTTCTTGACAAAAACTGCTTGACACAGACAAGTTATTATCGAAAGGTAAATTGGAAATGGAATCTCAAGTAATGACAAATAATAACTTAAATTAACTGACAGACCCCATGTTTATTATATTTTAGAAAGAATAGCTGCTGAAGCTTACCCTTTAGCTCATTTTAATAAACGTTCAACAATTTCAAGCAGAGCTAAACCGCCGTTGTGTCGCCAGAAATTTTTAATAGAAAAAACAATTTAAATGAAAAATATAGGAATATTTCTTCCGCTCTCGTGTGACTCTGACCAAAGCAATCTGGACAAAAGCAGTGGACTCGAGAGTTGAGAGCTCAACCCTTTTCTATAGCTGATTATAATAAACGTTTAATAATTACAAGCAGAGTCAAACCGCCGTTGTATAAATAAAAATTTTGAGGTGACTTTAAAATTTATAACAGTTTTTTTTTAATAAAAACGTTTCATTTAAAACTAGCTTCTAATATCCATTTTAGCTCATTATAATAAACCGTAAACAATGACAAGCAGAACAATTCAAACAGCCATTGTATTTCAGTATAGTCAAGAATATTTTAGGTAATCCAAAAAAAAACTTGTTGATAAGTTTTGGCAAATATGGACTAGATTATTAACAATTTGACCATCAAGGCAAAAAAAACGAGTGTTACGGCTTCTTGCAAACGTTACAAAAAGCGGCAAGAGCAATGGGATATGCAATAGCTGCTGAAGCTTACCCTTTAGCTCATTTTAATAAACGTTCAACAATTTCAAGCAGAGTCAAACCGCCGTTGTGTCGTCAAAAATTTTTAATAGAAAAAACAATTTAAATGAAAAAATTGACTCAATACTTGAGAGCTCAACCCTTTTCTATAGCTGATTATAATAAACGTTTAACAATTACAAGCAGAGTCAAACCGCCGTTGTATAATCAAACATTTTGAGGTGACATTAAAATTTATTACCGGTTTTTTTTTTTTTTTTTTTTTTAATAAAAACGTTTCATTTGAAACTAGCTTCTAATATCCACTTTAGCTCATTATAATAATCCCGTAAACACTGACAAGCAGAGAAATTCAAACAGCCGTTGTATTTCAGTATAGTCAAGAATATTTTAGGTAATCAAAAAAAAACTTGTTGATAAGTTTTGGCAAATATGGACTAGATTATTAACAATTTGACCATCAAGGCAAAAAAACGAGTGTTACGACTTCTTGCAAACGTTAGAAAAAGCGGCAAGAGGTATGCAATGGGATATGCAATAGCTGCTGAAGCTTACTCTTTAGCTCATTTTAATAAACGTTCAACAATTTCAAGCAGAGTAAAACCGCCGTTGTGTCGTCAAAAATTTTTAATAGAAAAAACAATTTAAATGAAAAAATGGACTCAGTACTTGAGAGCTCAACCCTTTTCTATAGCTGATTATAATAAACGTTTAATAATTACAAGCAGAGTCAAACCGCCGTTGTATAAATAAAAATTTTGAGGTGACTTTAAAATTTATTACCGGTTTTTTTTTTTAATAAAAACGTTTTATTTGAAACTAGCTTCTAATATCCACTTTAGCTCATTATAATAATCCAGTAAATACTGACAAGCAAAGAAATTCAAACAGCCGTTGTATTTCAGTATAGTCAAGAATATTTTAGGTAATCAAAAAAAAACTTGTTGATAAGTTTCGACAAATATGGACTGGATTATTAACAATTTGACCATCAAGGCAAAAAAACGAGTGTTACGACTTCTTGCAAACGTTACAAAAAGCGGCAAGAGGTATGCAATGGGATATGCAATAGCTGCTGAAGCTTACTCTTTAGCTCATTTTAATAAACGTTCAACAATTTCAAGCAGAGTAAAACCACCGTTGTGTCGACAAAAACTTTTAATAGAAAAAACAATTTAAATGAAAAAATGGACTCAATACTTGAGAGCTCAACCCTTTTCTATAGCTGATTATAATAAACGTTTAATAATTACAAGCAGAGTCAAACCGCCGTTGTATAATCAAACATTTTGAGGTGACATTAAAATTTATTACCGGTTTTTTTTTTTTTTTTTTTTTTTTTTAATAAAAACGTTTCATTTGAAACTAGCTTCTAATATCCACTTTAGCTCATTATAATAATCCCGTAAACACTGACAAGCAGAGAAATTCAAACAGCCGTTGTATTTCAGTATAGTCAAGAATATTTTAGGTAATCAAAAAAAAACTTGTTGATAAGTTTTGGCAAATATGGACTAGATTATTAACAATTTGACCATCAAGGCAAAAAAACGAGTGTTACGACTTCTTGCAAACGTTAGAAAAAGCGGCAAGAGGTATGCAATGGGATATGCAATAGCTGCTGAAGCTTACTCTTTAGCTCATTTTAATAAACGTTCAACAATTTCAAGCAGAGTAAAACCGCCGTTGTGTCGTCAAAAATTTTTAATAGAAAAAACAATTTAAATGAAAAAATGGACTCAATACTTGAGAGCTCAACCCTTTTCTATAGCTGATTATAATAAACGTTTAATAATTACAAGCAGAGTCAAACCGCCGTTGTATAAATAAAAATTTTGAGGTGACTTTAAAATTTATTACCGGTTTTTTTTTTTAATAAAAACGTTTTATTTGAAACTAGCTTCTAATATCCACTTTAGCTCATTATAATAATCCCGTAAATACTGACAAGCAAAGAAATTCAAACAGCCGTTGTATTTCAGTATAGTCAAGAATATTTTAGGTAATCAAAAAAAAACTTGTTGATAAGTTTCGACAAATATGGACTGGATTATTAACAATTTGACCATCAAGGCAAAAAAACGAGTGTTACGACTTCTTGCAAACGTTACAAAAAGCTGCCAGAGGTATGCAATGGGAAATGCAATAGCTGCTGAAGCTTACTCTTTAGCTCATTTTAATAAACGTTTCACAATTACAAGCAGAGTCAAACCGCCGTTGTATAATCAAACATTTTGAGGTGACATTAAAATTTATAACAGATTTTTTTTTTTTTTTTAATAAAAACGTTTCATTTGAAAGTAGCTTCTAATATCCACTTTAGCTCATTATAATAAACCGTAAACACTGACAAGCAGAGAAATTCAAACAGCCGTTGTATTTCAGTATAGTCAAGAATATTTTAGGTAATCAAAAAAAAAACTTGTTGATAAGTTTCGGCAAATATGGACTGGATTATTAACAATTTGACCATCAAGGCAAAAAAACGAGTGTTACGACTTCTTGCAAACGTTACAAAAAGCTGCAAGAGGTATGCAGTGACTCTGACCACAGCAACCCTTTCCTATAGCTGATTAAAATAAACGTTCAACAATTTAGCAGAGTCAAACCGCCGTGGTATTTCAGTATAGTCAAGAATATTTTAGGTAATCCAAAAAAAACTTGTTGATAAGTTTCGGCCAATATGGACTAGATTATTAACAATTTGACCACCGAGACAGAAGAATGAATGCTATGACTTTCTGCAAACGTTACAAAAAGCGGCAAGAGGTATACAATGACTCTGACCACAGGAACCCTTTCCTATAGCTGATTAAAATAAACGTTCAACAATTTAGCAGAGTCAAACCGCCGTGGTATTTCAGTATACTCAAGAATATTTTAGGTAATCCAAAAAAAACTTGTTGATAAGTTTCGGCCAATATGGACTAGATTATTAACAATTTGACCACCGAGACAGAAGAATGAATGCTATGACTTTCTGCAAACGTTACAAAAAGCGGCAAGAGGTATACAATGACTCTGACCACAGGAACCCTTTCCTATAGCTGATTAAAATAAACGTTCAACAATTTAGCAGAGTCAAACCGCCGTGGTATTTCAGTATAGTCAAGAATATTTTAGGTAATCCAAAAAAAACTTGTTGATAAGTTTCGGCCAATATGGACTAGATTATTAACAATTTGACCACCGAGACAGAAGAATGAATGCTATGACTTTCTGCAAACGTTACAAAAAGCGGCAAGAGGTATACAATGACTCTGACCACAGGAACCCTTTCCTATAGCTGATTAAAATAAACGTTCAACAATTTAGCAGAGTCAAACCGCCGTGGTATTTCAGTATAGTCAAGAATATTTTAGGTAATCCAAAAAAAACTTGTTGATAAGTTTCGGCCAATATGGACTAGATTATTAACAATTTGACCACCGAGACAGAAGAATGAATGCTATGACTTTCTGCAAACGTTACAAAAAGCGGCAAGAGGTATACAATGACTCTGACCACAGGAACCCTTTCCTATAGCTGATTAAAATAAACGTTCAACAATTTAGCAGAGTCAAACCGCCGTGGTATTTCAGTATAGTCAAGAATATTTTAGGTAATCCAAAAAAAACTTGTTGATAAGTTTCGGCCAATATGGACTAGATTATTAACAATTTGACCACCGAGACAGAAGAATGAATGCTATGACTTTCTGCAAACGTTACAAAAAGCGGCAAGAGGTATACAATGACTCTGACCACAGGAACCCTTTCCTATAGCTGATTAAAATAAACGTTCAACAATTTAGCAGAGTCAAACCGCCGTGGTATTTCAGTATAGTCAAGAATATTTTAGGTAATCCAAAAAAAAACTTGTTGATAAGTTTCGGCCAATATGGACTAGATTATTAACAATTTGACCACCGAGACAAAAGAATGAATGCTATGACTTTCTGCAAACGTTACAAAAAGCGGCAAGAGATATACAATGACTCTGACCACAGGAACCCTTTCCTATAGCTGATTAAAATAAACGTTCAACAATTTAGCAGAGTCAAACCGCCGTGGTATTTCAGTATAGTCAAGAATATTTTAGGTAATCCAAAAAAAACTTGTTGATAAGTTTCGGCCAATATGGACTAGATTATTAACAATTTGACCACCAAGGCAAAAAAATGAATGCTATGACTTTCTGCAAACGTTACAAAAAGCGGCAAGAGGTATGCAATGACTATGACCACAGCAACCCTTTCCTATAGCTGATTAAAATAAACGTTCAACAATTTAGCAGAGTCAAACCGCCGTGGTATTTCAGTATAGTCAAGAATATTTTAGGTAATCCAAAAAAAACTTGTTGATAAGTTTCGGCCAATATGGACTAGATTATTAACAATTTGACCACCGAGACAGAAGAATGAATGCTATGACTTTCTGCAAACGTTACAAAAAGCGGCAAGAGGTATACAATGACTCTGACCACAGGAACCCTTTCCTATAGCTGATTAAAATAAACGTTCAACAATTTAGCAGAGTCAAACCGCCGTGGTATTTCAGTATAGTCAAGAATATTTTAGGTAATCCAAAAAAAACTTGTTGATAAGTTTCGGCCAATATGGACTAGATTATTAACAATTTGACCACCGAGACAGAAGAATGAATGCTATGACTTTCTGCAAACGTTACAAAAAGCGGCAAGAGGTATACAATGACTCTGACCACAGGAACCCTTTCCTATAGCTGATTAAAATAAACGTTCAACAATTTAGCAGAGTCAAACCGCCGTGGTATTTCAGTATAGTCAAGAATATTTTAGGTAATCCAAAAAAAACTTGTTGATAAGTTTCGGCCAATATGGACTAGATTATTAACAATTTGACCACCGAGACAGAAGAATGAATGCTACGACTTTCTGCAAACGTTACAAAAAGCGGCAAGAGGTATACAATGACTCTGACCACAGGAACCCTTTCCTATAGCTGATTAAAATAAACGTTCAACAATTTAGCAGAGTCAAACCGCCGTGGTATTTCAGTATAGTCAAGAATATTTTAGGTAATCCAAAAAAAACTTGTTGATAAGTTTCGGCCAATATGGACTAGATTATTAACAATTTGACCACCGAGACAGAAGAATGAATGCTATGACTTTCTGCAAACGTTACAAAAAGCGGCAAGAGGTATACAATGACTCTGACCACAGGAACCCTTTCCTATAGCTGATTAAAATAAACGTTCAACAATTTAGCAGAGTCAAACCGCCGTGGTATTTCAGTATAGTCAAGAATATTTTAGGTAATCCAAAAAAAACTTGTTGATAAGTTTCGGCCAATATGGACTAGATTATTAACAATTTGACCACCGAGACAGAAGAATGAATGCTATGACTTTCTGCAAACGTTACAAAAAGCGGCAAGAGGTATACAATGACTCTGACCACAGGAACCCTTTCCTATAGCTGATTAAAATAAACGTTCAACAATTTAGCAGAGTCAAACCGCCGTGGTATTTCAGTATAGTCAAGAATATTTTAGGTAATCCAAAAAAAACTTGTTGATAAGTTTCGGCCAATATGGACTAGATTATTAACAATTTGACCACCGAGACAGAAGAATGAATGCTATGACTTTCTGCAAACGTTACAAAAAGCGGCAAGAGGTATACAATGACTCTGACCACAGGAACCCTTTCCTATAGCTGATTAAAATAAACGTTCAACAATTTAGCAGAGTCAAACCGCCGTGGTATTTCAGTATAGTCAAGAATATTTTAGGTAATCCAAAAAAAACTTGTTGATAAGTTTCGGCCAATATGGACTAGATTATTAACAATTTGACCACCGAGACAGAAGAATGAATGCTATGACTTTCTGCAAACGTTACAAAAAGCGGCAAGAGATATACAATGACTCTGACCACAGGAACCCTTTCCTATAGCTGATTAAAATAAACGTTCAACAATTTAGCAGAGTCAAACCGCCGTGGTATTTCAGTATAGTCAAGAATATTTTAGGTAATCCAAAAAAAACTTGTTGATAAGTTTCGGCCAATATGGACTAGATTATTAACAATTTGACCACCAAGGCAAAAAAATGAATGCTATGACTTTCTGCAAACGTTACAAAAAGCGGCAAGAGGTATGCAATGACTATGACCACAGCAACCCTTTCCTATAGCTGATTAAAATAAACGTTCAACAATTTAGCAGAGTCAAACCGCCGTGGTATTTCAGTATAGTCAAGAATATTTTAGGTAATCCAAAAAAAACTTGTTGATAAGTTTCGGCCAATATGGACTAGATTATTAACAATTTGACCACCGAGACAGAAGAATGAATGCTATGACTTTCTGCAAACGTTACAAAAAGCGGCAAGAGGTATACAATGACTCTGACCACAGGAACCCTTTCCTATAGCTGATTAAAATAAACGTTCAACAATTTAGCAGAGTCAAACCGCCGTGGTATTTCAGAATAGTCAAGAATATTTTAGGTAATCCAAAAAAAACTTGTTGATAAGTTTCGGCCAATATGGACTAGATTATTAACAATTTGACCACCGAGACAGAAGAATGAATGCTATGACTTTCTGCAAACGTTACAAAAAGCGGCAAGAGGTATACAATGACTCTGACCACAGGAACCCTTTCCTATAGCTGATTAAAATAAACGTTCAACAATTTAGCAGAGTCAAACCGCCGTGGTATTTCAGTATAGTCAAGAATATTTTAGGCAATCCAAAAAAAACTTGTTGATAAGTTTCGGCCAATATGGACTAGATTATTAACAATTTGACCACCGAGACAGAAGAATGAATGCTACGACTTTCTGCAAACGTTACAAAAAGCGGCAAGAGGTATACAATGACTCTGACCACAGGAACCCTTTCCTATAGCTGATTAAAATAAACGTTCAACAATTTAGCAGAGTCAAACCGCCGTGGTATTTCAGTATAGTCAAGAATATTTTAGGTAATCCAAAAAAAACTTGTTGATAAGTTTCGGCCAATATGGACTAGATTATTAACAATTTGACCACCGAGACAGAAGAATGAATGCTATGACTTTCTGCAAACGTTACAAAAAGCGGCAAGAGGTATACAATGACTCTGACCACAGGAACCCTTTCCTATAGCTGATTAAAATAAACGTTCAACAATTTAGCAGAGTCAAACCGCCGTGGTATTTCAGTATAGTCAAGAATATTTTAGGTAATCCAAAAAAAACTTGTTGATAAGTTTCGGCCAATATGGACTAGATTATTAACAATTTGACCACCGAGACAGAAGAATGAATGCTATGACTTTCTGCAAACGTTACAAAAAGCGGCAAGAGGTATACAATGACTCTGACCACAGGACCCCTTTCCTATAGCTGATTAAAATAAACGTTCAACAATTTAGCAGAGTCAAACCGCCGTGGTATTTCAGTATAGTCAAGAATATTTTAGGTAATCCAAAAAAAACTTGTTGATAAGTTTCGGCCAATATGGACTAGATTATTAACAATTTGACCACCGAGACAGAAGAATGAATGCTATGACTTTCTGCAAACGTTACAAAAAGCGGCAAGAGGTATACAATGACTCTGACCACAGGAACCCTTTCCTATAGCTGATTAAAATAAACGTTCAACAATTTAGCAGAGTCAAACCGCCGTGGTATTTCAGTATAGTCAAGAATATTTTAGGTAATCCAAAAAAAACTTGTTGATAAGTTTCGGCCAATATGGACTAGATTATTAACAATTTGACCACCGAGACAGAAGAATGAATGCTATGACTTTCTGCAAACGTTACAAAAAGCGGCAAGAGATATACAATGACTCTGACCACAGGAACCCTTTCCTATAGCAGATTAAAATAAACGTTCAACAATTTAGCAGAGTCAAACCGCCGTGGTATTTCAGTATAGTCAAGAATATTTTAGGTAATCCAAAAAAAACTTGTTGATAAGTTTCGGCCAATATGGACTAGATTATTAACAATTTGACCACCAAGGCAAAAAAATGAATGCTATGACTTTCTGCAAACGTTACAAAAAGCGGCAAGAGGTATGCAATGACTATGACCACAGCAACCCTTTCCTATAGCTGATTAAAATAAACGTTCAACAATTTAGCAGAGTCAAACCGCCGTGGTATTTCAGTATAGTCAAGAATATTTTAGGTAATCCAAAAAAAACTTGTTGATAAGTTTCGGCCAATATGGACTAGATTATTAACAATTTGACCACCGAGACAGAAGAATGAATGCTATGACTTTCTGCAAACGTTACAAAAAGCGGCAAGAGGTATACAATGACTCTGACCACAGGAACCCTTTCCTATAGCTGATTAAAATAAACGTTCAACAATTTAGCAGAGTCAAACCGCCGTGGTATTTCAGTATAGTCAAGAATATTTTAGGTAATCCAAAAAAAACTTGTTGATAAGTTTCGGCCAATATGGACTAGATTATTAACAATTTGACCACCGAGACAGAAGAATGAATGCTATGACTTTCTGCAAACGTTACAAAAAGCGGCAAGAGGTATACAATGACTCTGACCACAGGAACCCTTTCCTATAGCTGATTAAAATAAACGTTCAACAATTTAGCAGAGTCAAACCGCCGTGGTATTTCAGTATAGTCAAGAATATTTTAGGTAATCCAAAAAAAACTTGTTGATAAGTTTCGGCCAATATGGACTAGATTATTAACAATTTGACCACCGAGACAGAAGAATGAATGCTACGACTTTCTGCAAACGTTACAAAAAGCGGCAAGAGGTATACAATGACTCTGACCACAGGAACCCTTTCCTATAGCTGATTAAAATAAACGTTCAACAATTTAGCAGAGTCAAACCGCCGTGGTATTTCAGTATAGTCAAGAATATTTTAGGTAATCCAAAAAAAACTTGTTGATAAGTTTCGGCCAATATGGACTAGATTATTAACAATTTGACCACCGAGACAGAAGAATGAATGCTACGACTTTCTGCAAACGTTACAAAAAGCGGCAAGAGGTATACAATGACCCTGACCACAGGAACCCTTTCCTATAGCTGATTAAAATAAACGTTCAACAATTTAGCAGAGTCAAACCGCCGTGGTATTTCAGTATAGTCAAGAATATTTTAGGTAATCCAAAAAAAACTTGTTGATAAGTTTCGGCCAATATGGACTAGATTATTAACAATTTGACCACCGAGACAGAAGAATGAATGCTACGACTTTCTGCAAACGTTACAAAAAGCGGCAAGAGGTATACAATGACTCTGACCACAGGAACCCTTTCCTATAGCTGATTAAAATAAACGTTCAACAATTTAGCAGAGTCAAACCGCCGTGGTATTTCAGTATAGTCAAGAATATTTTAGGTAATCCAAAAAAAACTTGTTGATAAGTTTCGGCCAATATGGACTAGATTATTAACAATTTGACCACCGAGACAGAAGAATGAATGCTATGACTTTCTGCAAACGTTACAAAAAGCGGCAAGAGGTATACAATGACTCTGACCACAGGAACCCTTTCCTATAGCTGATTAAAATAAACGTTCAACAATTTAGCAGAGTCAAACCGCCGTGGTATTTCAGTATAGTCAAGAATATTTTAGGTAATCCAAAAAAAACTTGTTGATAAGTTTCGGCCAATATGGACTAGATTATTAACAATTTGACCACCGAGACAGAAGAATGAATGCTATGACTTTCTGCAAACGTTACAAAAAGCGGCAAGAGGTATACAATGACTCTGACCACAGGAACCCTTTCCTATAGCTGATTAAAATAAACGTTCAACAATTTAGCAGAGTCAAACCGCCGTGGTATTTCAGTATAGTCAAGAATATTTTAGGTAATCCAAAAAAAACTTGTTGATAAGTTTCGGCCAATATGGACTAGATTATTAACAATTTGACCACCGAGACAGAAGAATGAATGCTATGACTTTCTGCAAACGTTACAAAAAGCGGCAAGAGGTATACAATGACTCTGACCACAGGAACCCTTTCCTATAGCTGATTAAAATAAACGTTCAACAATTTAGCAGAGTCAAACCGCCGTGGTATTTCAGTATAGTCAAGAATATTTTAGGTAATCCAAAAAAAACTTGTTGATAAGTTTCGGCCAATATGGACTAGATTATTAACAATTTGACCACCGAGACAGAAGAATGAATGCTATGACTTTCTGCAAACGTTACAAAAAGCGGCAAGAGATATACAATGACTCTGACCACAGGAACCCTTTCCTATAGCTGATTAAAATAAACGTTCAACAATTTAGCAGAGTCAAACCGCCGTGGTATTTCAGTATAGTCAAGAATATTTTAGGTAATCCAAAAAAAACTTGTTGATAAGTTTCGGCCAATATGGACTAGATTATTAACAATTTGACCACCAAGGCAAAAAATGAATGCTATGACTTTCTGCAAACGTTACAAAAAGCGGCAAGAGGTATGCAATGACTATGACCACAGCAACCCTTTCCTATAGCTGATTAAAATAAACGTTCAACAATTTAGCAGAGTCAAACCGCCGTGGTATTTCAGTATAGTCAAGAATATTTTAGGTAATCCAAAAAAAACTTGTTGATAAGTTTCGGCCAATATGGACTAGATTATTAACAATTTGACCACCGAGACAGAAGAATGAATGCTATGACTTTCTGCAAACGTTACAAAAAGCGGCAAGAGGTATACAATGACTCTGACCACAGGAACCCTTTCCTATAGCTGATTAAAATAAACGTTCAACAATTTAGCAGAGTCAAACCGCCGTGGTATTTCAGTATAGTCAAGAATATTTTAGGTAATCCAAAAAAAACTTGTTGATAAGTTTCGGCCAATATGGACTAGATTATTAACAATTTGACCACCGAGACAGAAGAATGAATGCTATGACTTTCTGCAAACGTTACAAAAAGCGGCAAGAGGTATACAATGACTCTGACCACAGGAACCCTTTCCTATAGCTGATTAAAATAAACGTTCAACAATTTAGCAGAGTCAAACCGCCGTGGTATTTCAGTATAGTCAAGAATATTTTAGGTAATCCAAAAAAAAACTTGTTGATAAGTTTCGGCCAATATGGACTAGATTATTAACAATTTGACCACCGAGACAGAAGAATGAATGCTACGACTTTCTGCAAACGTTACAAAAAGCGGCAAGAGGTATACAATGACTCTGACCACAGGAACCCTTTCCTATAGCTGATTAAAATAAACGTTCAACAATTTAGCAGAGTCAAACCGCCGTGGTATTTCAGTATAGTCAAGAATATTTTAGGTAATCCAAAAAAAACTTGTTGATAAGTTTCGGCCAATATGGACTAGATTATTAACAATTTGACCACCGAGACAGAAGAATGAATGCTATGACTTTCTGCAAACGTTACAAAAAGCGGCAAGAGGTATACAATGACTCTGACCACAGGAACCCTTTCCTATAGCTGATTAAAATAAACGTTCAACAATTTAGCAGAGTCAAACCGCCGTGGTATTTCAGTATAGTCAAGAATATTTTAGGTAATCCAAAAAAAACTTGTTGATAAGTTTCGGCCAATATGGACTAGATTATTAACAATTTGACCACCGAGACAGAAGAATGAATGCTATGACTTTCTGCAAACGTTACAAAAAGCGGCAAGAGGTATACAATGACTCTGACCACAGGAACCCTTTCCTATAGCTGATTAAAATAAACGTTCAACAATTTAGCAGAGTCAAACCGCCGTGGTATTTCAGTATAGTCAAGAATATTTTAGGTAATCCAAAAAAAACTTGTTGATAAGTTTCGGCCAATATGGACTAGATTATTAACAATTTGACCACCGAGACAGAAGAATGAATGCTATGACTTTCTGCAAACGTTACAAAAAGCGGCAAGAGGTATACAATGACTCTGACCACAGGAACCCTTTCCTATAGCTGATTAAAATAAACGTTCAACAATTTAGCAGAGTCAAACCGCCGTGGTATTTCAGTATAGTCAAGAATATTTTAGGTAATCCAAAAAAAACTTGTTGATAAGTTTCGGCCAATATGGACTAGATTATTAACAATTTGACCACCGAGACAGAAGAATGAATGCTATGACTTTCTGCAAACGTTACAAAAAGCGGCAAGAGATATACAATGACTCTGACCACAGGAACCCTTTCCTATAGCTGATTAAAATAAACGTTCAACAATTTAGCAGAGTCAAACCGCCGTGGTATTTCAGTATAGTCAAGAATATTTTAGGTAATCCAAAAAAAACTTGTTGATAAGTTTCGGCCAATATGGACTAGATTATTAACAATTTGACCACCAAGGCAAAAAAATGAATGCTATGACTTTCTGCAAACGTTACAAAAAGCGGCAAGAGGTATGCAATGACTATGACCACAGCAACCCTTTCCTATAGCTGATTAAAATAAACGTTCAACAATTTAGCAGAGTCAAACCGCCGTGGTATTTCAGTATAGTCAAGAATATTTTAGGTAATCCAAAAAAAACTTGTTGATAAGTTTCGGCCAATATGGACTAGATTATTAACAATTTGACCACCGAGACAGAAGAATGAATGCTATGACTTTCTGCAAACGTTACAAAAAGCGGCAAGAGATATACAATGACTCTGACCACAGGAACCCTTTCCTATAGCTGATTAAAATAAACGTTCAACAATTTAGCAGAGTCAAACCGCCGTGGTATTTCAGTATAGTCAAGAATATTTTAGGTAATCCAAAAAAAACTTGTTGATAAGTTTCGGCCAATATGGACTAGATTATTAACAATTTGACCACCAAGGCAAAAAAATGAATGCTATGACTTTCTGCAAACGTTACAAAAAGCGGCAAGAGGTATGCAATGACTATGACCACAGCAACCCTTTCCTATAGCTGATTAAAATAAACGTTCAACAATTTAGCAGAGTCAAACCGCCGTGGTATTTCAGTATAGTCAAGAATATTTTAGGTAATCCAAAAAAAACTTGTTGATAAGTTTCGGCCAATATGGACTAGATTATTAACAATTTGACCACCGAGACAGAAGAATGAATGCTATGACTTTCTGCAAACGTTACAAAAAGCGGCAAGAGGTATACAATGACTCTGACCACAGGAACCCTTTCCTATAGCTGATTAAAATAAACGTTCAACAATTTAGCAGAGTCAAACCGCCGTGGTATTTCAGTATAGTCAAGAATATTTTAGGTAATCCAAAAAAAACTTGTTGATAAGTTTCGGCCAATATGGACTAGATTATTAACAATTTGACCACCGAGACAGAAGAATGAATGCTATGACTTTCTGCAAACGTTACAAAAAGCGGCAAGAGGTATACAATGACTCTGACCACAGGAACCCTTTCCTATAGCTGATTAAAATAAACGTTCAACAATTTAGCAGAGTCAAACCGCCGTGGTATTTCAGTATAGTCAAGAATATTTTAGGTAATCCAAAAAAAACTTGTTGATAAGTTTCGGCCAATATGGACTAGATTATTAACAATTTGACCACCGAGACAGAAGAATGAATGCTACGACTTTCTGCAAACGTTACAAAAAGCGGCAAGAGGTATACAATGACTCTGACCACAGGAACCCTTTCCTATAGCTGATTAAAATAAACGTTCAACAATTTAGCAGAGTCAAACCGCCGTGGTATTTCAGTATAGTCAAGAATATTTTAGGTAATCCAAAAAAAACTTGTTGATAAGTTTCGGCCAATATGGACTAGATTATTAACAATTTGACCACCGAGACAGAAGAATGAATGCTATGACTTTCTGCAAACGTTACAAAAAGCGGCAAGAGGTATACAATGACTCTGACCACAGGAACCCTTTCCTATAGCTGATTAAAATAAACGTTCAACAATTTAGCAGAGTCAAACCGCCGTGGTATTTCAGTATAGTCAAGAATATTTTAGGTAATCCAAAAAAAACTTGTTGATAAGTTTCGGCCAATATGGACTAGATTATTAACAATTTGACCACCGAGACAGAAGAATGAATGCTATGACTTTCTGCAAACGTTACAAAAAGCGGCAAGAGGTATACAATGACTCTGACCACAGGAACCCTTTCCTATAGCTGATTAAAATAAACGTTCAACAATTTAGCAGAGTCAAACCGCCGTGGTATTTCAGTATAGTCAAGAATATTTTAGGTAATCCAAAAAAAACTTGTTGATAAGTTTCGGCCAATATGGACTAGATTATTAACAATTTGACCACCGAGACAGAAGAATGAATGCTATGACTTTCTGCAAACGTTACAAAAAGCGGCAAGAGGTATACAATGACTCTGACCACAGGAACCCTTTCCTATAGCTGATTAAAATAAACGTTCAACAATTTAGCAGAGTCAAACCGCCGTGGTATTTCAGTATAGTCAAGAATATTTTAGGTAATCCAAAAAAAACTTGTTGATAAGTTTCGGCCAATATGGACTAGATTATTAACAATTTGACCACCGAGACAGAAGAATGAATGCTATGACTTTCTGCAAACGTTACAAAAAGCGGCAAGAGGTATACAATGACTCTGACCACAGGAACCCTTTCCTATAGCTGATTAAAATAAACGTTCAACAATTTAGCAGAGTCAAACCGCCGTGGTATTTCAGTATAGTCAAGAATATTTTAGGTAATCCAAAAAAAACTTGTTGATAAGTTTCGGCCAATATGGACTAGATTATTAACAATTTGACCACCGAGACAGAAGAATGAATGCTATGACTTTCTGCAAACGTTACAAAAAGCGGCAAGAGGTATACAATGACTCTGACCACAGGAACCCTTTCCTATAGCTGATTAAAATAAACGTTCAACAATTTAGCAGAGTCAAACCGCCGTGGTATTTCAGTATAGTCAAGAATATTTTAGGTAATCCAAAAAAAACTTGTTGATAAGTTTCGGCCAATATGGACTAGATTATTAACAATTTGACCACCGAGACAGAAGAATGAATGCTATGACTTTCTGCAAACGTTACAAAAAGCGGCAAGAGATATACAATGACTCTGACCACAGGAACCCTTTCCTATAGCTGATTAAAATAAACGTTCAACAATTTAGCAGAGTCAAACCGCCGTGGTATTTCAGTATAGTCAAGAATATTTTAGGTAATCCAAAAAAAACTTGTTGATAAGTTTCGGCCAATATGGACTAGATTATTAACAATTTGACCACCAAGGCAAAAAAATGAATGCTATGACTTTCTGCAAACGTTACAAAAAGCGGCAAGAGGTATGCAATGACTATGACCACAGCAACCCTTTCCTATAGCTGATTAAAATAAACGTTCAACAATTTAGCAGAGTCAAACCGCCGTGGTATTTCAGTATAGTCAAGAATATTTTAGGTAATCCAAAAAAAACTTGTTGATAAGTTTCGGCCAATATGGACTAGATTATTAACAATTTGACCACCGAGACAGAAGAATGAATGCTATGACTTTCTGCAAACGTTACAAAAAGCGGCAAGAGGTATACAATGACTCTGACCACAGGAACCCTTTCCTATAGCTGATTAAAATAAACGTTCAACAATTTAGCAGAGTCAAACCGCCGTGGTATTTCAGTATAGTCAAGAATATTTTAGGTAATCCAAAAAAAACTTGTTGATAAGTTTCGGCCAATATGGACTAGATTATTAACAATTTGACCACCGAGACAGAAGAATGAATGCTATGACTTTCTGCAAACGTTACAAAAAGCGGCAAGAGGTATACAATGACTCTGACCACAGGAACCCTTTCCTATAGCTGATTAAAATAAACGTTCAACAATTTAGCAGAGTCAAACCGCCGTGGTATTTCAGTATAGTCAAGAATATTTTAGGTAATCCAAAAAAAACTTGTTGATAAGTTTCGGCCAATATGGACTAGATTATTAACAATTTGACCACCGAGACAGAAGAATGAATGCTACGACTTTCTGCAAACGTTACAAAAAGCGGCAAGAGGTATACAATGACTCTGACCACAGGAACCCTTTCCTATAGCTGATTAAAATAAACGTTCAACAATTTAGCAGAGTCAAACCGCCGTGGTATTTCAGTATAGTCAAGAATATTTTAGGTAATCCAAAAAAAACTTGTTGATAAGTTTCGGCCAATATGGACTAGATTATTAACAATTTGACCACCGAGACAGAAGAATGAATGCTATGACTTTCTGCAAACGTTACAAAAAGCGGCAAGAGGTATACAATGACTCTGACCACAGGAACCCTTTCCTATAGCTGATTAAAATAAACGTTCAACAATTTAGCAGAGTCAAACCGCCGTGGTATTTTAGTATAGTCAAGAATATTTTAGGTAATCCAAAAAAAACTTGTTGATAAGTTTCGGCCAATATGGACTAGATTATTAACAATTTGACCACCGAGACAGAAGAATGAATGCTATGACTTTCTGCAAACGTTACAAAAAGCGGCAAGAGGTATACAATGACTCTGACCACAGGAACCCTTTCCTATAGCTGATTAAAATAAACGTTCAACAATTCAGCAGAGTCAAACCGCCGTGGTATTTCAGTATAGTCAAGAATATTTTAGGTAATCCAAAAAAAACTTGTTGATAAGTTTCGGCCAATATGGACTAGATTATTAACAATTTGACCACCGAGACAGAAGAATGAATGCTATGACTTTCTGCAAACGTTACAAAAAGCGGCAAGAGGTATACAATGACTCTGACCACAGGAACCCTTTCCTATAGCTGATTAAAATAAACGTTCAACAATTTAGCAGAGTCAAACCGCCGTGGTATTTCAGTATAGTCAAGAATATTTTAGGTAATCCAAAAAAAACTTGTTGATAAGTTTCGGCCAATATGGACTAGATTATTAACAATTTGACCACCGAGACAGAAGAATGAATGCTATGACTTTCTGCAAACGTTACAAAAAGCGGCAAGAGATATACAATGACTCTGACCACAGGAACCCTTTCCTATAGCTGATTAAAATAAACGTTCAACAATTTAGCAGAGTCAAACCGCCGTGGTATTTCAGTATAGTCAAGAATATTTTAGGTAATCCAAAAAAAACTTGTTGATAAGTTTCGGCCAATATGGACTAGATTATTAACAATTTGACCACCAAGGCAAAAAAATGAATGCTATGACTTTCTGCAAACGTTACAAAAAGCGGCAAGAGGTATGCAATGACTATGACCACAGCAACCCTTTCCTATAGCTGATTAAAATAAACGTTCAACAATTTAGCAGAGTCAAACCGCCGTGGTATTTCAGTATAGTCAAGAATATTTTAGGTAATCCAAAAAAAACTTGTTGATAAGTTTCGGCCAATATGGACTAGATTATTAACAATTTGACCACCGAGACAGAAGAATGAATGCTATGACTTTCTGCAAACGTTACAAAAAGCGGCAAGAGATATACAATGACTCTGACCACAGGAACCCTTTCCTATAGCTGATTAAAATAAACGTTCAACAATTTAGCAGAGTCAAACCGCCGTGGTATTTCAGTATAGTCAAGAATATTTTAGGTAATCCAAAAAAAACTTGTTGATAAGTTTCGGCCAATATGGACTAGATTATTAACAATTTGACCACCAAGGCAAAAAAATGAATGCTATGACTTTCTGCAAACGTTACAAAAAGCGGCAAGAGGTATGCAATGACTATGACCACAGCAACCCTTTCCTATAGCTGATTAAAATAAACGTTCAACAATTTAGCAGAGTCAAACCGCCGTGGTATTTCAGTATAGTCAAGAATATTTTAGGTAATCCAAAAAAAACTTGTTGATAAGTTTCGGCCAATATGGACTAGATTATTAACAATTTGACCACCGAGACAGAAGAATGAATGCTATGACTTTCTGCAAACGTTACAAAAAGCGGCAAGAGGTATACAATGACTCTGACCACAGGAACCCTTTCCTATAGCTGATTAAAATAAACGTTCAACAATTTAGCAGAGTCAAACCGCCGTGGTATTTCAGTATAGTCAAGAATATTTTAGGTAATCCAAAAAAAACTTGTTGATAAGTTTCGGCCAATATGGACTAGATTATTAACAATTTGACCACCGAGACAGAAGAATGAATGCTACGACTTTCTGCAAACGTTACAAAAAGCGGCAAGAGGTATACAATGACTCTGACCACAGGAACCCTTTCCTATAGCTGATTAAAATAAACGTTCAACAATTTAGCAGAGTCAAACCGCCGTGGTATTTCAGTATAGTCAAGAATATTTTAGGTAATCCAAAAAAAACTTGTTGATAAGTTTCGGCCAATATGGACTAGATTATTAACAATTTGACCACCGAGACAGAAGAATGAATGCTATGACTTTCTGCAAACGTTACAAAAAGCGGCAAGAGGTATACAATGACTCTGACCACAGGAACCCTTTCCTATAGCTGATTAAAATAAACGTTTAACAATTTAGCAGAGTCAAACCGCCGTGGTATTTCAGTATAGTCAAGAATATTATAGGTAATCCAAAAAAAACTTGTTGATAAGTTTCGGCCAATATGGACTAGATTATTAACAATTTGACCACCGAGACAGAAGAATGAATGCTATGACTTTCTGCAAACGTTACAAAAAGCGGCAAGAGGTATACAATGACTCTGACCACAGGAACCCTTTCCTATAGCTGATTAAAATAAACGTTCAACAATTTAGCAGAGTCAAACCGCCGTGGTATTTCAGTATAGTCAAGAATATTTTAGGTAATCCAAAAAAAACTTGTTGATAAGTTTCGGCCAATATGGACTAGATTATTAACAATTTGACCACCGAGACAGAAGAATGAATGCTATGACTTTCTGCAAACGTTACAAAAAGCGGCAAGAGGTATACAATGACTCTGACCACAGGAACCCTTTCCTATAGCTGATTAAAATAAACGTTCAACAATTTAGCAGAGTCAAACCGCCGTGGTATTTCAGTATAGTCAAGAATATTTTAGGTAATCCAAAAAAAACTTGTTGATAAGTTTCGGCCAATATGGACTAGATTATTAACAATTTGACCACCGAGACAGAAGAATGAATGCTATGACTTTCTGCAAACGTTACAAAAAGCGGCAAGAGATATACAATGACTCTGACCACAGGAACCCTTTCCTATAGCTGATTAAAATAAACGTTCAACAATTTAGCAGAGTCAAACCGCCGTGGTATTTCAGTATAGTCAAGAATATTTTAGGTAATCCAAAAAAAACTTGTTGATAAGTTTCGGCCAATATGGACTAGATTATTAACAATTTGACCACCAAGGCAAAAAAATGAATGCTATGACTTTCTGCAAACGTTACAAAAAGCGGCAAGAGGTATGCAATGACTATGACCACAGCAACCCTTTCCTATAGCTGATTAAAATAAACGTTCAACAATTTAGCAGAGTCAAACCGCCGTGGTATTTCAGTATAGTCAAGAATATTTTAGGTAATCCAAAAAAAACTTGTTGATAAGTTTCGGCCAATATGGACTAGATTATTAACAATTTGACCACCGAGACAGAAGAATGAATGCTATGACTTTCTGCAAACGTTACAAAAAGCGGCAAGAGGTATACAATGACTCTGACCACAGGAACCCTTTCCTATAGCTGATTAAAATAAACGTTCAACAATTTAGCAGAGTCAAACCGCCGTGGTATTTCAGTATAGTCAAGAATATTTTAGGTAATCCAAAAAAAATTTGTTGATAAGTTTCGGCCAATATGGACTAGATTATTAACAATTTGACCACCGAGACAGAAGAATGAATGCTATGACTTTCTGCAAACGTTACAAAAAGCGGCAAGAGGTATACAATGACTCTGACCACAGGAACCCTTTCCTATAGCTGATTAAAATAAACGTTCAACAATTTAGCAGAGTCAAACCGCCGTGGTATTTCAGTATAGTCAAGAATATTTTAGGTAATCCAAAAAAAACTTGTTGATAAGTTTCGGCCAATATGGACTAGATTATTAACAATTTGACCACCGAGACAGAAGAATGAATGCTACGACTTTCTGCAAACGTTACAAAAAGCGGCAAGAGGTATACAATGACTCTGACCACAGGAACCCTTTCCTATAGCTGATTAAAATAAACGTTCAACAATTTAGCAGAGTCAAACCGCCGTGGTATTTCAGTATAGTCAAGAATATTTTAGGTAATCCAAAAAAAACTTGTTGATAAGTTTCGGCCAATATGGACTAGATTATTAACAATTTGACCACCGAGACAGAAGAATGAATGCTATGACTTTCTGCAAACGTTACAAAAAGCGGCAAGAGGTATACAATGACTCTGACCACAGGAACCCTTTCCTATAGCTGATTAAAATAAACGTTCAACAATTTAGCAGAGTCAAACCGCCGTGGTATTTCAGTATAGTCAAGAATATTTTAGGTAATCCAAAAAAAACTTGTTGATAAGTTTCGGCCAATATGGACTAGATTATTAACAATTTGACCACCGAGACAGAAGAATGAATGCTATGACTTTCTGCAAACGTTACAAAAAGCGGCAAGAGGTATACAATGACTCTGACCACAGGAACCCTTTCCTATAGCTGATTAAAATAAACGTTCAACAATTTAGCAGAGTCAAACCGCCGTGGTATTTCAGTATAGTCAAGAATATTTTAGGTAATCCAAAAAAAACTTGTTGATGAGTTTCGACCAATATGGACTAGATTATTAACAATTTGACCACCAAGGCAAAAAAATGAATGCTATGACTTTCTGCAAACGTTACAAAAAGCGGCAAGAGGTATGCAATGACTATGACCACAGCAACCCTTTCCTATAGCTGATTAAAATCAACGTTCAACAATTTAGCAGAGTCAAACCGCCGTGGTATTTCAGTATAGTCAAGAATATTTTAGGTAATCCAAAAAAAACTTGTTGATAAGTTTCGGCCAATATGGACTAGATTATTAACAATTTGACCACCAAGGCAAAAAAATGAATGCTATGACTTTCTGCAAACGTTACAAAAAGCGGCAAGAGGTATACAATGACTCTGACCATAGGAACCCTTTCCTATAGCTGATTAAAATAAACTTTCAACAATTTAGCAGAGTCAAACCGCCGTGGTATTTCAGTATAGTCAAGAATATTTTAGGTAATCCAAAAAAAACTTGTTGATAAGTTTCGGCCAATATGGACTAGATTATTAACAATTTGACCACCAAGGCAAAAAAATGAATGCTATGACTTTCTACAAACGTTACAAAAAGCGGCAAGAGGTATGCAATGACTCTGACCACAGCAACCCTTTCCTATAGCTGATTAAAATAAACGTTCAACAATTTAGCAGAGTCAAACCGCCGTGGTATTTCAGTATAGTCAAGAATATTTTAGGTAATCCAAAAAAAACTTGTTGATAAGTTTCGGCCAATATGGACTAGATTATTAACAATTTGACCACCAAGGCAAAAAAATGAATGCTATGACTTTCTGCAAACGTTACAAAAAGTGCAAGAGGTATGCAATGACTCTGACCACAGCAACCCTTTCCTATAGCTGATTAAAATAAACGTTCAACAATTTTAAGCAGAGTCAAACCGCCGTTGTATAATCAAACATTTTGAGGTGACATTACAATTTATAACAGATTATTTTTTTTTTTTTTTAATAAAAACGTTTCATTTGAAAGTAGCTTCTAATATCCACTTTAGCTCATTATAATAAACCGTAAACACTGACAAGCAGAGAAATTCAAACAGCCGTTGTATTTCAGTATAGTCAAGAATATTTTAGGTAATCAAAAAAAAAACTTGTTGATAAGTTTCGGCAAATATGGACTGGATTATTAACAATTTGACCATCAAGGCAAAAAAACGAGTGTTACGACTTCTTGCAAACGTTACAAAAAGCTGCAAGAGGTATGCAGTGACTCTGACCACAGCAACCCTTTCCTATAGCTGATTAAAATAAACGTTCAACAATTTAGCAGAGTCAAACCGCCGTTGTATAATCAAACATTTTGAGGTGACATTAAAATTTATAACAGATTTTTTTTTTTAATAAAAACGTTTCATTTGAAAGTAGCTTCTAATATCCACTTTAGCTCATTATAATAAACCGTAAACAATGACAAGCAGCGAAATTCAAACCGCCGTGGTATTTCAGTATAGTCAAGAATATTTTAGGTAATCCAAAAAAAACTTGTTGATAAGTTTCGGCCAATATGGACTAGATTATTAACAATTTGACCATCAAGGCAAAAAAATGAATGCTATGACTTTCTGCAAACGTTACAAAAAGCGGCAAGAGGTATACAATGACTCTGACCACAGCAACCCTTTCCTATAGCTGATTAAAATAAACGTTCAACAATTTAGCAGAGTCAAACCGCCGTGGTATTTCAGTATAGTCAAGAATATTTTAGGTAATCCAAAAAAAACTTGTTGATAAGTTTCGGCCAATATGGACTAGATTATTAACAATTTGACCACCAAGGCAAAAAAATGAATGCTATGACTTTCTGCAAACGATACAAAAAGCGGCAAGAGGTATACAATGACTCTGACCACAGGAACCCTTTCCTATAGCTGATTAAAATAAACGTTCAACAATTTAGCAGAGTCAAACCGCCGTGGTATTTCAGTATAGTCAAGAATATTTTAGGTAATCCAAAAAAAACTTGTTGATAAGTTTCGGCCAATATGGACAACATTATTAACAATTTGACCACCAAGGCAAAAAAATGAATGCTATGACTTTCTGCAAACGTTACAAAAAGAGGCAAGAGGTATGCAATGACTCTGACCACAGCAACCCTTTCCTATAGCTGATTAAAATAAACGTTCAACAATTTAGCAGAGTCAAACCGCCGTGGTATTTCAGTATAGTCAAGAATATTTTAGGTAATCCAAAAAAAACTTGTTGATAAGTTTCGGCCAATAGGGACTAGCTTATTAACAATTTGACCACCAAGGCAAAAAAATGAATGCTATGACTTTCTGCAAACGTTACAAAAAGCGGCAAGAGGTATGCAATGACTCTGACCACAGCAACCCTTTCCTATAGCTGATTAAAATAAACGTTCAACAATTTAGCAGAGTCAAACCGCCGTGGTATTTCAGTATAGTCAAGAATATTTTAGGTAATCCAAAAAAAACTTGTTGATAAGTTTCGGCCAATATGGACTAGATTATTAACAATTTGACCACCAAGGCAAAAAAATGAATGCTATGACTTTCTGCAAACGTTACAAAAAGCGGCAAGAGGTATGCAATGACTATGACCACAGCAACCCTTTCCTATAGCTGATTAAAATAAACGTTCAACAATTTAGCAGAGTCAAACCGCCGTGGTATTTCAGTATAGTCAAGAATATTTTAGGTAATCCAAAAAAAACTTGTTGATAAGTTTCGGCCAATATGGACTAGATTATTAACAATTTGACCACCAAGGCAAAAAAATGAATGCTATGACTTTCTGCAAACGTTACAAAAAGCGGCAAGAGGTATACAATGACTCTGACCACAGGAACCCTTTCCTATAGCTGATTAAAATAAACGTTCAACAATTTAGCAGAGTCAAACCGCCGTGGTATTTCAGTATAGTCAAGAATATTTTAGGTAATCCAAAAAAAACTTGTTGATAAGTTTCGGCCAATATGGACTAGATTATTAACAATTTGACCACCAAGGCAAAAAAATGAATGCTATGACTTTCTGCAAACGTTACAAAAAGCGGCAAGAGGTATGCAATGACTCTGACCACAGCAACCCTTTCCTATAGCTGATTAAAATAAACGTTCAACAATTTAGCAGAGTCAAACCGCCGTGGTATTTCAGTATAGTCAAGAATATTTTAGGTAATCCAAAAAAAAGCTTGTTGATAAGTTTCGGCCAATATGGACTAGATTATTAACAATTTGACCACCAAGGCAAAAAAATGAATGCTATGACTTTCTGCAAACGTTACAAAAAGCGGCAAGAGGTATGCAATGACTCTGACCACAGCAACCCTTTCCTATAGCTGATTAAAATAAACGTTCAACAATTTAGCAGAGTCAAACCGCCGTGGTATTTCAGTATAGTCAAGAATATTTTAGGTAATCCAAAAAAAACTTGTTGATAAGTTTCGGCCAATATGGACTAGATTATTAACAATTTGACCACCAAGGCAAAAAAATGAATGCTATGACTTTCTGCAAACGTTACAAAAAGCGGCAAGAGGTATGCAATGACTCTGACCACAGCAACCCTTTCCTATAGCTGATTAAAATAAACGTTCAACAATTTAGCAGAGTCAAACCGCCGTGGTATTTCAGTATAGTCAAGAATATTTTAGGTAATCCAAAAAAAACTTGTTGATAAGTTTCGGCCAATATGGACTAGATTATTAACAATTTGACCACCAAGGCAAAAAAATGAATGCTATGACTTTCTGCAAACGTTACAAAAAGCGGCAAGAGGTATGCAATGACTCTGACCACAGCAACCCTTTCCTATAGCTGATTAAAATAAACGTTCAACAATTTAGCAGAGTCAAACCGCCGTGGTATTTCAGTATAGTCAAGAATATTTTAGGTAATCCAAAAAAAACTTGTTGATAAGTTTCGGCCAATATGGACTAGATTATTAACAATTTGACCACCAAGGCAAAAAAATGAATGCTATGACTTTCTGCAAACGTTACAAAAAGCGGCAAGAGGTATGCAATGACTCTGACCACAGCAACCCTTTCCTATAGCTGATTAAAATAAACGTTCAACAATTTAGCAGAGTCAAACCGCCGTGGTATTTCAGTATAGTCAAGAATATTTTAGGTAATCCAAAAAAAACTTGTTGATAAGTTTCGGCCAATATGGACTAGATTATTAACAATTTGACCACCAAGGCAAAAAAATGAATGCTATGACTTTCTGCAAACGTTACAAAAAGCGGCAAGAGGTATGCAATGACTCTGACCACAGCAACCCTTTCCTATAGCTGATTAAAATAAACGTTCAACAATTTAGCAGAGTCAAACCGCCGTGGGATTTCAGTATGGTCAAGAATATTTTAGGTAATCAAAAAAAAAACTTGTTGATAAGTTTCTGCAAATATGGACTGGATTATTAACAATTTGACCATCAAGGCAAAAAAAACGAGTGTTACGACTTCTTACAAACGTTACAAAAAGCTGCCAGAGGTATGCAATGGGAAATGCAATAGCTGCTGAAGCTTACTCTTTAGCTCATTTTAACAAACGTTTAACAATTACAAGCAGAGTCAAACCGCCGTTGTATAATCAAACATTTTGAGGTGACATTAAAATTTATAACAGATTTTTTTTTTTTTTAATAAAAACGTTTCATTTGAAAGTAGCTTCTAATATCCACTTTAGCTCATTATAATAAACCGTAAACACTGACAAGCAGAGAAATTCAAACAGCCGTTGTATTTCAGTATAGTCAAGAATATTTTAGGTAATCAAAAAAAAAACTTGTTGATAAGTTTCGGCAAATATGGACTGGATTATTAACAATTTGACCATCAAGGCAAAAAAACGAGTGTTACGACTTCTTGCAAACGTTACAAAAAGCTGCAAGAGGTATGCAGTGACTCTGACCACAGCAACCCTTTCCTATAGCTGATTAAAATAAACGTTCAACAATTTAGCAGAGTCAAACCGCCGTTGTATAATCAAAAATTTTGAGGTGACATTAAAATTTATAACAGATTATTTTTTTTTTTAATAAAAACGTTTCATTTAAAACTAGCTTCTAATATACACTTTAGCTCATTATAATAAACCGTAAACAATGACAAGCAGCGAAATTCAAACCGCCGTGGTATTTCAGTATAGTCAAGAATATTTTAGGTAATCCAAAAAAAACTTGTTGATAAGTTTCGGCCAATATGGACTAGATTATTAACAATTTGACCACCAAGGCAAAAAAATGAATGCTATGACTTTCTGCAAACGTTACAAAAAGCGGCAAGAGGTATACAATGACTCTGACCACAGCAACCCTTTCCTATAGCTGATTAAAATAAATGTTCAACAATTTAGCAGAGTCAAACCGCCGTGGTATTTCAGTATAGTCAAGAATATTTTAGGTAATCCAAAAAAAACTTGTTGATAAGTTTCGGCCAATATGGACTAGATTATTAACAATTTGACCACCAAGGCAAAAAAATGAATGCTATGACTTTCTGCAAACGTTACAAAAAGCGGCAAGAGGTATGCAATGACTCTGACCACAGCAACCCTTTCCTATAGCTGATTAAAATAAACGTTCAACAATTTAGCAGAGTCAAACCGCCGTGGTATTTCAGTATGGTCAAGAATATTTTAGGTAATCAAAAAAAAACTTGTTGATAAGTTTCTGCAAATATGGACTGGATTATTAACAATTTGACCATCAAGGCAAAAAAACGAGTGTTACGACTTCTTACAAACGTTACAAAAAGCTGCCAGAGGTATGCAATTACAAAAAGCTGCAAGAGGTATGCAGTGACTCTGACCACAGCAACCCTTTCCTATAGCTGATTAAAATAAACGTTCAACAATTTAGCAGAGTCAAACCGCCGTGGTATTTCAGTATAGTCAAGAATATTTTAGGTAATCCAAAAAAAACTTGTTGATAAGTTTCGGCCAATATGGACTAGATTATTAACAATTTGACCACCAAGGCAAAAAAATGAATGCTATGACTTTCTGCAAACGTTACAAAAAGCGGCAAGAGGTATACAATGACTCTGACCACAGCAACCCTTTCCTATAGCTGATTAAAATAAACGTTCAACAATTTAGCAGAGTCAAACCGCCGTGGTATTTCAGTATAGTCAAGAATATTTTAGGTAATCCAAAAAAAACTTGTTGATAAGTTTCGGCCAATATGGACTAGATTATTAACAATTTGACCACCAAGGCAAAAAAATGAATGCTATGACTTTCTGCAAACGTTACAAAAAGCGGCAAGAGTTATGCAATGACTCTGACCACAGCAACCCTTTCCTATAGCTGATTAAAATAAACGTTCAACAATTTAGCAAAGTCAAACCGCCGTGGTATTTCAGTATAGTCAAGAATATTTTAGGTAATCCAAAAAAAACTTGTTGATAAGTTTCGGCCAATATGGACTAGATTATTAACAATTTGACCACCAAGGCAAAAAAATGAATGCTATGACTTTCTGCAAACGTTACAAAAAGCGGCAAGAGGTATGCAATGACTATGACCACAGCAACCCTTTCCTATAGCTGATTAAAATAAACGTTCAACAATTTAGCAGAGTCAAACCGCCGTGGTATTTCAGTATAGTCAAGAATATTTTAGGTAATCCAAAAAAAACTTGTTGATAAGTTTCGGCCAATATGGACTAGATTATTAACAATTTGACCACCAAGGCAAAAAAATGAATGCTATGACTTTCTGCAAACGTTACAAAAAGCGGCAAGAGGTATACAATGACTCTGACCACAGGAACCCTTTCCTATAGCTGATTAAAATAAACGTTCAACAATTTAGCAGAGTCAAACCGCCGTGGTATTTCAGTATAGTCAAGAATATTTTAGGTAATCCAAAAAAAACTTGTTGATAAGTTTCGGCCAATATGGACTAGATTATTAACAATTTGACCACCGAGACAGAAGAATGAATGCTATGACTTTCTGCAAACGTTACAAAAAGCGGCAAGAGGTATACAATGACTCTGACCACAGGAACCCTTTCCTATAGCTGATTAAAATAAACGTTCAACAATTTAGCAGAGTCAAACCGCCGTGGTATTTCAGTATAGTCAAGAATATTTTAGGTAAACCAAAAAAAAACTTGTTGATAAGTTTCGGCCAATATGGACTAGATTATTAACAATTTGACCACCGAGACAGAAGAATGAATGCTATGACTTTCTGCAAACGTTACAAAAAGCGGCAAGAGGTATACAATGACTCTGACCACAGGAACCCTTTCCTATAGCTGATTAAAATAAACGTTCAACAATTTAGCAGAGTCAAACCGCCGTGGTATTTCAGTATAGTCAAGAATATTTTAGGTAATCCAAAAAAAACTTGTTGATGAGTTTCGACCAATATGGACTAGATTATTAACAATTTGACCACCAAGGCAAAAAAATGAATGCTATGACTTTCTGCAAACGTTACAAAAAGCGGCAAGAGGTATGCAATGACTATGACCACAGCAACCCTTTCCTATAGCTGATTAAAATCAACGTTCAACAATTTAGCAGAGTCAAACCGCCGTGGTATTTCAGTATAGTCAAGAATATTTTAGGTAATCCAAAAAAAACTTGTTGATAAGTTTCGGCCAATATGGACTAGATTATTAACAATTTGACCACCAAGGCAAAAAAATGAATGCTATGACTTTCTGCAAACGTTACAAAAAGCGGCAAGAGGTATACAATGACTCTGACCATAGGAACCCTTTCCTATAGCTGATTAAAATAAACTTTCAACAATTTAGCAGAGTGAAACCGCCGTGGTATTTCAGTATAGTCAAGAATATTTTAGGTAATCCAAAAAAAACTTGTTGATAAGTTTCGGCCAATATGGACTAGATTATTAACAATTTGACCACCAAGGCAAAAAAATGAATGCTATGACTTTCTACAAACGTTACAAAAAGCGGCAAGAGGTATGCAATGACTCTGACCACAGCAACCCTTTCCTATAGCTGATTAAAATAAACGTTCAACAATTTAGCAGAGTCAAACCGCCGTGGTACTTCAGTATAGTCAAGAATATTTTAGGTAATCCAAAAAAAACTTGTTGATAAGTTTCGGCCAATATGGACTAGATTATTAACAATTTGACCACCAAGGCAAAAAAATGAATGCTATGACTTTCTGCAAACGTTACAAAAAGTGCAAGAGGTATGCAATGACTCTGACCACAGCAACCCTTTCCTATAGCTGATTAAAATAAACGTTCAACAATTTTAAGCAGAGTCAAACCGCCGTTGTATAATCAAACATTTTGAGGTGACATTACAATTTATAACAGATTATTTTTTTTTTTTTTAATAAAAACGTTTCATTTGAAAGTAGCTTCTAATATCCACTTTAGCTCATTATAATAAACCGTAAACACTGACAAGCAGAGAAATTCAAACAGCCGTTGTATTTCAGTATAGTCAAGAATATTTTAGGTAATCAAAAAAAAAACTTGTTGATAAGTTTCGGCAAATATGGACTGGATTATTAACAATTTGACCATCAAGGCAAAAAAACGAGTGTTACGACTTCTTGCAAACGTTACAAAAAGCTGCAAGAGGTATGCAGTGACTCTGACCACAGCAACCCTTTCCTATAGCTGATTAAAATAAACGTTCAACAATTTAGCAGAGTCAAACCGCCGTTGTATAATCAAACATTTTGAGGTGACATTAAAATTTATAACAGATTTTTTTTTTTAATAAAAACGTTTCATTTGAAAGTAGCTTCTAATATCTACTTTAGCTCATTATAATAAACCGTAAACAATGACAAGCAGCGAAATTCAAACCGCCGTGGTATTTCAGTATAGTCAAGAATATTTTAGGTAATCCAAAAAAAACTTGTTGATAAGTTTCGGCCAATATGGACTAGATTATTAACAATTTGACCACCAAGGCAAAAAAATGAATGCTATGACTTTCTGCAAACGTTACAAAAAGCGGCAAGAGGTATACAATGACTCTGACCACAGCAACCCTTTCCTATAGCTGATTAAAATAAACGTTCAACAATTTAGCAGAGTCAAACCGCCGTGGTATTTCAGTATAGTCAAGAATATTTTAGGTAATCCAAAAAAAACTTGTTGATAAGTTTCGGCCAATATGGACTAGATTATTAACAATTTGACCACCAAGGCAAAAAAATGAATGCTATGACTTTCTGCAAACGATACAAAAAGCGGCAAGAGGTATACAATGACTCTGACCACAGGAACCCTTTCCTATAGCTGATTAAAATAAACGTTCAACAATTTAGCAGAGTCAAACCGCCGTGGTATTTCAGTATAGTCAAGAATATTTTAGGTAATCCAAAAAAAACTTGTTGATAAGTTTCGGCCAATATGGACAACATTATTAACAATTTGACCACCAAGGCAAAAAAATGAATGCTATGACTTTCTGCAAACGTTACAAAAAGAGGCAAGAGGTATGCAATGACTCTGACCACAGCAACCCTTTCCTATAGCTGATTAAAATAAACGTTCAACAATTTAGCAGAGTCAAACCGCCGTGGTATTTCAGTATAGTCAAGAATATTTTAGGTAATCCAAAAAAAACTTGTTGATAAGTTTCGGCCAATAGGGACTAGCTTATTAACAATTTGACCACCAAGGCAAAAAAATGAATGCTATGACTTTCTGCAAACGTTACAAAAAGCGGCAAGAGGTATGCAATGACTCTGACCACAGCAACCCTTTCCTATAGCTGATTAAAATAAACGTTCAACAATTTAGCAGAGTCAAACCGCCGTGGTATTTCAGTATAGTCAAGAATATTTTAGGTAATCCAAAAAAAACTTGTTGATAAGTTTCGGCCAATATGGACTAGATTATTAACAATTTGACCACCAAGGCAAAAAAATGAATGCTATGACTTTCTGCAAACGTTACAAAAAGCGGCAAGAGGTATGCAATGACTATGACCACAGCAACCCTTTCCTATAGCTGATTAAAATAAACGTTCAACAATTTAGCAGAGTCAAACCGCCGTGGTATTTCAGTATAGTCAAGAATATTTTAGGTAATCCAAAAAAAACTTGTTGATAAGTTTCGGCCAATATGGACTAGATTATTAACAATTTGACCACCAAGGCAAAAAAATGAATGCTATGACTTTCTGCAAACGTTACAAAAAGCGGCAAGAGGTATACAATGACTCTGACCACAGGAACCCTTTCCTATAGCTGATTAAAATAAACGTTCAACAATTTAGCAGAGTCAAACCGCCGTGGTATTTCAGTATAGTCAAGAATATTTTAGGTAATCCAAAAAAAACTTGTTGATAAGTTTCGGCCAATATGGACTAGATTATTAACAATTTGACCACCAAGGCAAAAAAATGAATGCTATGACTTTCTGCAAACGTTACAAAAAGCGGCAAGAGGTATGCAATGACTCTGACCACAGCAACCCTTTCCTATAGCTGATTAAAATAAACGTTCAACAATTTAGCAGAGTCAAACCGCCGTGGTATTTCAGTATAGTCAAGAATATTTTAGGTAATCCAAAAAAAAGCTTGTTGATAAGTTTCGGCCAATATGGACTAGATTATTAACAATTTGACCACCAAGGCAAAAAAATGAATGCTATGACTTTCTGCAAACGTTACAAAAAGCGGCAAGAGGTATGCAATGACTCTGACCACAGCAACCCTTTCCTATAGCTGATTAAAATAAACGTTCAACAATTTAGCAGAGTCAAACCGCCGTGGTATTTCAGTATAGTCAAGAATATTTTAGGTAATCCAAAAAAAACTTGTTGATAAGTTTCGGCCAATATGGACTAGATTATTAACAATTTGACCACCAAGGCAAAAAAATGAATGCTATGACTTTCTGCAAACGTTACAAAAAGCGGCAAGAGGTATGCAATGACTCTGACCACAGCAACCCTTTCCTATAGCTGATTAAAATAAACGTTCAACAATTTAGCAGAGTCAAACCGCCGTGGTATTTCAGTATAGTCAAGAATATTTTAGGTAATCCAAAAAAAACTTGTTGATAAGTTTCGGCCAATATGGACTAGATTATTAACAATTTGACCACCAAGGCAAAAAAATGAATGCTATGACTTTCTGCAAACGTTACAAAAAGCGGCAAGAGGTATGCAATGACTCTGACCACAGCAACCCTTTCCTATAGCTGATTAAAATAAACGTTCAACAATTTAGCAGAGTCAAACCGCCGTGGTATTTCAGTATAGTCAAGAATATTTTAGGTAATCCAAAAAAAACTTGTTGATAAGTTTCGGCCAATATGGACTAGATTATTAACAATTTGACCACCAAGGCAAAAAAATGAATGCTATGACTTTCTGCAAACGTTACAAAAAGCGGCAAGAGGTATGCAATGACTCTGACCACAGCAACCCTTTCCTATAGCTGATTAAAATAAACGTTCAACAATTTAGCAGAGTCAAACCGCCGTGGGATTTCAGTATGGTCAAGAATATTTTAGGTAATCAAAAAAAAAACTTGTTGATAAGTTTCTGCAAATATGGACTGGATTATTAACAATTTGACCATCAAGGCAAAAAAACGAGTGTTACGACTTCTTACAAACGTTACAAAAAGCTGCCAGAGGTATGCAATGGGAAATGCAATAGCTGCTGAAGCTTACTCTTTAGCTCATTTTAACAAACGTTTAACAATTACAAGCAGAGTCAAACCGCCGTTGTATAATCAAACATTTTGAGGTGACATTAAAATTTATAACAGATTATTTTTTTTTTTAATAAAAACGTTTCATTTAAAACTAGCTTCTAATATACACTTTAGCTCATTATAATAAACCGTAAACAATGACAAGCAGCGAAATTCAAACCGCCGTGGTATTTCAGTATAGTCAAGAATATTTTAGGTAATCCAAAAAAAACTTGTTGATAAGTTTCGGCCAATATGGACTAGATTATTAACAATTTGACCACCAAGGCAAAAAAATGAATGCTATGACTTTCTGCAAACGTTACAAAAAGCGGCAAGAGGTATACAATGACTCTGACCACAGCAACCCTTTCCTATAGCTGATTAAAATAAATGTTCAACAATTTAGCAGAGTCAAACCGCCGTGGTATTTCAGTATAGTCAAGAATATTTTAGGTAATCCAAAAAAAACTTGTTGATAAGTTTCGGCCAATATGGACTAGATTATTAACAATTTGACCACCAAGGCAAAAAAATGAATGCTATGACTTTCTGCAAACGTTACAAAAAGCGGCAAGAGGTATGCAATGACTCTGACCACAGCAACCCTTTCCTATAGCTGATTAAAATAAACGTTCAACAATTTAGCAGAGTCAAACCGCCGTGGTATTTCAGTATGGTCAAGAATATTTTAGGTAATCAAAAAAAAACTTGTTGATAAGTTTCTGCAAATATGGACTGGATTATTAACAATTTGACCATCAAGGCAAAAAAACGAGTGTTACGACTTCTTACAAACGTTACAAAAAGCTGCCAGAGGTATGCAATTACAAAAAGCTGCAAGAGGTATGCAGTGACTCTGACCACAGCAACCCTTTCCTATAGCTGATTAAAATAAACGTTCAACAATTTAGCAGAGTCAAACCGCCGTGGTATTTCAGTATAGTCAAGAATATTTTAGGTAATCCAAAAAAAACTTGTTGATAAGTTTCGGCCAATATGGACAACATTATTAACAATTTGACCACCAAGGCAAAAAAATGAATGCTATGACTTTCTGCAAACGTTACAAAAAGAGGCAAGAGGTATGCAATGACTCTGACCACAGCAACCCTTTCCTATAGCTGATTAAAATAAACGTTCAACAATTTAGCAGAGTCAAACCGCCGTGGTATTTCAGTATAGTCAAGAATATTTTAGGTAATCCAAAAAAAACTTGTTGATAAGTTTCGGCCAATAGGGACTAGCTTATTAACAATTTGACCACCAAGGCAAAAAAATGAATGCTATGACTTTCTGCAAACGTTACAAAAAGCGGCAAGAGGTATGCAATGACTCTGACCACAGCAACCCTTTCCTATAGCTGATTAAAATAAACGTTCAACAATTTAGCAGAGTCAAACCGCCGTGGTATTTCAGTATAGTCAAGAATATTTTAGGTAATCCAAAAAAAACTTGTTGATAAGTTTCGGCCAATATGGACTAGATTATTAACAATTTGACCACCAAGGCAAAAAAATGAATGCTATGACTTTCTGCAAACGTTACAAAAAGCGGCAAGAGGTATGCAATGACTATGACCACAGCAACCCTTTCCTATAGCTGATTAAAATAAACGTTCAACAATTTAGCAGAGTCAAACCGCCGTGGTATTTCAGTATAGTCAAGAATATTTTAGGTAATCCAAAAAAAACTTGTTGATAAGTTTCGGCCAATATGGACTAGATTATTAACAATTTGACCACCAAGGCAAAAAAATGAATGCTATGACTTTCTGCAAACGTTACAAAAAGCGGCAAGAGGTATACAATGACTCTGACCACAGGAACCCTTTCTTATAGCTGATTAAAATAAACGTTCAACAATTTAGCAGAGTCAAACCGCCGTGGTATTTCAGTATAGTCAAGAATATTTTAGGTAATCCAAAAAAAACTTGTTGATAAGTTTCGGCCAATATGGACTAGATTATTAACAATTTGACCACCAAGGCAAAAAAATGAATGCTATGACTTTCTGCAAACGTTACAAAAAGCGGCAAGAGGTATGCAATGACTCTGACCACAGCAACCCTTTCCTATAGCTGATTAAAATAAACGTTCAACAATTTAGCAGAGTCAAACCGCCGTGGTATTTCAGTATAGTCAAGAATATTTTAGGTAATCCAAAAAAAAGCTTGTTGATAAGTTTCGGCCAATATGGACTAGATTATTAACAATTTGACCACCAAGGCAAAAAAATGAATGCTATGACTTTCTGCAAACGTTACAAAAAGCGGCAAGAGGTATGCAATGACTCTGACCACAGCAACCCTTTCCTATAGCTGATTAAAATAAACGTTCAACAATTTAGCAGAGTCAAACCGCCGTGGTATTTCAGTATAGTCAAGAATATTTTAGGTAATCCAAAAAAAACTTGTTGATAAGTTTCGGCCAATATGGACTAGATTATTAACAATTTGACCACCAAGGCAAAAAAATGAATGCTATGACTTTCTGCAAACGTTACAAAAAGCGGCAAGAGGTATGCAATGACTCTGACCACAGCAACCCTTTCCTATAGCTGATTAAAATAAACGTTCAACAATTTAGCAGAGTCAAACCGCCGTGGTATTTCAGTATAGTCAAGAATATTTTAGGTAATCCAAAAAAAACTTGTTGATAAGTTTCGGCCAATATGGACTAGATTATTAACAATTTGACCACCAAGGCAAAAAAATGAATGCTATGACTTTCTGCAAACGTTACAAAAAGCGGCAAGAGGTATGCAATGACTCTGACCACAGCAACCCTTTCCTATAGCTGATTAAAATAAACGTTCAACAATTTAGCAGAGTCAAACCGCCGTGGTATTTCAGTATAGTCAAGAATATTTTAGGTAATCCAAAAAAAACTTGTTGATAAGTTTCGGCCAATATGGACTAGATTATTAACAATTTGACCACCAAGGCAAAAAAATGAATGCTATGACTTTCTGCAAACGTTACAAAAAGCGGCAAGAGGTATGCAATGACTCTGACCACAGCAACCCTTTCCTATAGCTGATTAAAATAAACGTTCAACAATTTAGCAGAGTCAAACCGCCGTGGTATTTCAGTATAGTCAAGAATATTTTAGGTAATCCAAAAAAAACTTGTTGATAAGTTTCGGCCAATATGGACTAGATTATTAACAATTTGACCACCAAGGCAAAAAAATGAATGCTATGACTTTCTGCAAACGTTACAAAAAGCGGCAAGAGGTATGCAATGACTCTGACCACAGCAACCCTTTCCTATAGCTGATTAAAATAAACGTTCAACAATTTAGCAGAGTCAAACCGCCGTGGGATTTCAGTATGGTCAAGAATATTTTAGGTAATCAAAAAAAAAACTTGTTGATAAGTTTCTGCAAATATGGACTGGATTATTAACAATTTGACCATCAAGGCAAAAAAACGAGTGTTACGACTTCTTACAAACGTTACAAAAAGCTGCCAGAGGTATGCAATGGGAAATGCAATAGCTGCTGAAGCTTACTCTTTAGCTCATTTTAACAAACGTTTAACAATTACAAGCAGAGTCAAACCGCCGTTGTATAATCAAACATTTTGAGGTGACATTAAAATTTATAACAGATTTTTTTTTTTTTAATAAAAACGTTTCATTTGAAAGTAGCTTCTAATATCCACTTTAGCTCATTATAATAAACCGTAAACACTGACAAGCAGAGAAATTCAAACAGCCGTTGTATTTCAGTATAGTCAAGAATATTTTAGGTAATCAAAAAAAAAACTTGTTGATAAGTTTCGGCAAATATGGACTGGATTATTAACAATTTGACCATCAAGGCAAAAAAACGAGTGTTACGACTTCTTGCAAACGTTACAAAAAGCTGCAAGAGGTATGCAGTGACTCTGACCACAGCAACCCTTTCCTATAGCTGATTAAAATAAACGTTCAACAATTTAGCAGAGTCAAACCGCCGTTGTATAATCAAAAATTTTGAGGTGACATTAAAATTTATAACAGATTATTTTTTTTTTTAATAAAAACGTTTCATTTAAAACTAGCTTCTAATATACACTTTAGCTCATTATAATAAACCGTAAACAATGACAAGCAGCGAAATTCAAACCGCCGTGGTATTTCAGTATAGTCAAGAATATTTTAGGTAATCCAAAAAAAACTTGTTGATAAGTTTCGGCCAATATGGACTAGATTATTAACAATTTGACCACCAAGGCAAAAAAAAAGAATGCTATGACTTTCTGCAAACGTTACAAAAAGCGGCAAGAGGTATACAATGACTCTGACCACAGCAACCCTTTCCTATAGCTGATTAAAATAAATGTTCAACAATTTAGCAGAGTCAAACCGCCGTGGTATTTCAGTATAGTCAAGAATATTTTAGGTAATCCAAAAAAAACTTGTTGATAAGTTTCGGCCAATATGGACTAGATTATTAACAATTTGACCACCAAGGCAAAAAAATGAATGCTATGACTTTCTGCAAACGTTACAAAAAGCGGCAAGAGGTATGCAATGACTCTGACCACAGCAACCCTTTCCTATAGCTGATTAAAATAAACGTTCAACAATTTAGCAGAGTCAAACCGCCGTGGTATTTCAGTATGGTCAAGAATATTTTAGGTAATCAAAAAAAAACTTGTTGATAAGTTTCTGCAAATATGGACTGGATTATTAACAATTTGACCATCAAGGCAAAAAAACGAGTGTTACGACTTCTTACAAACGTTACAAAAAGCTGCCAGAGGTATGCAATTACAAAAAGCTGCAAGAGGTATGCAGTGACTCTGACCACAGCAACCCTTTCCTATAGCTGATTAAAATAAACGTTCAACAATTTAGCAGAGTCAAACCGCCGTGGTATTTCAGTATAGTCAAGAATATTTTAGGTAATCCAAAAAAAACTTGTTGATAAGTTTCGGCCAATATGGACTAGATTATTAACAATTTGACCACCAAGGCAAAAAAATGAATGCTATGACTTTCTGCAAACGTTACAAAAAGCGGCAAGAGGTATACAATGACTCTGACCACAGCAACCCTTTCCTATAGCTGATTAAAATAAACGTTCAACAATTTAGCAGAGTCAAACCGCCGTGGTATTTCAGTATAGTCAAGAATATTTTAGGTAATCCAAAAAAAACTTGTTGATAAGTTTCGGCCAATATGGACTAGATTATTAACAATTTGACCACCAAGGCAAAAAAATGAATGCTATGACTTTCTGCAAACGTTACAAAAAGCGGCAAGAGGTATGCAATGACTCTGACCACAGCAACCCTTTCCTATAGCTGATTAAAATAAACGTTCAACAATTTAGCAAAGTCAAACCGCCGTGGTATTTCAGTATAGTCAAGAATATTTTAGGTAATCCAAAAAAAACTTGTTGATAAGTTTCGGCCAATATGGACTAGATTATTAACAATTTGACCACCAAGGCAAAAAAATGAATGCTATGACTTTCTGCAAACGTTACAAAAAGCGGCAAGAGGTATGCAATGACTATGACCACAGCAACCCTTTCCTATAGCTGATTAAAATAAACGTTCAACAATTTAGCAGAGTCAAACCGCCGTGGTATTTCAGTATAGTCAAGAATATTTTAGGTAATCCAAAAAAAACTTGTTGATAAGTTTCGGCCAATATGGACTAGATTATTAACAATTTGACCACCAAGGCAAAAAAATGAATGCTATGACTTTCTGCAAACGTTACAAAAAGCGGCAAGAGGTATACAATGACTCTGACCACAGGAACCCTTTCCTATAGCTGATTAAAATAAACGTTCAACAATTTAGCAGAGTCAAACCGCCGTGGTATTTCAGTATAGTCAAGAATATTTTAGGTAATCCAAAAAAAACTTGTTGATAAGTTTCGGCCAATATGGACTAGATTATTAACAATTTGACCACCAAGGCAAAAAAATGAATGCTAGGACTTTCTGCAAACGTTACAAAAAGCGGCAAGAGGTATGCAATGACTATGACCACAGCAAACCTTTCCTATAGCTGATTAAAATAAACGTTCAACAATTTAGCAGAGTCAAACCGCCGTGGTATTTCAGTATAGTCAAGAATATTTTAGGTAATCCAAAAAAAACTTGTTGATAAGTTTCGGCCAATATGGACTAGATTATTAACAATTTGACCACCAAGGCAAAAAAATGAATGCTATGACTTTCTGCAAACGTTACAAAAAGCGGCAAGAGGTATACAATGACTCTGACCACAGGAACCCTTTCCTATAGCTGATTAAAATAAACTTTCAACAATTTAGCAGAGTCAAACCGCCGTGGTATTTCAGTATAGTCAAGAATATTTTAGGTAATCCAAAAAAAACTTGTTGATAAGTTTCGGCCAATATGGACTAGATTATTAACAATTTGACCACCAAGGCAAAAAAATGAATGCTATGACTTTCTACAAACGTTACAAAAAGCGGCAAGAGGTATGCAATGACTCTGACCACAGCAACCCTTTCCTATAGCTGATTAAAATAAACGTTCAACAATTTAGCAGAGTCAAACCGCCGTGGTATTTCAGTATAGTCAAGAATATTTTAGGTAATCCAAAAAAAACTTGTTGATAAGTTTCGGCCAATATGGACTAGATTATTAACAATTTGACCACCAAGGCAAAAAAATGAATGCTATGACTTTCTGCAAACGTTACAAAAAGCGGCAAGAGGTATACAATGACTCTGACCACAGGAACCCTTTCCTATAGCTGATTAAAATAAACGTTCAACAATTTAGCAGAGTCAAACCGCCGTGGTATTTCAGTATAGTCAAGAATATTTTAGGTAATCCAAAAAAAACTTGTTGATAAGTTTCGGCCAATATGGACTAGATTATTAACAATTTGACCACCAAGGCAAAAAAATGAATGCTATGACTTTCTGCAAACGTTACAAAAAGCGGCAAGAGGTATGCAATGACTATGACCACAGCAACCCTTTCCTATAGCTGATTAAAATAAACGTTCAACAATTTAGCAGAGTCAAACCGCCGTGGTATTTCAGTATAGTCAAGAATATTTTAGGTAATCCAAAAAAAACTTGTTGATAAGTTTCGGCCAATATGGACTAGATTATTAACAATTTGACCACCAAGGCAAAAAAATGAATGCTATGACTTTCTGCAAACGTTACAAAAAGCGGCAAGAGGTATACAATGACTCTGACCACAGGAACCCTTTCCTATAGCTGATTAAAATAAACGTTCAACAATTTAGCAGAGTCAAACCGCCGTGGTATTTCAGTATAGTCAAGAATATTTTAGGTAATCCAAAAAAAACTTGTTGATAAGTTTCGGCCAATATGGACTAGATTATTAACAATTTGACCACCAAGGCAAAAAAATGAATGCCATGACTTTCTAGAAAACGTTACAAAAAGCGGCAAGAGGTATGCAATGACTCTGACCACAGCAACCCTTTCCTATAGATGATTAAAATAAACGTTCAACAATTTAGCAGAGTCAAACCGCCGTGGTATTTCAGTATAGTCAAGAATATTTTAGGTAATCCAAAAAAAAACTTGTTGATAAGTTTCGGCCAATATGGACTAGATTATTAACAATTTGACCACCAAGGCAAAAAAATGAATGCTATGACTTTCTGCAAACGTTACAAAAAGCGGCAAGAGGTATGCAATGACTCTGACCACAGCAACCCTTTCCTATAGCTGATTAAAATAAACGTTCAACAATTTAGCAGAGTCAAACCGCCGTGGTATTTCAGTATAGTCAAGAATATTTTAGGTAATCCAAAAAAAACTTGTTGATAAGTTTCGGCCAATATGGACTAGATTATTAACAATTTGACCACCAAGGCAAAAAAATGAATGCTATGACTTTCTGCAAACGTTACAAAAAGCGGCAAGAGGTATGCAATGACTCTGACCACAGCAACCCTTTCCTATAGCTGATTAAAATAAACGTTCAACAATTTAGCAGAGTCAAACCGCCGTGGTATTTCAGTATAGTCAAGAATATTTTAGGTAATCCAAAAAAAACTTGTTGATAAGTTTCGGCCAATATGGACTAGATTATTAAAAATTTGACCACCAAGGCAAAAAAATGAATGCTATGACTTTCTACAAACGTTACAAAAAGCGGCAAGAGGTATGCAATGACTCTGACCACAGCAACCCTTTCCTATAGCTGACTAAAATAAACGTTCAACAATTTAGCAGAGTCAAACCGCCGTGGTATTTCAGTATAGTCAAGAATATTTTAGGTAATCCAAAAAAAACTTGTTGATAAGTTTCGGCCAATATGGACTAGATTATTAACAATTTGACCACCAAGGCAAAAAAATGAATGCTATGACTTTCTGCAAACGTTACAAAAAGCGGCAAGAGGTATGCAATGACTCTGACCACAGCAACCCTTTCCTATAGCTGATTAAAATAAACGTTCAACAATTTAGCAGAGTCAAACCGCCGTGGTATTTCAGTATAGTCAAGAATATTTTAGGTAATCCAAAAAAAACTTGTTGATAAGTTTCGGCCAATATGGACTAGATTATTAACAATTTGACCACCAAGGCAAAAAAATGAATGCTATGACTTTCTGCAAACGTTACAAAAAGCGGCAAGAGGTATGCAATGACTCTGACCACAGCAACCCTTTCCTATAGCTGATTAAAATAAACGTTCAACAATTTAGCAGAGTCAAACCGCCGTGGTATTTCAGTATAGTCAAGAATATTTTAGGTAATCCAAAAAAAACTTGTTGATAAGTTTCGGCCAATATGGACTAGATTATTAACAATTTGACCACCAAGGCAAAAAAATGAATGCTATGACTTTCTGCAAACGTTACAAAAAGCGGCAAGAGGTATGCAATGACTCTGACCACAGCAACCCTTTCCTATAGCTGATTAAAATAAACGTTCAACAATTTAGCAGAGTCAAACCGCCGTGGTATTTCAGTATGGTCAAGAATATTTTAGGTAATCAAAAAAAAAACTTGTTGATAAGTTTCTGCAAATATGGACTGGATTATTAACAATTTGACCATCAAGGCAAAAAAACGAGTGTTACGACTTCTTACAAACGTTACAAAAAGCTGCCAGAGGTATGCAATTACAAAAAGCTGCAAGAGGTATGCAGTGACTCTGACCACAGCAACCCTTTCCTATAGCTGATTAAAATAAACGTTCAACAATTTAGCAGAGTCAAACCGCCGTGGTATTTCAGTATAGTCAAGAATATTTTAGGTAATCCAAAAAAAACTTGTTGATAAGTTTCGGCCAATATGGACTAGATTATTAACAATTTGACCACCAAGGCAAAAAAATGAATGCTATGACTTTCTGCAAACGTTACAAAAAGCGGCAAGAGGTATACAATGACTCTGACCACAGCAACCCTTTCCTATAGCTGATTAAAATAAACGTTCAACAATTTAGCAGAGTCAAACCGCCGTGGTATTTCAGTATAGTCAAGAATATTTTAGGTAATCCAAAAAAAACTTGTTGATAAGTTTCGGCCAATATGGACTAGATTATTAACAATTTGACCACCAAGGCAAAAAAATGAATGCTATGACTTTCTGCAAACGTTACAAAAAGCGGCAAGAGGTATGCAATGACTATGACCACAGCAACCCTTTCCTATAGCTGATTAAAATAAACGTTCAACAATTTAGCAGAGTCAAACCGCCGTGGTATTTCAGTATAGTCAAGAATATTTTAGGTAATCCAAAAAAAACTTGTTGATAAGTTTCGGCCAATATGGACTAGATTATTAACAATTTGACCACCAAGGCAAAAAAATGAATGCTATGACTTTCTGCAAACGTTACAAAAAGCGGCAAGAGGTATACAATGACTCTGACCACAGGAACCCTTTCCTATAGCTGATTAAAATAAACGTTCAACAATTTAGCAGAGTCAAACCGCCGTGGTATTTCAGTATAGTCAAGAATATTTTAGGTAATCCAAAAAAAACTTGTTGATAAGTTTCGGCCAATATGGACTAGATTATTAACAATTTGACCACCAAGGCAAAAAAATGAATGCTATGACTTTCTGCAAACGTTACAAAAAGCGGCAAGAGGTATACAATGACTCTGACCACAGCAACCCTTTCCTATAGCTGATTAAAATAAACGTTCAACAATTTAGCAGAGTCAAACCGCCGTGGTATTTCAGTATAGTCAAGAATATTTTAGGTAATCCAAAAAAAACTTGTTGATAAGTTTCGGCCAATATGGACTAGATTATTAACAATTTGACCACCAAGGCAAAAAAATGAATGCTATGACTTTCTGCAAACGTTACAAAAAGCGGCAAGAGGTATACAATGACTCTGACCACAGCAACCCTTTCCTATAGCTGATTAAAATAAACGTTCAACAATTTAGCAGAGTCAAACCGCCGTGGTATTTCAGTATAGTCAAGAATATTTTAGGTAATCCAAAAAAAACTTGTTGATAAGTTTCGGCCAATATGGACTAGATTATTAACAATTTGACCACCAAGGCAAAAAAATGAATGCTATGACTTTCTGCAAACGTTACAAAAAGCGGCAAGAGGTATACAATGACTCTGACCACAGCAACCCTTTCCTATAGCTGATTAAAATAAACGTTCAACAATTTAGCAGAGTCAAACCGCCGTGGTATTTCAGTATAGTCAAGAATATTTTAGGTAATCCAAAAAAAACTTGTTGATAAGTTTCGGCCAATATGGACTAGATTATTAACAATTTGACCACCAAGGCAAAAAAATGAATGCTATGACTTTCTGCAAACGTTACAAAAAGCGGCAAGAGGTATACAATGACTCTGACCACAGGAACCCTTTCCTATAGCTGATTAAAATAAACTTTCAACAATTTAGCAGAGTCAAACCGCCGTGGTATTTCAGTATAGTCAAGAATATTTTAGGTAATCCAAAAAAAACTTGTTGATAAGTTTCGGCCAATATGGACTAGATTATTAACAATTTGACCACCAAGGCAAAAAAATGAATGCTATGACTTTCTACAAACGTTACAAAAAGCGGCAAGAGGTATGCAATGACTCTGACCACAGCAACCCTTTCCTATAGCTGATTAAAATAAACGTTCAACAATTTAGCAGAGTCAAACCGCCGTGGTATTTCAGTATAGTCAAGAATATTTTAGGTAATCCAAAAAAAACTTGTTGATAAGTTTCGGCCAATATGGACTAGATTATTAACAATTTGACCACCAAGGCAAAAAAATGAATGCTATGACTTTCTGCAAACGTTACAAAAAGCGGCAAGAGGTATGCAATGACTATGACCACAGCAACCCTTTCCTATAGCTGATTAAAATAAACGTTCAACAATTTAGCAGAGTCAAACCGCCGTGGTATTTCAGTATAGTCAAGAATATTTTAGGTAATCCAAAAAAAACTTGTTGATAAGTTTCGGCCAATATGGACTAGATTATTAACAATTTGACCACCAAGGCAAAAAAATGAATGCTATGACTTTCTGCAAACGTTACAAAAAGCGGCAAGAGGTATACAATGACTCTGACCACAGGAACCCTTTCCTATAGCTGATTAAAATAAACGTTCAACAATTTAGCAGAGTCAAACCGCCGTGGTATTTCAGTATAGTCAAGAATATTTTAGGTAATCCAAAAAAAACTTGTTGATAAGTTTCGGCCAATATGGACTAGATTATTAACAATTTGACCACCAAGGCAAAAAAATGAATGCTATGACTTTCTGCAAACGTTACAAAAAGCGGCAAGAGGTATACAATGACTCTGACCACAGCAACCCTTTCCTATAGCTGATTAAAATAAACGTTCAACAATTTAGCAGAGTCAAACCGCCGTGGTATTTCAGTATAGTCAAGAATATTTTAGGTAATCCAAAAAAAACTTGTTGATAAGTTTCGGCCAATATGGACTAGATTATTAACAATTTGACCACCAAGGCAAAAAAATGAATGCTATGACTTTCTGCAAACGTTACAAAAAGCGGCAAGAGGTATACAATGACTCTGACCACAGCAACCCTTTCCTATAGCTGATTAAAATAAACGTTCAACAATTTAGCAGAGTCAAACCGCCGTGGTATTTCAGTATAGTCAAGAATATTTTAGGTAATCCAAAAAAAACTTGTTGATAAGTTTCGGCCAATATGGACTAGATTATTAACAATTTGACCACCAAGGCAAAAAAATGAATGCTATGACTTTCTGCAAACGTTACAAAAAGCGGCAAGAGGTATGCAATGACTATGACCACAGCAACCCTTTCCTATAGCTGATTAAAATAAACGTTCAACAATTTAGCAGAGTCAAACCGCCGTGGTATTTCAGTATAGTCAAGAATATTTTAGGTAATCCAAAAAAAACTTGTTGATAAGTTTCGGCCAATATGGACTAGATTATTAACAATTTGACCACCAAGGCAAAAAAATGAATGCTATGACTTTCTGCAAACGTTACAAAAAGCGGCAAGAGGTATACAATGACTCTGACCACAGGAACCCTTTCCTATAGCTGATTAAAATAAACGTTCAACAATTTAGCAGAGTCAAACCGCCGTGGTATTTCAGTATAGTCAAGAATATTTTAGGTAATCCAAAAAAAACTTGTTGATAAGTTTCGGCCAATATGGACTAGATTATTAACAATTTGACCACCAAGGCAAAAAAATGAATGCTATGACTTTCTGCAAACATTACAAAAAGCGGCAAGAGGTATGCAATGACTATGACCACAGCAACCCTTTCCTATAGCTGATTAAAATAAACGTTTAACAATTTAGCAGAGTCAAACCGCCGTGGTATTTCAGTATAGTCAAGAATATTTTAGGTAATCCAAAAAAAACTTGTTGATAAGTTTCGGCCAATATGGACTAGATTATTAACAATTTGACCACCAAGGCAAAAAAATGAATGCTATGACTTTCTGCAAACGTTACAAAAAGCGGCAAGAGGTATACAATGACTCTGACCACAGGAACCCTTTCCTATAGCTGATTTAAATAAACTTTCAACAATTTAGCAGAGTCAAACCGCCGTGGTATTTCAGTATAGTCAAGAATATTTTAGGTAATCCAAAAAAAACTTGTTGATAAGTTTCGGCCAATATGGACTAGATTATTAACAATTTGACCACCAAGGCAAAAAAATGAATGCTATGACTTTCTACAAACGTTACAAAAAGCGGCAAGAGGTATGCAATGACTCTGACCACAGCAACCCTTTCCTATAGCTGATTAAAATAAACGTTCAACAATTTAGCAGAGTCAAACCGCCGTGGTATTTCAGTATAGTCAAGAATATTTTAGGTAATCCAAAAAAAACTTGTTGATAAGTTTCGGCCAATATGGACTAGATTATTAACAATTTGACCACCAAGGCAAAAAAATGAATGCTATGACTTTCTGCAAACGTTACAAAAAGCGGCAAGAGGTATACAATGACTCTGACCACAGGAACCCTTTCCTATAGCTGATTAAAATAAACGTTCAACAATTTAGCAGAGTCAAACCGCCGTGGTATTTCAGTATAGTCAAGAATATTTTAGGTAATCCAAAAAAAACTTGTTGATAAGTTTCGGCCAATATGGACTAGATTATTAACAATTTGACCACCAAGGCAAAAAAATGAATGCTATGACTTTCTGCAAACGTTACAAAAAGCGGCAAGAGGTATGCAATGACTATGACCACAGCAACCCTTTCCTATAGCTGATTAAAATAAACGTTCAACAATTTAGCAGAGTCAAACCGCCGTGGTATTTCAGTATAGTCAAGAATATTTTAGGTAATCCAAAAAAAACTTGTTGATAAGTTTCGGCCAATATGGACTAGATTATTAACAATTTGACCACCAAGGCAAAAAAATGAATGCTATGACTTTCTGCAAACGTTACAAAAAGCGGCAAGAGGTATACAATGACTCTGACCACAGGAACCCTTTCCTATAGCTGATTAAAATAAACGTTCAACAATTTAGCAGAGTCAAACCGCCGTGGTATTTCAGTATAGTCAAGAATATTTTAGGTAATCCAAAAAAAACTTGTTGATAAGTTTCGGCCAATATGGACTACATTATTAACAATTTGACCACCAAGGCAAAAAAATGAATGCCATGACTTTCTAGAAAACGTTACAAAAAGCGGCAAGAGGTATGCAATGACTCTGACCACAGCAACCCTTTCCTATAGATGATTAAAATAAACGTTCAACAATTTAGCAGAGTCAAACCGCCGTGGTATTTCAGTATAGTCAAGAATATTTTAGGTAATCCAAAAAAAACTTGTTGATAAGTTTCGGCCAATATGGACTAGATTATTAACAATTTGACCACCAAGGCAAAAAAATGAATGCTATGACTTTCTGCAAACGTTACAAAAAGCGGCAAGAGGTATGCAATGACTCTGACCACAGCAACCCTTTCCTATAGCTGATTAAAATAAACGTTCAACAATTTAGCAGAGTCAAACCGCCGTGGTATTTCAGTATAGTCAAGAATATTTTAGGTAATCCAAAAAAAACTTGTTGATAAGTTTCGGCCAATATGGACTAGATTATTAACAATTTGACCACCAAGGCAAAAAAATGAATGCTATGACTTTCTGCAAACGTTACAAAAAGCGGCAAGAGGTATGCAATGACTCTGACCACAGCAACCCTTTCCTATAGCTGATTAAAATAAACGTTCAACAATTTAGCAGAGTCAAACCGCCGTGGTATTTCAGTATAGTCCAGAATATTTTAGGTAATCCAAAAAAAACTTGTTGATAAGTTTCGGCCAATATGGACTAGATTATTAACAATTTGACCACCAAGGCAAAAAAATGAATGCTATGACTTTCTACAAACGTTACAAAAAGCGGCAAGAGGTATGCAATGACTCTGACCACAGCAACCCTTTCCTATAGCTGACTAAAATAAACGTTCAACAATTTAGCAGAGTCAAACCGCCGTGGTATTTCAGTATAGTCAAGAATATTTTAGGTAATCCAAAAAAAACTTGTTGATAAGTTTCGGCCAATATGGACTAGATTATTAACAATTTGACCACCAAGGCAAAAAAATGAATGCTATGACTTTCTGCAAACGTTACAAAAAGCGGCAAGAGGTATGCAATGACTCTGACCACAGCAACCCTTTCCTATAGCTGATTAAAATAAACGTTCAACAATTTAGCAGAGTCAAACCGCCGTGGTATTTCAGTATAGTCAAGAATATTTTAGGTAATCCAAAAAAAACTTGTTGATAAGTTTCGGCCAATATGGACTAGATTATTAACAATTTGACCACCAAGGCAAAAAAATGAATGCTATGACTTTCTGCAAACGTTACAAAAAGCGGCAAGAGGTATGCAATGACTCTGACCACAGCAACCCTTTCCTATAGCTGATTAAAATAAACGTTCAACAATTTAGCAGAGTCAAACCGCCGTGGTATTTCAGTATAGTCAAGAATATTTTAGGTAATCCAAAAAAAACTTGTTGATAAGTTTCGGCCAATATGGACTAGATTATTAACAATTTGACCACCAAGGCAAAAAAATGAATGCTATGACTTTCTGCAAACGTTACAAAAAGCGGCAAGAGGTATGCAATGACTATGACCACAGCAACCCTTTCCTATAGCTGATTAAAATAAACGTTCAACAATTTAGCAGAGTCAAACCGCCGTGGTATTTCAGTATAGTCAAGAATATTTTAGGTAATCCAAAAAAAACTTGTTGATAAGTTTCGGCCAATATGGACTAGATTATTAACAATTTGACCACCAAGGCAAATAAATGAATGCTATGGCTTTCTGCAAACGTTACAAAAAGCGGCAAGAGGTATACAATGACTATGACCACAGCAACCCTTTCCTATAGCTGATTAAAATAAACGTTCAACAATTTAGCAGAGTCAAACCGCCGTGGTATTTCAGTATAGTCAAGAATATTTTAGGTAATCCAAAAAAAACTTGTTGATAAGTTTCGGCCAATATGGACTAGATTATTAACAATTTGACCACCAAGGCAAAAAAATGAATGCTATGACTTTCTACAAACGTTACAAAAAGCGGCAAGAGGTATGCAATGACTCTGACCACAGCAACCCTTTCCTATAGCTGACTAAAATAAACGTTCAACAATTTAGCAGAGTCAAACCGCCGTGGTATTTCAGTATAGTCAAGAATATTTTAGGTAATCCAAAAAAAACTTGTTGATAAGTTTCGGCCAATATGGACTAGATTATTAACAATTTGACCACCAAGGCAAAAAAATGAATGCTATGACTTTCTGCAAACGTTACAAAAAGCGGCAAGAGGTATGCAATGACTCTGACCACAGCAACCCTTTCCTATAGCTGATTAAAATAAACGTTCAACAATTTAGCAGAGTCAAACCGCCGTGGTATTTCAGTATAGTCAAGAATATTTTAGGTAATCCAAAAAAAACTTGTTGATAAGTTTCGGCCAATATGGACTAGATTATTAACAATTTGACCACCAAGGCAAAAAAATGAATGCTATGACTTTCTGCAAACGTTACAAAAAGCGGCAAGAGGTATGCAATGACTCTGACCACAGCAACCCTTTCCTATAGCTGATTAAAATAAACGTTCAACAATTTAGCAGAGTCAAACCGCCGTGGTATTTCAGTATAGTCAAGAATATTTTAGGTAATCCAAAAAAAACTTGTTGATAAGTTTCGGCCAATATGGACTAGATTATTAACAATTTGACCACCAAGGCAAAAAAATGAATGCTATGACTTTCTGCAAACGTTACAAAAAGCGGCAAGAGGTATGCAATGACTCTGACCACAGCAACCCTTTCCTATAGCTGATTAAAATAAACGTTCAACAATTTAGCAGAGTCAAACCGCCGTGGTATTTCAGTATAGTCAAGAATATTTTAGGTAATCCAAAAAAAACTTGTTGATAAGTTTCGGCCAATATGGACTAGATTATTAACAATTTGACCACCAAGGCAAAAAAATGAATGCTATGACTTTCTGCAAACGTTACAAAAAGCGGCAAGAGGTATGCAATGACTCTGACCACAGCAACCCTTTCCTATAGCTGATTAAAATAAACGTTCAACAATTTAGCAGAGTCAAACCGCCGTGGTATTTCAGTATAGTCAAGAATATTTTAGGTAATCCAAAAAAAACTTGTTGATAAGTTTCGGCCAATATGGACTAGATTATTAACAATTTGACCACCAAGGCAAAAAAATGAATGCTATGACTTTCTGCAAACGTTACAAAAAGCGGCAAGAGGTATACAATGACTCTGACCACAGGAACCCTTTCCTATAGCTGATTAAAATAAACGTTCAACAATTTAGCAGAGTCAAACCGCCGTGGTATTTCAGTATAGTCAAGAATATTTTAGGTAATCCAAAAAAAACTTGTTGATAAGTTTCGGCCAATATGGACTAGATTATTAACAATTTGACCACCAAGGCAAAAAAATGAATGCTATGACTTTCTGCAAACGTTACAAAAAGCGGCAAGAGGTATGCAATGACTATGACCACAGCAACCCTTTCCTATAGCTGATTAAAATAAACGTTCAACAATTTAGCAGAGTCAAACCGCCGTGGTATTTCAGTATAGTCAAGAATATTTTAGGTAATCCAAAAAAAACTTGTTGATAAGTTTCGGCCAATATGGACTAGATTATTAACAATTTGACCACCAAGGCAAAAAAATGAATGCCATGACTTTCTAGAAAACGTTACAAAAAGCGGCAAGAGGTATGCAATGACTCTGACCACAGCAACCCTTTCCTATAGATGATTAAAATAAACGTTCAACAATTTAGCAGAGTCAAACCGCCGTGGTATTTCAGTATAGTCAAGAATCTTTTAGGTAATCCAAAAAAAACTTGTTGATAAGTTTCGGCCAATATGGACTAGATTATTAACAATTTGACCACCAAGGCAAAAAAATGAATGCTATGACTTTCTGCAAACGTTACAAAAAGCGGCAAGAGGTATGCAATGACTCTGACCACAGCAACCCTTTCCTATAGCTGATTAAAATAAACGTTCAACAATTTAGCAGAGTCAAACCGCCGTGGTATTTCAGTATAGTCAAGAATATTTTAGGTAATCCAAAAAAAACTTGTTGATAAGTTTCGGCCAATATGGACTAGATTATTAACAATTTGACCACCAAGGCAAAAAAATGAATGCTATGACTTTCTGCAAACGTTACAAAAAGCGGCAAGAGGTATGCAATGACTCTGACCACAGCAACCCTTTCCTATAGCTGATTAAAATAAACGTTCAACAATTTAGCAGAGTCAAACCGCCGTGGTATTTCAGTATAGTCAAGAATATTTTAGGTAATCCAAAAAAAACTTGTTGATAAGTTTCGGCCAATATGGACTAGATTATTAACAATTTGACCACCAAGGCAAAAAAATGAATGCTATGACTTTCTACAAACGTTACAAAAAGCGGCAAGAGGTATGCAATGACTCTGACCACAGCAACCCTTTCCTATAGCTGACTAAAATAAACGTTCAACAATTTAGCAGAGTCAAACCGCCGTGGTATTTCAGTATAGTCAAGAATATTTTAGGTAATCCAAAAAAAACTTGTTGATAAGTTTCAGCCAATATGGACTAGATTATTAACAATTTGACCACCAAGGCAAAAAAATGAATGCTATGACTTTCTGCAAACGTTACAAAAAGCGGCAAGAGGTATGCAATGACTCTGACCACAGCAACCCTTTCCTATAGCTGATTAAAATAAACGTTCAACAATTTAGCAGAGTCAAACCGCCGTGGTATTTCAGTATAGTCAAGAATATTTTAGGTAATCCAAAAAAAACTTGTTGATAAGTTTCGGCCAATATGGACTAGATTATTAACAATTTGACCACCAAGGCAAAAAAATGAATGCTATGACTTTCTGCAAACGTTACAAAAAGCGGCAAGAGGTATGCAATGACTATGACCACAGCAACCCTTTCCTATAGCTGATTAAAATAAACGTTCAACAATTTAGCAGAGTCAAACCGCCGTGGTATTTCAGTATAGTCAAGAATATTTTAGGTAATCCAAAAAAAACTTGTTGATAAGTTTCGGCCAATATGGACTAGATTATTAACAATTTGACCACCAAGGCAAAAAAATGAATGCTATGACTTTCTGCAAACGTTACAAAAAGCGGCAAGAGGTATACAATGACTATGACCACAGCAACCCTTTCCTATAGCTGATTAAAATAAACGTTCAACAATTTAGCAGAGTCAAACCGCCGTGGTATTTCAGTATAGTCAAGAATATTTTAGGTAATCCAAAAAAAACTTGTTGATAAGTTTCGGCCAATATGGACTAGATTATTAACAATTTGACCACCAAGGCAAAAAAATGAATGCTATGACTTTCTACAAACGTTACAAAAAGCGGCAAGAGGTATGCAATGACTCTGACCACAGCAACCCTTTCCTATAGCTGACTAAAATAAACGTTCAACAATTTAGCAGAGTCAAACCGCCGTGGTATTTCAGTATAGTCAAGAATATTTTAGGTAATCCAAAAAAAACTTGTTGATAAGTTTCGGCCAATATGGACTAGATTATTAACAATTTGACCACCAAGGCAAAAAAATGAATGCTATGACTTTCTGCAAACGTTACAAAAAGCGGCAAGAGGTATGCAATGACTCTGACCACAGCAACTCTTTCCTATAGCTGATTAAAATAAACGTTCAACAATTTAGCAGAGTCAAACCGCCGTGGTATTTCAGTATAGTCAAGAATATTTTAGGTAATCCAAAAAAAACTTGTTGATAAGTTTCGGCCAATATGGACTAGATTATTAACAATTTGACCACCAAGGCAAAAAAATGAATGCTATGACTTTCTGCAAACGTTACAAAAAGCGGCAAGAGGTATGCAATGACTCTGACCACAGCAACCCTTTCCTATAGCTGATTAAAATAAACGTTCAACAATTTAGCAGAGTCAAACCGCCGTGGTATTTCAGTATAGTCAAGAATATTTTAGGTAATCCAAAAAAAACTTGTTGATAAGTTTCGGCCAATATGGACTAGATTATTAACAATTTGACCACCAAGGCAAAAAAATGAATGCTATGACTTTCTGCAAACGTTACAAAAAGCGGCAAGAAGTATGCAATGACTCTGACCACAGCAACCCTTTCCTATAGCTGATTAAAATAAACGTTCAACAATTTAGCAGAGTCAAACCGCCGTGGTATTTCAGTATAGTCAAGAATATTTTAGGTAATCCAAAAAAAACTTGTTGATAAGTTTCGGCCAATATGGACTAGATTATTAACAATTTGACCACCAAGGCAAAAAAATGAATGCTATGACTTTCTGCAAACGTTACAAAAACCGGCAAGAGGTATGCAATGACTATGACCACAGCAACCCTTTCCTATAGCTGATTAAAATAAACGTTCAACAATTTAGCAGAGTCAAACCGCCGTGGTATTTCAGTATAGTCAAGAATATTTTAGGTAATCCAAAAAAAACTTGTTGATAAATTTCGGCCAATATGGACTAGATTATTAACAATTTGACCACCAAGGCAAAAAAATGAATGCTATGACTTTCTGCAAACGTTACAAAAAGCGGCAAGAGGTATGCAATGACTCTGACCACAGCAACCTTTTCCTATAGCTGATTAAAATAAACGTTCAACAATTAAGCAGAGTCAAACCGCCGTGGTATTTCAGTATAGTCAAGAATATTTTAGGTAATCCAAAAAAAACTTGTTGATAAGTTTCGGCCAATATGGACTAGATTATTAACAATTTGACCACCAAGGCAAAAAAATGAATGCTATGACTTTCTGCAAACGTTACAAAAAGCGGCAAGAGGTATGCAATGACTCTGACCACAGCAACCCTTTCCTATAGCTGATTAAAATAAACGTTCAACAATTTAGCAGAGTCAAACCGCCGTGGTATTTCAGTATAGTCAAGAATATTTTAGGTAATCCAAAAAAAACTTGTTGATAAATTTCGGCCAATATGGACTAGATTATTAACAATTTGACCACCAAGGCAAAAAAATGAATGCTATGACTTTCTGCAAACGTTACAAAAAGCGGCAAGAGGTATGCAATGACTCTGACCACAGCAACCTTTTCCTATAGCTGATTAAAATAAACGTTCAACAATTAAGCAGAGTCAAACCGCCGTGGTATTTCAGTATAGTCAAGAATATTTTAGGTAATCCAAAAAAAACTTGTTGATAAGTTTCGGCCAATATGGACTAGATTATTAACAATTTGACCACCAAGGCAAAAAAATGAATGCTATGACTTTCTGCAAACGTTACAAAAAGCGGCAAGAGGTATGCAATGACTCTGACCACAGCAACCCTTTCCTATAGCTGATTAAAATAAACGTTCAACAATTTAGCAGAGTCAAACCGCCGTGGTATTTCAGTATAGTCAAGAATATTTTAGGTAATCCAAAAAAAACTTGTTGATAAGTTTCGGCCAATATGGACTAGATTATTAACAATTTGACCACCAAGGCAAAAAAATGAATGCTTTGACTTTCTGCAAACGTTACAAAAAGCGGCAAGAGGTATGCAATGACTCTGACCACAGCAACCTTTTCCTATAGCTGATTAAAATAAACGTTCAACAATTAAGCAGGGTCAAACCGCCGTGGTATTTCAGTATAGTCAAGAATATTTTAGGTAATCCAAAAAAAACTTGTTGATAAATTTCGGCCAATATGGACTAGATTATTAACAATTTGACCACCAAGGCAAAAAAATGAATGCTATGACTTTCTGCAAACGTTACAAAAAGCGGCAAGAGGTATGCAATGACTCTGACCACAGCAACCTTTTCCTATAGCTGATTAAAATAAACGTTCAACAATTAAGCAGAGTCAAACCGCCGTGGTATTTCAGTATAGTCAAGAATATTTTAGGTAATCCAAAAAAAACTTGTTGATAAGTTTCGGCCAATATGGACTAGATTATTAACAATTTGACCACCAAGGCAAAAAAATGAATGCTATGACTTTCTGCAAACGTTACAAAAAGCGGCAAGAGGTATGCAATGACTCTGACCACAGCAACCCTTTCCTATAGTTGATTAAAATAAACGTTCAACAATTTAGCAGAGTCAAACCGCCGTGGTATTTCAGTATAGTCAAGAATATTTTAGGTAATCCAAAAAAAACTTGTTGATAAATTTCGGCCAATATGGACTAGATTATTAACAATTTGACCACCAAGGCAAAAAAATGAATGCTATGACTTTCTGCAAACGTTACAAAAAGCGGCAAGAGGTATGCAATGACTCTGACCACAGCAACCTTTTCCTATAGCTGATTAAAATAAACGTTCAACAATTAAGCAGAGTCAAACCGCCGTGGTATTTCAGTATAGTCAAGAATATTTTAGGTAATCCAAAAAAAACTTGTTGATAAGTTTCGGCCAATATGGACTAGATTATTAACAATTTGACCACCAAGGCAAAAAAATGAATGCTATGACTTTCTGCAAACGTTACAAAAAGCGGCAAGAGGTATGCAATGACTCTGACCACAGCAACCTTTTCCTATAGCTGATTAAAATAAACGTTCAACAATTAAGCAGAGTCAAACCGCCGTGGTATTTCAGTATAGTCAAGAATATTTTAGGTAATCCAAAAAAAACTTGTTGATAAGTTTCGGCCAATATGGACTAGATTATTAACAATTTGACCACCAAGGCAAAAAAATGAATGCTATGACTTTCTGCAAACGTTACAAAAACCGGCAAGAGGTATGCAATGACTATGACCACAGCAACCCTTTCCTATAGCTGATTAAAATAAACGTTCAACAATTTAGCAGAGTCAAACCGCCGTGGTATTTCAGTATAGTCAAGAATATTTTAGGTAATCCAAAAAAAACTTGATGATAAATTTCGGCCAATATGGACTAGATTATTAACAATTTGACCACCAAGGCAAAAAAATGAATGCTATGACTTTCTGCAAACGTTACAAAAAGCGGCAAGAGGTATGCAATGACTCTGACCACAGCAACCTTTTCCTATAGCTGATTAAAATAAACGTTCAACAATTAAGCAGAGTCAAACCGCCGTGGTATTTCAGTATAGTCAAGAATATTTTAGGTAATCCAAAAAAAACTTGTTGATAAGTTTCGGCCAATATGGACTAGATTATTAACAATTTGACCACCAAGGCAAAAAAATGAATGCTATGACTTTCTGCAAACGTTACAAAAAGCGGCAAGAGGTATGCAATGACTCTGACCACAGCAACCCTTTCCTATAGCTGATTAAAATAAACGTTCAACAATTTAGCAGAGTCAAACCGCCGTGGTATTTCAGTATAGTCAAGAATATTTTAGGTAATCCAAAAAAAACTTGTTGATAAGTTTCGGCCAATATGGACTAGATTATTAACAATTTGACCACCAAGGCAAAAAAATGAATGCTATGACTTTCTGCAAACGTTACAAAAAGCGGCAAGAGGTATGCAATGACTCTGACCACAGCAACCCTTTCCTATAGCTGATTAAAATAAACGTTCAACAATTTAGCAGAGTCAAACCGCCGTGGTATTTCAGTATAGTCAAGAATATTTTAGGTAATCCAAAAAAAACTTGTTGATAAGTTTCGGCCAATATGGACTAGATTATTAACAATTTGACCACCAAGGCAAAAAAATGAATGCTATGACTTTCTGCAAACGTTACAAAAAGCGGCAAGAGGTATGCAATGACTCTGACCACAGCAACCCTTTCCTATAGCTGATTAAAATAAACGTTCAACAATTTAGCAGAGTCAAACCGCCGTGGTATTTCAGTATAGTCAAGAATATTTTAGGTAATCCAAAAAAAACTTGTTGATAAGTTTCGGCCAATATGGACTAGATTATTAACAATTTGACCACCAAGGCAAAAAAATGAATGCTATGACTTTCTGCAAACGTTACAAAAACCGGCAAGAGGTATGCAATGACTCTGACCACAGCAACCCTTTCCTATAGCTGATTAAAATAAACGTTCAACAATTTAGCAGAGTCAAACCGCCATGGTATTTCAGTATAGTCAAGAATATTTTAGGTAATCCAAAAAAAACTTGTTGATAAATTTCGGCCAATATGGACTAGATTATTAACAATTTGACCACCAAGGCAAAAAAATGAATGCTATGACTTTCTGCAAACGTTACAAAAAGCGGCAAGAGGTATGCAATGACTCTGACCACAGCAACCTTTTCCTATAGCTGATTAAAATAAACGTTCAACAATTAAGCAGAGTCAAACCGCCGTGGTATTTCAGTATAGTCAAGAATATTTTAGGTAATCCAAAAAAAACTTGTTGATAAGTTTCGGCCAATATGGACTAGATTATTAACAATTTGACCACCAAGGCAAAAAAATGAATGCTATGACTTTCTGCAAACGTTACAAAAACCGGCAAGAGGTATGCAATGATTATGACCACAGCAACCCTTTCCTATAGCTGATTAAAATAAACGTTCAACAATTTAGCAGAGTCAAACCGCCGTGGTATTTCAGTATAGTCAAGAATATTTTAGGTAATCCAAAAAAAACTTGTTGATAAGTTTCGGCCAATATGGACTAGATTATTAACAATTTGACCACCAAGGCAAAAAAATGAATGCTATGACTTTCTGCAAACGTTACAAAAAGCGGCAAGAGGTATACAATGACTCTGACCACAGGAACCCTTTCCTATAGCTGATTAAAATAAACGTTTACCAATTTAGCAGAGTCAAACCGCCGTGGTATTTCAGTATAGTCAAGAATATTTTAGGTAATCCAAAAAAAACTTGTTGATAAGTTTCGGCCAATATGGACTAGATTATTAACAATTTGACCACCAAGGCAAAAAATGAATGCTATGACTTTCTACAAACGTTACAAAAAGCGGCAAGAGGTATGCAATGACTCTGACCACAGCAACCCTTTCCTATAGCTGATTAAAATAAACGTTCAACAATTTAGCAGAGTCAAACCGCCGTGGTATTTCAGTATAGTCAAGAATATTTTAGGTAATCCAAAAAAAACTTGTTGATAAGTTTCGGCCAATATGGACTAGATTATTAACAATTTGACCACCAAGGCAAAAAAATGAATGCTATGACTTTCTGCAAACGTTACAAAAAGCGGCAAGAGGTATGCAATGACTCTGACCACAGCAACCCTTTCCTATAGCTGATTAAAATAAACGTTCAACAATTTAGCAGAGTCAAACCGCCGTGGTATTTCAGTATAGTCAAGTATATTTTAGGTAATCCAAAAAAAACTTGTTGATAAGTTTCGGCCAATATGGACTAGATTATTAACAATTTGACCACCAAGGCAAAAAAATGAATGCTATGACTTTCTGCAAACGTTACAAAAAGCGGCAAGAGGTATGCAATGACTCTGACCACAGCAACCCTTTCCTATAGCTGATTAAAATAAACGTTCAACAATTTAGCAGAGTCAAACCGCCGTGGTATTTCAGTATAGTCAAGAATATTTTAGGTAATCCAAAAAAAACTTGTTGATAAGTTTCGGCCAATATGGACTAGATTATTAACAATTTGACCACCAAGGCAAAAAAATGAATGCTATGACTTTCTGCAAACGTTACAAAAAGCGGCAAGAGGTATGCAATGACTCTGACCACAGCAACCCTTTCCTATAGCTGATTAAAATAAACGTTCAACAATTTAGCAGAGTCAAACCGCCGTGGTATTTCAGTATAGTCAAGAATATTTTAGGTAATCCAAAAAAAACTTGTTGATAAGTTTCGGCCAATATGGACTAGATTATTAACAATTTGACCACCAAGGCAAAAAAATGAATGCTATGACTTTCTGCAAACGTTACAAAAAGCGGCAAGAGGTATGCAATGACTCTGACCACAGCAACCCTTTCCTATAGCTGATTAAAATAAACGTTCAACAATTAAGCAGAGTCAAACCGCCGTGGTATTTCAGTATAGTCAAGAATATTTTAGGTAATCCAAAAAAAACTTGTTGATAAGTTTCGGCCAATATGGACTAGATTATTAACAATTTGACCACCAAGGCAAATAAATGAATGCTATGACTTTCTGCAAACGTTACAAAAAGCGGCAAGAGGTATGCAATGACTCTGACCACAGCAACCCTTTCCTATAGCTGATTAAAATAAACGTTCAACAATTTAGCAGAGTCAAACCGCCGTGGTATTTCAGTATAGTCAAGAATATTTTAGGTAATCCAAAAAAAACTTGTTGATAAGTTTCGGCCAATATGGACTAGATTATTAACAATTTGACCACCAAGGCAAAAAAATGAATGCTATGACTTTCTGCAAACGTTACAAAAACCGGCAAGAGGTATGCAATGACTATGACCACAGCAACCCTTTCCTATAGCTGATTAAAATAAACGTTCAACAATTTAGCAGAGTCAAACCGCCGTGGTATTTCAGTATAGTCAAGAATATTTTAGGTAATCCAAAAAAAACTTGTTGATAAATTTCGGCCAATATGGACTAGATTATTAACAATTTGACCACCAAGGCAAAAAAATGAATGCTATGACTTTCTGCAAACGTTACAAAAAGCGGCAAGAGGTATGCAATGACTCTGACCACAGCAACCCTTTCCTATAGCTGATTAAAATAAACGTTCAACAATTTAGCAGAGTCAAACCGCCGTGGTATTTCAGTATAGTCAAGAATATTTTAGGTAATCCAAAAAAAACTTGTTGATAAGTTTCGGCCAATATGGACTAGATTATTAACAATTTGACCACCAAGGCAAAAAAATGAATGCTATGACTTTCTACAAACGTTACAAAAAGCGGCAAGAGGTATGCAATGACTCTGACCACAGCAACCCTTTCCTATAGCTGATTAAAATAAACGTTCAACAATTTAGCAGAGTCAAACCGCCGTGGTATTTCAGTATAGTCAAGAATATTTTAGGTAATCCAAAAAAAACTTGTTGATAAGTTTCGGCCAATATGGACTAGATTATTAACAATTTGACCACCAAGGCAAAAAAATGAATGCTATGACTTTCTGCAAACGTTACAAAAAGCGGCAAGAGATATGCAATGACTCTGACCACAGCAACCCTTTCCTATAGCTGATTAAAATAAACGTTCAACAATTTAGCAGAGTCAAACCGCCGTGGTATTTCAGTATAGTCAAGGATATTTTAGGTAATCCAAAAAAAACTTGTTGATAAGTTTCGGCCAATATGGACTAGATTATTAACAATTTGACCATCAAGGCAAAAAAACGAGTGTTACGACTTCTTGCAAACGTTACAAAAAGCTGCAAGAGGTATGCAATGGGAAATGCAATAGCTGCTGAAGCTTACTCTTTAGCTCATTTTAATAAACGTTTAACAATTACAAGCAGAGTCTAACCGCCGTTGTATAATCAAACATTTTGAGGTGACATTAAAATTTATAACAGATTTTTTTTTTTTAATAAAAACGTTTCATTTGAAACTAGCTTCTAATATCCACTTTAGCTCATTATAATAAACCGTAAACACTGACAAGCAGAGAAATTCAAACAGCCGTTGTATTTCAGTATAGTCAAGAATATTTTAGGTAATCAAAAAAAAAACTTGTTGATAAGTTTCGGCAAATATGGACTGGATTATTAACAATTTGACCATCAAGGCAAAAAAACGAGTGTTACGACTTCTTGCAAACGTTACAAAAAGCTGCAAGAGGTATGCAATGGGAAATGCAATAGCTGCTGAAGCTTACTCTTTAGCTCATTTTAATAAACGTTTAACAATTACAAGCAGAGTCAAACCGCCGTTGTATAATCAAACATTTTGAGGTGACAATAAAATTTATAACAGATTTTTTTTTTTAATAAAAACGTTTCATTTGAAACTAGCTTCTAATATCCACTTTAGCTCATTATAATAAACCGTAAACACTGACAAGCAGAGAAATTCAAACAGCCGTTGTATTTCAGTATAGTCAAGAATATTTTAGGCAATCAAAAAAAAACTTGTTGATAAGTTTCGGCAAATATGGACTGGATTATTAACAATTTGACCATCAAGGCAAAAAAACGAGTGTTACGACTTCTTGCAAACGTTACAAAAAGCTGCAAGAGGTATGCAATGGGAAATGCAATAGCTGCTGAAGCTTACTCTATAGCTCATTTTAATAAACGTTTAACAATTACAAGCAGAATCAAACTGCCGTTGTATAATCAAACATTTTGAGGTGACATTAAAATTTATAACAGATTTTTTTTTTTTTTTTTTAAAAACGTTTCATTTGAAAGTAGCTTCTAATATCCACTTTAGCTCATTATAATAAACCGTAAACACTGACAAGCAGAGAAATTCAAACAGCCGTTGTATTTCAGTATAGTCAAGAATATTTTAGGTAATCAAAAAAAAAACTTGTTGATAAGTTTCGGCAAATATGGACTGGATTATAAACAATTTGACCATCAAGGCAAAAAAAACGAGTGTTACGACTTCTTGCAAACGTTACAAAAAGCTGCAAGAGGTATGCAATGGGAAATGCAATAGCTGCTGAAGCTTACTCTTTAGCTCATTTTAATAAACGTTTAACAATTACAAGCAGAGTCAAACCGCCGTTGTATAATCAAACATTTTGAGGTGACATTAAAATTTATAACAGATTTTTTTTTTTTTTTTTTAAAAACGTTTCATTTGAAAGTAGCTTCTAATATCCACTTTAGCTCATTATAATAAACCGTAAACACTGACAAGCAGAGAAATTCAAACAGCCGTTGTATTTCAGTATAGTCAAGAATATTTTAGGTAATCAAAAAAAAAACTTGTTGATAAGTTTCGGCAAATATGGACTGGATTATTAACAATTTGACCATCAAGGCAAAAAAACGAGTGTTACGACTTCTTGCAAACGTTACAAAAAGCTGCAAGAGGTATGCAATGGGAAATGCAATAGCTGCTGAAACTTACTCTTTAGCTCATTTTAATAAACGTTTAACAATTACAAGCAGAGTCAAACCGCCGTTGTATAATCAAACATTTTGAGGTGACATTAAAATTTATAACAGATTTTTTTTTTTTTTTAATAAAAACGTTTCATTTGAAAGTAGCTTCTAATATCCACTTTAGCTCATTATAATAAACCGTAAACACTGACAAGCAGAGAAATTCAAACAGCCGTTGTATTTCAGTATAGTCAAGAATAGTTTAGGTAATCAAAAAAAAAACTTGTTGATAAGTTTCGGCAAATATGGACTGGATTATAAACAATTTGACCATCAAGGCAAAAAAAACGAGTGTTACGACTTCTTGCAAACGTTACAAAAAGCTGCAAGAGGTATGCAATGGGAAATGCAATAGCTGCTGAAGCTTACTCTTTAGCTCATTTTAATAAACGTTTAACAATTACAAGCAGAGTCAAACCGCCGTTGTATAATCAAACATTTTGAGGTGACATTAAAATTTATAACAGATTTTTTTTTTTTTAATAAAAACGTTTCATTTAAAAGTAGCTTCTAATATCCACTTTAGCTCATTATAATAAACCGCAAACACTGACAAGCAGAGAAATTCAAACAGCCGTTGTATTTCAGTATAGTCAAGAATATTTTAGGTAATCAAAAAAAAAACTTGTTGATAAGTTTCGGCAAATATGGACTGGATTATTAACAATTTGACCATCAAGGCAAAAAAACGAGTGTTACGACTTCTTGCAAACGTTACAAAAAGCTGCAAGAGGTATGCAATGGGAAATGCAATAGCTGCTGAAGATTACTCTATAGCTAATTTTAATAAACGTTTAACAATTACAAGCAGAGTCAAACCGCCGTTGTATAATCAAACATTTTGAGGTGACATTAAAATTTATAACAGATTTTTTTTTTTTAATAAAAACGTTTCATTTGAAACTAGCTTCTAATATCCACTTTAGCTCATTATAATAAACCGTAAACACTGACAAGCAGAGAAATTCAAACAGCCGTTGTATTTCAGTATAGTCAAGAATATTTTAGGTAATCAAAAAAAAAACTTGTTGATAAGTTTCGGCAAATATGGACTGGATTATTAACAATTTGACCATCAAGGCAAAAAAACGTTACGACTTCTTGCAAACGTTACAAAAAGCTGCAAGAGGTATGCAATGGGAAATGCAATAGCTGCTGAAGCTTACTCTTTAGCTCATTTTAATAAACGTTTAACAATTATAAGCAGAGTCAAACCGCCGTTGTATAATCAAACATTTTGAGGTGACATTAAAATTTATAACAGATTTTTTTTTTTAATAAAAACGTTTCATTTGAAACTAGCTTCTAATATCCACTTTAGCTCATTATAATAAACCGTAAACACTGACAAGCAGAGAAATTCAAACAGCCGTTGTATTTCAGTATAGTCAAGAATATTTTAGGTAATCAAAAAAAAAACTTGTTGATAAGTTTCGGCAAATATGGACTGGATTATTAACAATTTGACCATCAAGGCAAAAAAACGAGTTTTACTACTTCTTGCAAACGTTACAAAAAGCTGCAGGAGGTATGCAATGGGATATGCAATAGCTGCTGAAGCTTACTCTTTAGCTCATTTTAATAAACGTTCAACAATTTCAAGCAGAGTAAAACCGCCGTTGTGTCGTCAAAAAATTTTAATAGAAAAAACAATTTAAATGAAAAAATGGACTCAATACTTGAGAGCTTAACCCTTTTCTATAGCTGATTATAAAAAACATTTAACAATTACAAGCAGAGTCAAACCGCCGTTGTATAATCAAACATTTTGAGGTGACATTAAAATTTATAACAGATTAATATTTTTTTTTTTTTTTAATAAAAACGTTTCATTTAAAACTAGCTTCTAATATCCACTTTAGCTCATTATATATCCAAATCGATAATTTCATTTTGTTTTTAGAGTCGTAACTAAAGCGAGTAGTGAGCTCTAGACAACACGAGAGGAGACCTGTGGAGTTTTCTTTCTTCAGTGTTGGACCAGGTAACGCATTCGGGCATCGCTCTCTCTTTAGACCATTAATGAGTTCTATCCTAGGAATTAAGGGGGTATAGGTTATTTACAGGAAATAAACAAGAAATAAAACAAACAATAATGTTCGTCGATGCTGAAATTCGTAATAAACGTAATTAAATTTTTCTTCTTCTTCTTCTTCTTTTTATGTAAACATGACTCTGTTTTTCAATGTGCCTCCAGTAAGTTGTCGTTCCATCGTTTTCGTGGTCTTTCTACTGATCGACTTCGTATGGGAACCGTTTCTTGCCGTCTTTACTACTCTATTTGTTGTCATTCGGCTTATATGATCGTTCCATTCTACTCTTCTATTCCTTACCCAGTTTTTGATGTTCTCCACCTTGCCACCTATAATAAACCGTAAACAATGGCAAGCAAAGCAATTCAAACAGCCGTTGTATTCAGTATAGGCAAGAATATTTTAGGTAATCAAAAAAAAAACTTGTTGATAAGTTTCGGCAAATATGGACTAGATTTTTATTGAGATAGAAATGGAATCTCAAGTAATGACAAATAATAACTTAAATTAAGTGTCAGACCCCATGTTTATGATATCGCTAGAATATCTTACCCTGAGAAACTAGAGATTCAGAGAAAAATAAGTTTTGATACTAAATAACGAACTTCTTAAATTAGAAACAGATATTAGGGGAAACTTTGGAATATTTCTCCCGCTCTCGTGTGCCCTGACTCTGCTTCCCACTGGGATTGGTTACCACAATCTTCCACAGAGTTGCTCAGGTTACCGAGGTTCACCGCGAGGAGGTGAGAGTCGGAATTGAGTAGGAGAGGCTAGTGACGCTAACAGGATACAGCGTCATAATTTGCGCATCACTACCCCATTTGAACCCCACAAAGAAGTTTATATTCGCATACTGTCATTCGGGTACTAGTAAGCATATTATTCGAAAAAATTTTAATACTTAGAAAGAGTTTAACCACCCTTCCACTCGGCCGTAGAGGTCTCAAAGCAGTAAAATCTATCAACTAGTACCATTTTCATTGCATTTTTAATAATTAAAAAATTGAATTCAAATAGGAGGTTTAATTTAATTTTGAAATTTAGTAAAAGTGAAGAATAATTACTTTTAGCAAATAAACCTAAATAAATCAATTAATATACGTATTTTAAGCATGGAAATGCTTACCACAAATAAGAAAATAAATTAAAAATTAGTTTGTGCTCTACACACTTTTCTTCAAATACTGATTTTAATTTATTTAATTATTTATTTATTATTAATATATGGCATGGGTATAGAGGAGAAATTACTAGGAAAATCGAAGCAACCACCAAAATATAATTTTTGCAGGTAAAAACCGTGCAGTTAGATGGAGTTGGGATCGACTTATGAGATTCAAAATTAACAGATACTAACCGATCTCGATAAACCAAACAAAATGACGACGGTCCTTAGAGCAGGCCTGGATCCACAATCCGAAATAAAATAACGTTAGCACAAAGTAATATCTTCAGGATATAGTTTTGAATAAAATAAGTTCGTTAAACAAAAAGAGTATAAAATAAAATCTTTGACAATTATATCAAAACGACAATTTAAAAACAAACGGAATAACTTAAATAAACAAATTCGGTTAATAATCAAAAAGTAAGAATAATGTAATTTAAGCATAAAAAAATTAAATCGAATAATAATGAAGGAATATAATATTTATAATCAAAATACTAACTAAAAACACAATCACTTCTCTTCTAAAAATTTAGTTTATGTTCATAGATTTAATAAAAATTTCGTACTATTTATTGGTAATAAGGAAAGGAAAGGAAATTGTAAAGGAAAAATACTAGTCTTCTCTTGACAAAAAATAACTGATAGTTTATAATAAGTTAAAAGGGTAAATGGCAGAAACTATGAGGGATATAATAAACAATAAAGAAAATTACTAAACTAAAAATTGCAATTATTTCAAAATTGCTTACATTCCATGCAAATAGAAATAAAAGTTCATGAAAGGACTTTATGAAAAAGCTAGAAATAAACATTAAGGAAAATCAGAAACTATTTTATAGGGTGTATAAATCATATAGAAAGACAAAAACCACTCACACGATGTCATTTAAATATGCTTAACAACCAAAAGATAAAGGAGTAATAGACGATGGAAAGAATATTTTTAGAATATGTTATGTAGCGAAAGATTCTGTTATATCAGACTAAAAGGATAATTACATAAATATTCCCTTATCGCTGCCCATACATCGGTAGAGTAAAAGGAAGAGCAAGTAAAAGACAATTTCGTTAAGAAACTAGAGGAACTGACAAATAATCTCCAAAAGTAGGACATGAATATTAATTTGGGAGATTTCAATGAAAATATTGGGAAGGAAGGAGCATACACAGCAACAATAGGCAACAACCATAGTCTCCATCATGTTAGTAACCATATTTAAACAAGGTTAATCACACAACCTAGTAACAAAATCAAGAATGTTCGAACACAAGAAAATACACAAAAACGTGGGTTTCCTACAACAGCGTCGCAAGATATCTATCATGTTCTGGTAGATCTATCATGTTCTGGTAGATTCCAGAAGAAGTAGTTACTGGATAGATGTAAGAAGCCTAAGAGGGCCGATTGGAGACACGGGTCATGTTCTGCTAAGACGAAAGATAAAAAAAAGAATTTCAGAGATCAATACCAAGCAAGAACAGTAATCAAAGCAGAAGAAAGTCCAGAAGACTTTAGTAGGCAGGATACCTCAGAAGACATTATGACGAATGGTGCGGGAAGAAGCCCCAACTGGAAGAAGACCACGACGAAGATCTCGACTCCGGTGGCGAGATAATATAGCAGGAGACCTTAAAGCTATGGGCGTGGAGAATCGGATGGACAAGACATAGAGGAATGAAGGCATGTTATAAACTTGCTATTTATTCAAATAATTTTTTTGTTAAAATTATTATTCGACTCAACAATATTGTTAGAAAAATATTTCCCACGAGGCTGAAAACCACGTAGTAAAAATGACCTTGTGCTATTTTCTGACCGATGTCTACTTATTGAACTATCAGAACAGCCAGTTATAATAAACTCATTAGGACAAAAGACAAAACCAAAATAATGGTAGTAGACTGAAAGGACCCAAATAACTTTAAAATAGTAAAAATCGATAACGAAATGATTAATACTTTCACTTATCCTGGCTTCTTAATAACAAACTAAGGAGGACGCAGTAATGAAATTAGAAGAAGAATTGCACTAGCCAAGCAAGTCATGACAAAACTTACAAACATTTGGAAAAGTCATCGTATAAAACTTAGCAAAATACGAACGATAACAAAAATTGCAAGGTCTGAATATCCCAATGTGTTAAAATTTTTGTTAAGCAATTTAGTCAAGAGCAAATAATTTAAAAATCCAATGAGATTGCACACTGTGGATATCGGAAGTGGAAATGTAAACTGTCAGAAATCCAGATTTATGCCATATGGCCACACTCCCTCTAAGGGGAAAATTCACTCATCCCAGATATCAACGTATCCAAGAGATTGAGCTCTGGTGGGACTCTTTCCTTGTTATCGAGCCCTAGCTGACATGGTATGATGAGGTATTTTCTGAAAAATTTCCCTTAAATTGGATACACAATATGAAATTACATAAGATAAGAAACATATTAAAACTGCAGATCTTTCAGCTATCTGAAGCCGATATTAAAGATGAAAAAAAAATTGCCATTTCAATTCAACGTTCAACAATTAGAAGCAGAGAAATTAAAACCTCCGTTGTATTTCAGTATGGTCAAGAATATTTTAGGTAACCGAAAAAAAAAAACTTGTTAATAAGTTTCGGCAAATATAAATAGATTAGTAACAATTTGACCATCAAGGCAAAAAATCGAGAGTTACGTTTAAGTTCAAATCATTCTGACCAAAGCAATCTGGCCAAAAGCAGTGGACTCGAGAGTTGAGAGCTCAACCCTTTTCTATAGCTGATTATAATAAATGTTCAATAATTACAAGCAGAGTCAAACCGCCGTTGTATAAATAAAAATTTTGAGGTGACTTTAAAATTTATAACAGTTTTTTTTTAATAAAAACGTTTCATTTAAAACTAGCGTCTAGCTTTCATTTTAGCTTATTATAATAAACCGTAAACAATGACAAGCAGCGAAATTCAAACCGCCGTTGTATTTCAGTATAGTCAAGAATATTTTAGGTAATCCAAAAAAAACTTGTTGATAAGTTTCGGCCAATATGGACTAGATTATTAACAATTTGACCACCGAGACAGAAGAATGAATGCTATGACTTCTTGCAAAAGTTACAAAAAGCGGCAAGAGGTATGCAATGACTCTGACCACAGGAACCCTTTCCTATAGCTGATTAAAATAAACGTTCAACAATTTTAAGCAGAGTCAAACCGCCGTTGTATAATCAAACATTTTGAGGTGACATTACAATTTATAACAGATTATTATTTTTTTTTTAATAAAAACGTTTCATTTAAAACTAGCGTCTAGCTTTCATTTTAGCTTATTATAATAAACCGTAAACAATGACAAGCAGCGAAATTCAAACCGCCGTTGTATTTCAGTATAGTCAACAATATTTTTGGTAATCCAAAAAAAACTTGTTGATAAGTTTCGGCCAATATGGACTAGATTATTAACAATTTGACCACCGAGACAGAAGAATGAATGCTATGACTTCTTGCAAAAGTTACAAAAAGCGGCAAGAGGTATGCAATGACTCTGACCACAGGAACCCTTTCCTATAGCTGATTAAAATAAACGTTCAACAATTTTAAGCAGAGTCAAACCGCCGTTGTATAATCAAACATTTTGAGGTGACATTACAATTTATAACAGATTATTTTTTTTTTTTTTAATAAAAACGTTTCATTTAAAACTAGCGACTAGCTTTCATTTTAGCTTATTATAATAAACCGTAAACAATGACAAGCAGCGAAATTCAAACCGCCGTTGTATTTCAGTATAGTCAACAATATTTTTGGTAATCCAAAAAAAACTTGTTGATAAGTTTCGGCCAATATGGACTAGATTATTAACAATTTGACCACCGAGACAGAAGAATGAATGCTATGACTTCTTGCAAACGTTACAAAAAGCGGCAAGAGGTATGCAATGACTCTGACCACAGGAACCCTTTCCTATAGCTGATTAAAATAAACGTTCAACAATTACAAGCAGAGAAATTAAAACCACCGTTGTATTTCAGTATGGTCAAGAATATCAACTTGTTGATAAGTTTCGGCAAATATGACTGGGTTAGTAACAATTTGACCATCAAGGCAAAAAAAACGAGTGTTACATTCAGCCATTAAGTTAACGTTCACCACTTACAAGCGAAGAGAAATTCCAACAGCTGTTGTCTGTATTTAGCAGTATCGTCAAGAACAACTTTTAATAACCAGAAATTGGGTTTTTGAAGTAAAACCTAATGCTAACGCAATGATTATTAAAAATAAAATCCAAGATTTCTTGACAAAAACTGCTTGACACAGGCAAGATATTATCGTAAGGCAAATGAGAAATGGAATCTCAAGTAATGACAAATAATAACTTAATTAACTGACAGACCCCCATGTTTATGATATCGCTAGAAAATCTTACCCTGAATAACTAGAGATTCAGAGTAAAATAAGTTTCAATACAAAATAAAGAACTTCGTAAATTAGAAACAGATATTAGGGGAAACTTAGGAATATTTCTCCCGCTCTCGTGTGCCCTGACTCTGCTTCCCACTGGGATTGGTTACCACAATCTTCCACAGAGTTGCTCAGGTTACCGAGGTTCACCGCGAGGAGGTGAGAGTCGGAATTGAGTAGGAGAGGCTAGTGACGCTAACAGGATACAGCGTCATAATTTGCGCATCACTACCCCATTTGAACCCCACAAAGAAGTTTATATTCGCATACTGTCATTCGGGTACTAGTAAGCATATTATTCGAAAAAATTTTAATATTTAGAAAGAGTTTAACCACCCTTCCACTCGGCCGTAGAGGTCTCAAAGCAGTAAAATCTATCAACTAGTACCATTTTCATTGCATTTTTAATAATTAAAAAATTGAATTCAAATAGGAGGTTTAATTTAATTTTGAAATTTAGTAAAAATGAAGAATAATTACTTTTAGCAAATAAACCTAAATAAATCAATTAATATACGTATTTTAAGCATGGAAATGCTTACCACAAATAAGAAAATAAATTAAAAGTTAGTTTGTGCTCTACACACTTTTCTTCAAATATTTATTTTAATTTATTTAATTAATTAATTTATTATTAATATATGGCATGGGTATAGAGGAAAAATTACTAGGAAAATCGAAGCAACCACCAAAATATAATTGTTGCAGGTAAAAACCGTGCAGTTAGATGGAGTTGGTATCAATGAGATTCAAAATTAACAGATAGTAACCGACCTCGAGAAACCAAACAAAATGACGACGGTCCTTAGAGCAGGCCTGGATCCACAATCCGAAATAAAATAACGTTAGCACAAAGTAATATCTTCAGGATATAGTTTTGAATAAAATAAGTTCGTTAAACAAAAAGAGTATAAAATAAAATCTTTGACAATTATATCAAAACGACAATTTAAAAACAAACGGAATAACTTAAATAAACAAATTCGGTTAATAATCAAAAAGTAAGAATAATGTAATTTAAGCATAAAAAAATTAAATCGAATAATAATGAAGGAATATAATATTTATAATCAAAATACTAACTAAAAACACAATCACTTCTCTTCTAAAAATTTAGTTTATGTTCATAGATTTAATAAAAATTTCGTACTATTTATTGGTAATAAGGAAAGGAAAGGAAATTGTAAAGGAAAAATACTAGTCTTCTCTTGACAAAAAATAACTGATAGTTTATAATAAGTTAAAAGGGTAAATGGCAGAAACTATGAGGGATATAATAAACAATAAAGAAAATTACTAAACTAAAAATTGCAATTATTTCAAAATTGCTTACATTCCATGCAAATAGAAATAAAAGTTCATGAAAGGACTTTATGAAAAAGCTAGAAATAAACATTAAGGAAAATCAGAAACTATTTTATAGGGTGTATAAATCATATAGAAAGACAAAAACCACTCACACGATGTCATTTAAATATGCTTAACAACCAAAAGATAAAGGAGTAATAGACGATGGAAAGAATATTTTTAGAATATGTTATGTAGTGAAAGATTCTGTTATATCAGACTAAAAGGACAATTACATAAATATTCCCTTATCGCTGCCCATACATCGGTAGAGTAAAAGGAAGAGCAAGTAAAAGACAATTTCGTTAAGAAACTAGAGGAACTGACAAATAATCTCCAAAAGTAGGACATGAATATTAATTTGGGAGATTTCAATGAAAATATTAGGAAGGAAGGAGCATACACAGTAACAATAGGCAACAACCATAGTCTCCATCATGTTAGTAACCATATTTAAACAAGGTTACAATCTAGTAACAAAATCAAGAATGTTCGAACACAAGAAAATACACAAAAACGTGGGTTTCCTACAACAGCGTCGCAAGATATCTATCATGTTCTGGTAGATCTATCATGTTCTGGTAGATTCCAGAAGAAGTAGTTACTGGATAGATGTAAGAAGCCTAAGAGGGCCGATTGGAGACACGGGTCATGTTCTGCTAAGACGAAAGATAAAAATAAGAATTTAGAAGAATTTCAGAGATCAATACCAAGCAAGAACAGTAATCAAAGCAGAAGAAAGTCCAGAAGACTTTAGTAGGCAGGATACCTCAGAAGACATTATGACGAATGGTGCGGGAAGAAGCCCCAACTGGAAGAAGACCACGACGAAGATCTCGACTCCGGTGGCGAGATAATATAGCAGGAGACCTTAAAGCTATGGGCGTGGAGAATCGGATGGACAAAACATAGAGGAATGAAGGCATGTTATAAACTTGCTATTTATTCAAATAATTTTTTTGTTAAAATTATTATTCGACTCAACAATATGGTTAGAAAAATTTTTCCCACAAGGCTGAAAACCACGTAGTAAAAATGACCTTGTGCTATTTTCTGACCGATGTCTACTTATTGAACTATCAGAACAGCCAGTTATAATAAACTCATTAGGACAAAAGACAAAACCAAAATAATGGTAGTAGACTAAAAGAACCCAAATAACTTTAAAATAGTAAAAATCTATAACGAAATGATTAATACTTTCACTTATCCTGGCTTCTTAATAACAAACTAAGGAGGACGCAGTAATGAAATTAGAAGAAGAATTGCACTAGCCAAGCAAGTCATGACAAAACTTACAAACATTTGGAAAAGTCATCGTATAAAACTTAGCAAAATACGAACGATGAGAGGCTCACAAAAATTGCAAGGTCTGAATATCCCAATGTGTTAAAATTTTTGTTAAGCAATTTAGTCAAGAGCAAATAATTTAAAAATCCAATGAGATTGCACACTGTGGATACCGGAGGTGGAAATGTAAACTGTCAGAAATCCAGATTTATGCCATATGGCCACACTCCCTCTAAGGGGAAAATTCACTCATCCCAGATATCTACGTATCCAAGAGATTGAGCTCTGGTGGGACTCTTTCCTTGTTATCGAGCCCTAGCTGACATGGTATGATGAGGCATTTTCTGAAAAATTTCCCTTAAATTGGATACACAATATGAAATTACATAAGATAAGAAACATATTAAAACTGCAGATCTTTCAGCTATCTGAAGCCGATATTAAAGATGAAAAAAAAATTGCCATTTCAATTCAACGTTCAACAATTAGAAGCAGAGAAATTAAAACCTCCGTTGTATTTCAGTATGGTCAAGAATATTTAAGGTAACCGAAAAAAAAAAACTTGTTAATAAGTTTCGGCAAATATGAATAGATTAGTAACAATTTTACCATCAAGGCAAAAAATCGAGAGTTACGTTTAAGTTCAAATCATTCTGACCAAAGCAATCTGGCCAAAAGCAGTGGACTCGAGAGTTGAGAGCTCAACCCTTTTCTATAGCTGATTATAATAAATGTTCAATAATTACAAGCAGAGTCAAACCGCCGTTGTATAAATAAAAATTTTGAGGTGACTTTAAAATTTATAACAGTTTTTTTTTAATAAAAACGTTTCATTTAAAACTAGCGTCTAGCTTTCATTTTAGCTTATTATAATAAACCGTAAACAATGACAAGCAGCGAAATTCAAACCGCCGTTGTATTTCAGTATAGTCAACAATATTTTAGGTAATCCAAAAAAAACTTGTTGATAAGTTTCGGCCAATATGGACTAGATTATTAACAATTTGACCACCGAGACAGAAGAATGAATGCTATGACTTCTTGCAAACGTTACAAAAAGTGGCAAGAGGTATGCAATGACTCTGACCACAGGAACCCTTTCCTATAGCTGATTAAAATAAACGTTCAACAATTTAGCAGAGTCAAACCGCCGTGGTATTTCAGTATAGTCAAGAATATTTTAGGTAATCCAAAAAAAACTTGTTGATAAGTTTCGGCCAATATGGACTAGATTATTAACAATTTGACCACCGAGACAGAAGAATGAATGCTATGACTTCTTGCAAACGTTACAAAAAGCGGCAAGAGGTATGCAATGACTCTGACCACAGGAACCCTTTCCTATAGCTGATTAAAATAAACGTTCAACAATTTAGCAGAGTCAAACCGCCGTGGTATTTCAGTATAGTCAAGAATATTTTAGGTAATCCAAAAAAAACTTGTTGATAAGTTTCGGCCAATATGGACTAGATTATTAACAATTTGACCACCGAGACAGAAGAATGAATGCTATGACTTCTTGCAAACGTTACAAAAAGCGGCAAGAGGTATGCAATGACTCTGACCACAGCAACCCTTTCCTATAGCTGATTAAAATAAACGTTCAACAATTTAGCAGAGTCAAACCGCCGTGGTATTTCAGTATAGTCAAGAATATTTTAGGTAATCCAAAAAAAACTTGTTGATAAGTTTCGGCCAATATGGACTAGATTATTAACAATTTGACCACCGAGACAGAAGAATGAATGCTATGACTTCTTGCAAACGTTACAAAAAGCGGCAAGAGGTATGCAATGACTCTGACCACAGGAACCCTTTCCTATAGCTGATTAAAATAAACGTTCAACAATTTTAAGCAGAGTCAAACCGCCGTTGTATAATCAAACATTTTGAGGTGACATTACAATTTATAACAGATTATTATTTTTTTTTTTTAATAAAAACGTTTCATTTAGAACTAGCGTCTAGCTTCCACTTTAGCTCATTATAATAAACCGTAAACAATGACAAGCAGCGAAGTTCAAACCGCCGTTGTATTTCAGTATAGTCAACAATATTTTAGGTAATCCAAAAAAAACTTGTTGATAAGTTTCGGCCAATATGGACTAGATTATTAACAATTTGACCACCAAGGCAGAAGAATGAATGCTATGACTTCTTGCAAACGTTACAAAAAGCGGCAAGAGGTATGCAATGACTCTGACCACAGGAACCCTTTCCTATAGCTGATTAAAATAAACGTTCAACAATTACAAGCAGAGAAATTAAAACCACCGTTGTATTTCAGTATGGTCAAGAATATCAACTTGTTGATAAGTTTCGGCAAATATGACTGGGTTAGTAACAATTTGACCATCAAGGCAAAAAAAACGAGTGTTACGTTCAGCCATTAAGTTAACGTTCACCACTTACAAGCGAAGAGAAATTCCAACAGCTGTTGTCTCTATTTAGCAGTATCGTCAAGAACAACTTTTAATAACCAGAAATTGGGTTTTTGAAGTAAAACCTAATGCTAACGCAATGATTATTAAAAATAAAATCCAAGATTTCTTGACAAAAACTGCTTGACACAGGCAAGATATTATCGTAAGGCAAATGAGAAATGGAATCTCAAGTAATGACAAATAATAACTTAATTAACTGACAGACCCCCATGTTTATGATATCGCTAGAAAATCTTACCCTGAATAACTAGAGATTCAGAGAAAAATAAGTTTCAATACAAAATAAAGAACTTCGTAAATTAGAAACAGATATTAGGGGAAACTTAGGAATATTTCTCCCGCTCTCGTGTGCCCTGACCCTGCTTCCCACTGGGATTGGTTACCACAATCTTCCACAGAGTTGCTCAGGTTACCGAGGTTCACCGCGAGGAGGTGAGAGTCGGAATTGAGTAGGAGAGGCTAGTGACGCTAACAGGATACAGCGTCATAATTTGCGCATCACTACCCCATTTGAACCCCACAAAGAAGTTTATATTCGCATACTGTCATTCGGGTACTAGTAAGCATATTATTCGAAAAAATTTTAATACTTAGAAAGAGTTTAACCACCCTTCCACTCGGCCGTAGAGGTCTCAAAACAGTAAAATCTATCAACTAGTACCATTTTCATTGCATTTTTAATAATTAAAAAATTAAATTCAAATAGGAGTTTTAATTTAATTTTGAAATTTAGTAAAAATGAAGAATAATTACTTTTAGCAAATAAACCTAAATAAATCAATTAATATACGTATTTTAAGCATGGAAATGCTTACCACAAATAAGAAAATAAATTAAAAGTTAGTTTGTGCTCTACACACTTTTCTTCAAATATTTATTTTAATTTATTTAATTAATTAATTTATTATTAATATATGGCATGGGTATAGAGGAAAAATTACTAGGAAAATCGAAGCAACCACGAAAATATAATTGTTGCAGGTAAAAACCGTGCAGTTAGATGGAGTTGGTATCAATGAGATTCAAAATTAACAGATAGTAACCGACCTCGAGAAACCAAACAAAATGACGACGGTCCTTAGAGCAGGCTGGATCCACAATCCGAAGTAAAATAACGTTAGCACAAAGTAATATCTTCAGGATATAGTTTTGAATAAAATAAGTTCGTTAAACAAAAAGAGTATAAAATAAAATCTTTGACAATTATATCAAAACGACAATTTAAAAACAAACGGAATAACTTAAATAAACAAATTCGGTTAATAATCAAAAAGTAAGAATAATTTAATTTAAGCATAAAAAATTAAATCGAATAATAATGAAGGAATATAATATTTATAATCAAAATACTAACTAAAAACACAATCATTTCTCTTCTAAAAATTTAGTTTATGTTCATAGATTTAATAAAAATTTCGTACTATTTATTGGTAATAAGGAAAGGAAAGGAAATTGTAAAGGAAAAATACTAGTCTTCTCTTGACAAAAAATAACTGATAGTTTATAATAAGTTAAAAGGGTAAATGGCAGAAACTATGAGGGATATAATAAACAATAAAGAAAATTACTAAACTAAAAATTGCAATTATTTCAAAATTGCTTACATTCCATGCAAATAGAAATAAAAGTTCATGAAAGGACTTTATGAAAAAGCTAGAAATAAACATTAAGGAAAATCAGAAACTATTTTATAGGGTGTATAAATCATATAGAAAGACAAAAACCACTCACACGATGTCATTTAAATATGCTTAACAACCAAAAGATAAAGGAGTAATAGACGATGGAAAGAATATTTTTAGAATATGTTATGTAGCGAAAGATTCTGTTGTATCAGACTAAAAGGATAATTACATAAATATTCCCTTATCGCTGCCCATACATCGGTATAGTAAAAGGAAGAGCAAGTAAAAGACAATTTCGTTAAGAAACTAGAGGAACTGACAAATAATCTCCAAAAGTAGGACATGAATATTAATTTGGGAGATTTCAATGAAAATATTGGGAAGGAAGGAGCATACACAGCAACAATAGGCAACAACCATAGTCTCCATCATGTTAGTAACCATATTTAAACAAGGTTAATCACACAACCTAGTAACAAAATCAAGAATGTTCGAACACAAGAAAATACACAAAAATGTGGGTTTCCAACAACAGCGTCGCAAGATATCTATCATGTTCTGGTAGATCTATCATGTTCTGGTAGATTCCAGAAGGGGTAGTTACTGGATAGATGTAAGAAGCCTAAGAGGGGCGGATGGAGACACGGGTCATGTTCTGCTAAGACGAAAGATAAGAATAAGAATTTAAAAGAATTTCAGAGATCAATACCAAGCAAGAACAGTAATCAAAGCAGAAGAAAGTCCAGAAGACTTTAGTAGGCAGGATACCTCAGAAGACATTATGACGAATGGTGCGGGAAGAAGCCCCAACTGGAAGAAGACCACGACGAAGATCTCGACTCCGGTGGCGAGATAATATAGCAGGAGACCTTAAAGCTATGGGCGTGGAGAATCGGATGGACAAAACATAGAGGAATGAAGGCATGTTATAAACTTGCTATTTATTCAAATAATTTTTTTGTTAAAATTATTATTCGACTCAACAATATGGTTACATATTGTTGAGTTATAATAAATACAGTTGAGTTATAATGAATACAGTTATAATAAACTCATTAGGACAAAAGACAAAACCAAAATAATGGTAGTAGACTAAAAGAACCCAAATAACTTTAAAATAGTAAAAATCTATAACGAAATGATTAATACTTTCACTTATCCTGGCTTCTTAATAACAAACTAAGGAGGACGCAGTAATGAAATTAGAAGAAGAATTGCACTAGCCAAGCAAGTCATGACAAAACTTACAAACATTTGGAAAAGTCATCGTATAAAACTTAGCAAAATACGAACGATGAGAGGCTCACAAAAATTGCAAGGTCTGAATATCCCAATGTGTTAAAATTTTTGTTAAGCAATTTAGTCAAGAGCAAATAATTTAAAAATCCAATGAGATTGCACACTGTGGATATCGGAAGTGGAAATGTAAACTGTCAGAAATCCAGATTTATGCCATATGGCCACACTCCCTCTAAGGGGAAAATTCACTCATCCCAGATATCTACGTATCCAAGAGATTGAGCTCTGGTGGGACTCTTTCCTTGTTATCGAGCCCTAGCTGACATGGTATGATGAGGCATTTTCTGAAAAATTTCCCTTAAATTGGATACACAATATGAAATTACATAAGATAAGAAACATATTAAAACTGCAGATCTTTCAGCTATCTGAAGCCGATATTAAAGATGAAAAAAAAATTGCCATTTCAATTCAACGTTCAACAATTAGAAGCAGAGAAATTAAAACCTCCGTTGTATTTCAGTATGGTCAAGAATATTTAAGGTAACCGAAAAAAAAAACTTGTTAATAAGTTTCGGCAAATATAAATAGATTAGTAACAATTTGACCATCAAGGCAAAAAATCGAGAGTTACGTTTAAGTTCAAATCATTCTGACCAAAGCAATCTGGCCAAAAGCAGTGGACTCGAGAGTTGAGAGCTCAACCCTTTTCTATAGCTGATTATAATAAATGTTCAATAATTACAAGCAGAGTCAAACCGCCGTTGTATAAATAAAAATTTTGAGTAAAATTTATAACAGTTTTTTTTTTAATAAAAACGTTTCATTTAAAACTAGCGTCTAGCTTTCATTTTAGCTTATTATAATAAACCGTAAACAATGACAAGCAGCGAAATTCAAACAGCCGTTGTATTTAAGTATAGTCAACAATATTTTAGGTAATCCAAAAAAAACTTGTTGATAAGTTTCGGCCAATATGGACTAGATTATTAACAATTTGACCACCGAGACAGAAGAATGAATGCTATGACTTCTTGCAAACGTTACAAAAAGCGGCAAGAGGTATGCAATGACTCTGACCACAGGAACCCTTTCCTATAGCTGATTAAAATAAACGTTCAACAATTTTAAGCAGAGTCAAACCGCCGTTGTATAATCAAACATTTTGAGGTGACATTACAATTTATAACAGATTATTTTTTTTTTTTTTTTAATAAAAACGTTTCATTTAAAACTAGCGTCTAGCTTCCACTTTAGCTCATTATAATAAACCGTAAACAATGACAAGCAGCGAAATTCAAACCGCCGTTGTATTTCAGTATAGTCAACAATATTTTAGGTAATCCAAAAAAAACTTGTTGATAAGTTTCGGCCAATATGGACTAGATTATTAACAATTTGACCACCGAGACAGAAGAATGAATGCTATGACTTCTTGCAAACGTTACAAAAAGCGGCAAGAGGTATGCAATTACTCTGACCACAGGAACCCTTTCCTATAGCTGATTAAAATAAACGTTCAACAATTTTAAGCAGAGTCAAACCGCCGTTGTATAATCAAACATTTTGAGGTGACATTACAATTTATAACAGATTATTATTATTTTTTTTTAATAAAAACGTTTCATTTAAAACTAGCGTCTAGCTTCCACTTTAGCTCATTATAATAAACCGTAAACAATGACAAGCAGCGAAATTCAAACCGCCGTTGTATTTCAGTATAGTCAACAATATTTTAGGTAATCCAAAAAAAACTTGTTGATAAGTTTCGGCCAATATGGACTAGATTATTAACAATTTGACCACCAAGGCAGAAGAATGAATGCTATGACTTCTTGCAAACGTTACAAAAAGCGGCAAGAGGTATGCAATGACTCTGACCACAGGAACCCTTTCCTATAGCTGATTAAAATAAACGTTCAACAATTACAAGCAGAGAAATTAAAACCACCGTTGTATTTCAGTATGGTCAAGAATATCAACTTGTTGATAAGTTTCGGCAAATATGACTGGGTTAGTAACAATTTGGCCATCAAGGCAAAAAAAACGAGTGTTACGTTCAGCAATTAAGTTAACGTTCACCACTTACAAGCGAAGAGAAATTCCAACAGCTGTTGTCTGTATTTAGCAGTATCGTCAAGAACAACTTTTAATAACCAGAAATTGGGTTTTTGAAGTAAAACCTAATGCTAACGCAATGATTATTAAAAATAAAATCCAAGATTTCTTGACAAAAACTGCTTGACACAGGCAAGATATTATCGTAAGGCAAATGAGAAATGGAATCTCAAGTAATGACAAATAATAACTTAATTAACTGACAGACCCCCATGTTTATGATATCGCTAGAAAATCTTACCCTGAATAACTAGAGATTCAGAGAAAAATAAGTTTCAATACAAAATAAAGAACTTCGTAAATTAGAAACAGATATTAGGGGAAACTTAGGAATATTTCTCCCGCTCTCGTGTGCCCTGACCCTGCTTCCCACTGGGATTGGTTACCACAATCTTCCACAGAGTTGCTCAGGTTACCGAGGTTCACCGCGAGGAGGTGAGAGTCGGAATTGAGTAGGAGAGGCTAGTGACGCTAACAGGATACAGCGTCATAATTTGCGCATCACTACCCCATTTGAACCCCACAAAGAAGTTTATATTCGCATACTGTCATTCGGGTACTAGTAAGCATATTATTCGAAAAAATTTTAATATTTAGAAAGAGTTTAACCACCCTTCCACTCGGCCGTAGAGGTCTCAAAGCAGTAAAATCTATCAACTAGTACCATTTTCATTGCATTTTTAATAATTAAAAAATTAAATTCAAATAGGAGGTTTAATTTAATTTTGAAATTTAGTAAAAATGAAGAATAATTACTTTTAGCAAATAAACCTAAATAAATCAATTAATATACGTATTTTAAGCATGGAAATGCTTACCACAAATAAGAAAATAAATTAAAAGTTAGTTTGTGCTCTACACACTTTTCTTCAAATATTTATTTTAATTTATTTAATTAATTAATTTATTATTAATATATGGCATGGGTATAGAGGAAAAATTACTAGGAAAATCGAAGCAACCACCAAAATATAATTGTTGCAGGTAAAAACCGTGCAGTTAGATGGAGTTGGTATCAATGAGATTCAAAATTAACAGATAGTAACCGACCTCGAGAAACCAAACAAAATGACGACGGTCCTTAGAGCAGGCTGGATCCACAATCCGAAGTAAAATAACGTTAGCACAAAGTAATATCTTCAGGATATAGTTTTGAATAAAATAAGTTCGTTAAACAAAAAGAGTATAAAATAAAATCTTTGACAATTATATCAAAACGACAATTTAAAAACAAACGGAATAACTTAAATAAACAAATTCGGTTAATAATCAAAAAGTAAGAATAATATAATTTAAGCATAAAAAAATTAAATCGAATAATAATGAAGGAATATAATATTTATAATCAAAATACTAACTAAAAACACAATCATTTCTCTTCTAAAAATTTAGTTTATGTTCATAGATTTAATAAAAATTTCGTACTATTTATTGGTAATAAGGAAAGGAAAGGAAATTGTAAAGGAAAAATACTAGTCTTCTCTTGACAAAAAATAACTGATAGTTTATAATAAGTTAAAAGGGTAAATAGCAGAAACTATGAGGGATATAATAAACAATAAAGAAAATTACTAAACTAAAAATTGCAATTATTTCAAAATTGCTTACATTCCATGCAAATAGAAATAAAAGTTCATGAAAGGACTTTATGAAAAAGCTAGAAATAAACATTAAGGAAAATCAGAAACTATTTTATAGGGTGTATAAATCATATAGAAAGACAAAAACCACTCACACGATGTCATTTAAATATGCTTAACAACCAAAAGATAAAGGAGTAATAGACGATGGAAAGAATATTTTTAGAATATGTTATGTAGCGAAAGATTCTGTTGTATCAGACTAAAAGGATAATTACATAAATATTCCCTTATCGCTGCCCATACATCGGTATAGTAAAAGGAAGAGCAAGTAAAAGACAATTTCGTTAAGAAACTAGAGGAACTGACAAATAATCTCCAAAAGTAGGACATGAATATTAATTTGGGAGATTTCAATGAAAATATTGGGAAGGAAGGAGCATACACAGCAACAATAGGCAACAACCATAGTCTCCATCATGTTAGTAACCATATTTAAACAAGGTTAATCACACAACCTAGTAACAAAATCAAGAATGTTCGAACACAAGAAAATACACAAAAATGTGGGTTTCCAACAACAGCGTCGCAAGATATCTATCATGTTCTGGTAGATCTATCATGTTCTGGTAGATTCCAGAAGGGGTAGTTACTGGATAGATGTAAGAAGCCTAAGAGGGGCGGATGGAGACACGGGTCATGTTCTGCTAAGACGAAAGATAAGAATAAGAATTTAAAAGAATTTCAGAGATCAATACCAAGCAAGAACAGTAATCAAAGCAGAAGAAAGTCCAGAAGACTTTAGTAGGCAGGATACCTCAGAAGACATTATGACGAATGGTGCGGGAAAAAGCCCCAACTGGAAGAAGACCACGACGACGATCTCGACTCCGGTGGCGAGATAATATAGCAGGAGACCTTAAAGCTATGGGCGTGGAGAATCGGATGGACAAGACATAGAGGAATGAAGGCATGTTATAAACTTGCTATTTATTCAAATAATTTTTTTGTTAAAATTATTATTCGACTCAACAATATGGTTAGAAAAATATTTCCCACGAGGCTGAAAACCACGTAGTAAAAATGACCTTGTGCTATTTTCTGACCGATGTCTACTTATTGAACTATCAGAACAGCCAGTTATAATAAACTCATTAGGACAAAAGACAAAACCAAAATAATGGTAGTAGACTGAAAGGACCCAAATAACTTTAAAATAGTAAAAATCGATAACGAAATGATTAATACTTTCACTTATCCTGGCTTCTTAATAACAAACTAAGGAGGACGCAGTAATGAAATTAGAAGAAGAATTGCACTAGCCAAGCAAGTCATGACAAAACTTACAAACATTTGGAAAAGTCATCGTATAAAACTTAGCAAAATACGAACGATGAGAGGCTCACAAAAATTGCAAGGTCTGAATATCCCAATGTGTTAAAATTTTTGTTAAGCAATTTAGTCAAGAGCAAATAATTTAAAAATCCAATGAGATTGCACACTGTGGATATCGGAAGTGGAAATGTAAACTGTCAGAAATCCAGATTTATGCCATATGGCCACACTCCCTCTAAGGGGAAAATTCACTCATCCCAGATATCTACGTATCCAAGAGATTGAGCTCTGGTGGGACTCTTTCCTTGTTATCGAGCCCTAGCTGACATGGTATGATGAGGCATTTTCTGAAAAATTTCCCTTAAATTGGATACACAATATGAAATTACATAAGATAAGAAACATATTAAAACTGCAGATCTTTCAGCTATCTGAAGCCGATATTAAAGATGAAAAAAAAATTGCCATTTCAATTCAACGTTCAACAATTAGAAGCAGAGAAATTAAAACCTCCGTTGTATTTCAGTATGGTCAAGAATATTTAAGGTAACCGAAAAAAAAAACTTGTTAATAAGTTTCGGCAAATATAAATAGATTAGTAACAATTTGACCATCAAGGCAAAAAATCGAGAGTTACGTTTAAGTTCAAATCATTCTGACCAAAGCAATCTGGCCAAAAGCAGTGGACTCGAGAGTTGAGAGCTCAACCCTTTTCTATAGCTGATTATAATAAATGTTCAATAATTACAAGCAGAGTCAAACCGCCGTTGTATAAATAAAAATTTTGAGGTGACTTTAAAATTTATAACAGTTTTTTTTTAATAAAAACGTTTCATTTAAAACTAGCGTCTAGCTTTCATTTTAGCTTATTATAATAAACCGTAAACAATGACAAGCAGCGAAATTCAAACCGCCGTTGTATTTCAGTATAGTCAACAATATTTTAGGTAATCCAAAAAAAACTTGTTGATAAGTTTCGGCCAATATGGACTAGATTATTAACAATTTGACCACCGAGACAGAAGAATGAATGCTATGACTTCTTGCAAACGTTACAAAAAGCGGCAAGAGGTATGCAATGACTCTGACCACAGGAACCCTTTCCTATAGCTGATTAAAATAAACGTTCAACAATTTAGCAGAGACAAACCGCCGTGGTATTTCAGTATAGTCAAGAATATTTTAGGTAATCCAAAAAAAACTTGTTGATAAGTTTCGGCCAATATGGACTAGATTATTAACAATTTGACCACCGAGACAGAAGAATGAATGCTATGACTTCTTGCAAACGTTACAAAAAGCGGCAAGAGGTATGCAATGACTCTGACCACAGCAACCCTTTCTTATAGCTGATTAAAATAAACGTTCAACAATTTAGCAGAGTCAAACCGCCGTGGTATTTCAGTATAGTCAAGAATATTTTAGGTAATCCAAAAAAAACTTGTTGATAAGTTTCGGCCAATATGGACTAGATTATTAACAATTTGACCACCGAGACAGAAGAATGAATGCTATGACTTCTTGCAAACGTTACAAAAAGCGGCAAGAGGTATGCAATGACTCTGACCACAGGAACCCTTTCCTATAGCTGATTAAAATAAACGTTCAACAATTTTAAGCAGAGTCAAACCGCCGTTGTATAATCAAACATTTTGAGGTGACATTACAATTTATAACAGATTATTTTTTTTTTTTTTTAATAAAAACGTTTCATTTAGAACTAGCGTCTAGCTTTCACTTTAGCTCATTATAATAAACCGTAAACAATGACAAGCAGCGAAATTCAAACCGCCGTTGTATTTCAGTATAGTCAAGAATATTTTAGGTAATCCAAAAAAAACTTGTTGATAAGTTTCGGCCAATATGGACTAGATTATTAACAATTTGACCACCAAGGCAGAAGAATGAATGCTATGACTTCTTGCAAACGTTACAAAAAGCGGCAAGAGGTATGCAATGACTCTGACCACAGGAACCCTTTCCTATAGCTGATTAAAATAAACGTTCAACAATTTTAAGCAGAGTCAAACCGCCGTTGTATAATCAAACATTTTGAGGTGACATTACAATTTATAACAGATTATTTTTTTTTTTTTAATAAAAACGTTTCATTTAAAACTAGCTTCTAATATTCACTTTAGCTCATTATAATAAACCGTAAACAATGACAAGCAGCGAAATTCAAACCGCCGTTGTATTTCAGTATAGTCAACAATATTTTAGGTAATCCAAAAAAAACTTGTTGATAAGTTTCGGCCAATATGGACTAGATTATTAACAATTTGACCACTGAGACAGAAGAATGAATGCTATGACTTCTTGCAAACGTTACAAAAAGCGGCAAGAGGTATGCAATGACTCTGACCACAGGAACCCTTTCCTATAGCTGATTAAAATAAACGTTCAACAATTTTAAGCAGAGTCAAACCGCCGTTGTATAATCAAACATTTTGAGGTGACATTACAATTTATAACAGATTATTTTTTTTTTTTTTTTAATAAAAACGTTTCATTTAAAACTAGCGTCTAGCTTCCACTTTAGCTCATTATAATAAACCGTAAACAATGACAAGCAGCGAAATTCAAACCACCGTTGTATTTCAGTATAGTCAACAATATTTTAGGTAATCCAAAAAAAACTTGTTGATAAGTTTCGGCCAATATGGACTAGATTATTAACAATTTGACCACCAAGGCAGAAGAATGAATGCTATGACTTCTTGCAAACGTTACAAAAAGCGGCAAGAGGTATGCAATGACTCTGACCACAGGAACCCTTTCCTGTAGCTGATTAAAATAAACGTTCAACAATTTTAAGCAGAGTCAAACCGCCGTTGTATAATCAAACATTTTGAGGTGACATTACAATTTATAACAGATTATTTTTTTTTTTTTTAATAAAAACGTTTCATTTAAAACTAGCTTCTAATATCCACTTTAGCTCATTATAATAAACCGTAAACAATGACAAGCAGCGAAATGCAAACCGCCGTTGTATTTCAGTATAGTCAAGAATATTTTAGGTAATCCAAAAAAAACTTGTTGATAAGTTTCGGCCAATATGGACTAGATTATTAACAATTTGACCACCAAGGCAGAAGAATGAATGCTATGACTTCTTGCAAACGTTACAAAAAGCGGCAAGAGGTATGCAATGACTCTGACCACAGGAACCCTTTCCTATAGCTGATTAAAATAAACGTTCAACAATTACAAGCAGAGAAATTAAAACCACCGTTGTATTTCAGTATGGTCAAGAATATCAACTTGTTGATAAGTTTCGGCAAATATGACTGGGTTAGTAACAATTTGACCATCAAGGCAAAAAAAACGAGTGTTACGTTCAGCCATTAAGTTAACGTTCACCACTTACAAGCGAAGAGAAATTCCAACAGCTGTTGTCTGTATTTAGCAGTATCGTCAAGAACAACTTTTAATAACCAGAAATTGGGTTTTTGAAGTAAAACCTAATGCTAACGCAATGATTATTAAAAATAAAATCCAAGATTTCTTGACAAAAACTGCTTGACACAGGCAAGATATTATCGTAAGGCAAATGAGAAATGGAATCTCAAGTAATGACAAATAATAACTTAATTAACTGACAGACCCCCATGTTTATGATATCGCTAGAAAATCTTACCCTGAATAACTAGAGATTCAGAGAAAAATAAGTTTCAATACAAAATAAAGAACTTCGTAAATTAGAAACAGATATTAGGGGAAACTTAGGAATATTTCTCCCGCTCTCGTGTGCCCTGACCCTGCTTCCCACTGGGATTGGTTACCACAATCTTCCACAGAGTTGCTCAGGTTACCGAGGTTCACCGCGAGGAGGTGAGAGTCGGAATTGAGTAGGAGAGGCTAGTGACGCTAACAGGATACAGCGTCATAATTTGCGCATCACTACCCCATTTGAACCCCACAAAGAAGTTTATATTCGCATACTGTCATTCGGGTACTAGTAAGCATATTATTCGAAAAAATTTTAATACTTAGAAAGAGTTTAACCACCCTTCCACTCGGCCGTAGAGGTCTCAAAGCAGTAAAATCTATCAACTAGTACCATTTTCATTGCATTTTTAATAATTAAAAAATTAAATTCAAATAGGAGTTTTAATTTAATTTTGAAATTTAGTAAAAATGAAGAATAATTACTTTTAGCAAATAAACCTAAATAAATCAATTAATATACGTATTTTAAGCATGTAAATGCTTACCACAAATAAGAAAATAAATTAAAAGTTAGTTTGTGCTCTACACACTTTTCTTCAAATATTTATTTTAATTTATTTAATTAATTAATTTATTAATAATATATGGCATGGGTATAGAGGAAAAATTACTAGGAAAATCGAAGCAACCACCAAAATATAATTGTTGCAGGTAAAAACCGTGCAGTTAGATGGAGTTGGTATCAATGAAATTCAAAATTAACAGATAGTAACCGACCTCGAGAAACCAAACAAAATGACGACGGTCCTTAGAGCAGGCCTGGATCCACAATCCGAAGTAAAATAACGTTAGCACAAAGTAATATCTTCAGGATATAGTTTTGAATAAAATAAGTTCGTTAAACAAAAAGAGTATAAAATAAAATCTTTGACAATTATATCAAAACGACAATTTAAAAACAAACGGAATAACTTAAATAAACAAATTCGGTTAATAATCAAAAAGTAAGAATAATTTAATTTAAGCATAAAAAATTAAATCGAATAATAATGAAGGAATATAATATTTATAATCAAAATACTAACTAAAAACACAATCATTTCTCTTCTAAAAATTTAGTTTATGTTCATAGATTTAATAAAAATTTCGTACTATTTATTGGTAATAAGGAAAGGAAAGGAAATTGTAAAGGAAAAATACTAGTCTTCTCTTGACAAAAAATAACTGATAGTTTGTAATAAGTTAAAAGGGTAAATGGCAGAAACTATGAGGGATATAATAAACAATAAAGAAAATTACTAAACTAAAAATTGCAATTATTTCAAAATTGCTTACATTCCATGCAAATAGAAATAAAAGTTCATGAAAGGACTTTATGAAAAAGCTAGAAATAAACATTAAGGAAAATCAGAAACTATTTTATAGGGTGTATAAATCATATAGAAAGACAAAAACCACTCACACGATGTCATTTAAATATGCTTAACAACCAAAAGATAAAGGAGTAATAGACGATGGAAAGAATATTTTTAGAATATGTTATGTAGCGAAAGATTCTGTTATATCAGACTAAAAGGATAATTACATAAATATTCCCTTATCGCTGCCCATACATCGGTATAGTAAAAGGAAGAGCAAGTAAAAGACAATTTCGTTAAGAAACTAGAGGAACTGACAAATAATCTCCAAAAGTAGGACATGAATATTAATTTGGGAGATTTCAATGAAAATATTGGGAAGGAAGGAGCATACACAGCAACAATAGGCAACAACCATAGTCTCCATCATGTTAGTAACCATATTTAAACAAGGTTAATCACACAACCTAGTAACAAAATCAAGAATGTTCGAACACAAGAAAATACACAAAAATGTGGGTTTCCAACAACAGCGTCGCAAGATATCTATCATGTTCTGGTAGATCTATCATGTTCTGGTAGATTCCAGAAGGGGTAGTTACTGGAGAGATGTAAGAAGCCTAAGAGGGGCGGATGGAGACACGGGTCATGTTCTGCTAAGACGAAAGATAAGAATAAGAATTTAAAAGAATTTCAGAGATCAATACCAAGCAAGAACAGTAATCAAAGCAGAAGAAAGTCCAGAAGACTTTAGTAGGCAGGATACCTCAGAAGACATTATGACGAATGGTGCGGGAAGAAGCCCCAACTGGAAGAAGACCACGACGAAGATCTCGACTCCGGTGGCGAGATAATATAGCAGGAGACCTTAAAGCTATGGGCGTGGAGAATCGGATGGACAAGACATAGAGGAATGAAGGCATGTTATAAACTTGCTATTTATTCAAATAATTTTTTTGTTAAAATTATTATTCGACTCAACAATATGGTTAGAAAAATATTTCCCACGAGGCTGAAAACCACGTAGTAAAAATGACCTTGTGCTATTTTCTGACTGATGTCTACTTATTGAACTATCAGAACAGCCAGTTATAATAAACTCATTAGGACAAAAGACAAAACCAAAATAATGGTAGTAGACTGAAAGGGCCCAAATAACTTTAAAATAGTAAAAATCGATAACGAAATGATTAATACTTTCACTTATCCTGGCTTCTTAATAACAAACTAAGGAGGACGCAGTAATGAAATTAGAAGAAGAATTGCACTAGCCAAGCAAGTCATGACAAAACTTAAAAACATTTGGAAAAGTCATCGTATAAAACTTAGCAAAATATGAACGATGAGAGGCTCACAAAAATTGCAAGGTCTGAATATCCCAATGTGTTAAAATTTTTGTTAAGCAATTTAGTCAAGAGCAAATAATTTAAAAATCCAATGAGATTGCACACTGTGGATATCGGAAGTGGAAATGTAAACTGTCAGAAATCCAGATTTATGCCATATGGCCACACTCCCTCTAAGGGGAAAATTCACTCATCCCAGATATCTACGTATCCAAGAGATTGAGCTCTGGTGGGACTCTTTCCTTGTTATCGAGCCCTAGCTGACATGGTATGATGAGGCATTTTCTGAAAAATTTCCCTTAAATTGGATACACAATATGAAATTACATAAGATAAGAAACATATTAAAACTGCAGATCTTTCAGCTATCTGAAGCCGATATTAAAGATGAAAAAAAAAATTGCCATTTCAATTCAACGTTCAACAATTAGAAGCAGAGAAATTAAAACCTCCGTTGTATTTCAGTATGGTCAAGAATATTTTAGGTAACCGAAAAAAAAAAACTTGTTAATAAGTTTCGGCAAATATAAATAGATTAGTAACAATTTGACCATCAAGGCAAAAAATCGAGAGTTACGTTTAAGTTCAAATCATTCTGACCAAAGCAATCTGGCCAAAAGCAGTGGACTCGAGAGTTGAGAGCTCAACCCTTTTCTATAGCTGATTATAATAAATGTTCAATAAAAACGTTTCATTTAAAACTAGCGTCTAGCTTCCACTTTAGCTCATTATAATAAACCGTAAACAATGACAAGCAGCGAAATTCAAACCGCCGTTGTATTTTAGTATAGTCGAGAATATTTTAGGTAATCCAAAAAAAACTTGTTGATAAGTTTCGGCCAATATGGACTAGATTATTAACAATTTGACCACCAAGGCAAAAAAATGAATGCTACGACTTCTTGCAAACGTTACAAAAAGCGGCAAGAGGTATGCAATGACTCTGACCACAGGAACCCTTTCCTATAGCTGATTAAAATAAACGTTCAACAATTTTAAGCAGAGTCAAACCGCCGTTGTATAATCAAACATTTTGAGGTGACATTAAAATTTATAACAGATTATTTTTTTTTTAATAAAAACGTTTCATTTAAAACTAGCTTCTAATATCCACTTTAGCAAATTATAATAAACCGTAAACAATGACAAGCAGCGAAATTCAAACCGCCGTTGTATTTCAGTATAGTCAACAATATTTTAGGTAATCCAAAAAAAACTTGTTGATAAGTTTCGGCCAATATGGACTAGATTATTAACAATTTGACCACCAAGGCAGAAAAATGAATGCTATGACTTCTTGCAAACGTTACAAAAAGCGGCAAGAGGTATGCAATGACTCTGACCACAGGAACCCTTTCCTATAGCTGATTAAAATAAACGTTCAACAATTTTAAGCAGAGTCAAACCGCCGTTGTATAATCAAACATTTTGAGGTGACATTAAAATTTATAACAGATTATTTTTTTTTTTAATAAAAACGTTTCATTTAAAACTAGCTTCTAATATCCACTTTAGCAAATTATAATAAACCGTAAACAATGACAAGCAGCGAAATTCAAACCGCCGTTGTATTTCAGTATAGTCAACAATATTTTAGGTAATCCAAAAAAAACTTGTTGATAAGTTTCGGCCAATATGGACTAGATTATTAACAATTGGACCACCAAGGCAGAAAAATGAATGCTATGACTTCTTGCAAACGTTACAAAAAGCGGCAAGAGGTATGCAATGACTCTGACCACAGGAACCCTTTCCTATAGCTGATTAAAATAAACGTTCAACAATTTTAAGCAGAGTCAAACCGCCGTTGTATAATCAAACATTTTGAGGTGACATTAAAATTTATAACAGATTATTTTTTTTTTTTTAATAAAAACGTTTCATTTAAAACTAGCTTCTAATATCCACTTTAGCAAATTATAATAAACCGTAAACAATGACAAGCAGCGAAATTCAAACCGCCGTTGTATTTCAGTATAGTCAACAATATTTTAGGTAATCCAAAAAAAACTTGTTGATAAGTTTCGGCCAATATGGACTAGATTATTAACAATTTGACCACCAAGGCAGAAAAATGAATGCTATGACTTCTTGCAAACGTTACAAAAAGCGGCAAGAGGTATGCAATGACTCTGACCACAGGAACCCTTTCCTATAGCTGATTAAAATAAACGTTCAACAATTTTAAGCAGAGTCAAACCGCCGTTGTATAATCAAACATTTTGAGGTGACATTAAAATTTATAACAGATTATTTTTTTTTTTTAATAAAAACGTTTCATTTAAAACTAGCTTCTAATATCCACTTTAGCAAATTATAATAAACCGTAAACAATGACAAGCAGCGAAATTCAAACCGCCGTTGTATTTCAGTATAGTCAACAATATTTTAGGTAATCCAAAAAAAACTTGTTGATAAGTTTCGGCCATTATGGACTAGATTATTAACAATTTGACCACCAAGGCAGAAAAATGAATGCTATGACTTCTTGCAAACGTTACAAAAAGCGGCAAGAGGTATGCAATGACTCTGACCACAGGAACCCTTTCCTATAGCTGATTAAAATAAACGTTCAACAATTTTAAGCAGAGTCAAACCGCCGTTGTATAATCAAACATTTTGAGGTGACATTAAAATTTATAACAGATTATTTTTTTTTTTTTAATAAAAACGTTTCATTTAAAACTAGCTTCTAATATCCACTTTAGCAAATTATAATAAACCGTAAACAATGACAAGCAGCGAAATTCAAACCGCCGTTGTATTTCAGTATAGTCAACAATATTTTAGGTAATCCAAAAAAAACTTGTTGATAAGTTTCGGCCAATATGGACTAGATTATTAACAATTTGACCACCAAGGCAGAAGAATAAATGCTATGACTTCTTGCAAACGTTACAAAAAGCGGCAAGAGGTATGCAATGACTCTGACCACAGGAACCCTTTCCTATAGCTGATTAAAATAAACGTTCAACAATTTAGCAGAGTCAAACCGCCGTGGTATTTCAGTATAGTCAAGAATATTTTAGGTAATCCAAAAAAAACTTGTTGATAAGTTTCGGCCAATATGGACTAGATTATTAACAATTTGACCACCGAGACAGAAAAATGAATGCTATGACTTCTTGCAAACGTTACAAAAAGCGGCAAGAGGTATGCAATGACTCTGACCACAGCAACCCTTTCCTATAGCTGATTAAAATAAACGTTCAACAATTTAGCAGAGTCAAACCGCTGTGGTATTTCAGTATAGTCAAGAATATTTTAGGTAATCCAAAAAAAACTTGTTGATAAGTTTCGGCCAATATGGACTAGATTATTAACAATTTGACCACCGAGACAGAAGAATGAATGCTATGACTTCTTGCAAACGTTACAAAAAGCGGCAAGAGGTATGCAATGACTCTGACCACAGGAACCCTTTCCTATAGCTGATTAAAATAAACGTTCAACAATTTTAAGCAGAGTCAAACCGCCGTTGTATAATCAAACATTTTGAGGTGACATTACAATTTATAACAGATTATTTTTTTTTTTTTTTAATAAAAACGTTTCATTTAAAACTAGCTTCTAATATCCACTTTAGCTCATTATAATAAACCGTAAACAATGACAAGCAGCGAAATTCAAACCGCCGTTGTATTTCAGTATAGTCAAGAATATTTTAGGTAATCCAAAAAAAACTTGTTGATAAGTTTCGGCCAATATGGACTAGATTATTAACAATTTGACCACCAAGGCAGAAGGACTTCTTGCAAACGTTACAAAAAGCGGCAAGAGGTATGCAATGACTCTGACCACAGGAACCCTTTCCTATAGCTGATTAAAATAAACGTTCAACAATTTTAAGCAGAGTCAAACCGCCGTTGTATAATCAAACATTTTGAGGTGACATTACAATTTATAACAGATTATTTTTTTTTTTTTTAATAAAAACGTTTCATTTAAAACTAGCTTCTAATATCCACTTTAGCTCATTATAATAAACCGTAAACAATGACAAGCAGCGAAATTCAAACCGCCGTTGTATTTCAGTATAGTCAACAATATTTTAGGTAATCCAAAAAAAACTTGTTGATAAGTTTCGGCCAACATGGACTAGATTATTAACAATTTGACCACCAAGGTAGAAGAATGAATGCTATGACTTCTTGCAAACGTTACAAAAAGCGGCAAGAGGTATGCAATGACTCTGACCACAGGAACCCTTTCCTATAGCTGATTAAAATAAACGTTCAACAATTTTAAGCAGAGTCAAACCGCCGTTGTATAATCAAACATTTTGAGGTGACATTACAATTTATAACAGATTATTTTTTTTTTTTTTTAATAAAAACGTTTCATTTAAAACTAGCGTCTAGCTTCCACTTTAGCTCATTATAATAAACCGTAAACAATGACAAGCAGCGAAATTCAAACCACCGTTGTATTTCAGTATAGTCAACAATATTTTAGGTAATCCAAATAAAACTTGTTGATAAGTTTCGGCCAATATGGACTAGATTATTAACAATTTGACCACCAAGGCAGAAGAATGAATGCTATGACTTCTTGCAAACGTTACAAAAAGCGGCAAGAGGTATGCAATGACTCTGACCACAGGAACCCTTTCCTATAGCTGATTAAAATAAACGTTCAACAATTTTAAGCAGAGTCAAACCGCCGTTGTATAATCAAACATTTTGAGGTGACATTACAATTTATAACAGATTATTTTTTTTTTTTTTTTTTAATAAAAACGTTTCATTTAAAACTAGCTTCCAATATCCACTTTAGCTCATTATAATAAACCGTAAACAATGACAAGCAGCGAAATTCAAACCGCCGTTGTATTTCAGTATAGTCAAGAATATTTTAGGTAATCCAAAAAAAACTTGTTGATAAGTTTCGGCCAATATGGACTAGATTATTAACAATTTGACCACCGAGACAGAAGAATGAATGCTATGACTTCTTGCAAACGTTACAAAAAGCGGCAAGAGGTATGCAATGACTCTGACCACAGGAACCCTTTCCTATAGCTGATTAAAATAAACGTTCAACAATTTTAAGCAGAGTCAAACCGCCGTTGTATAATCAAACATTTTGAGGTGACATTACAATTTATAACAGATTATTTTTTTTTTTTTTTTTTTAATAAAAACGTTTCATTTAGAACTAGCGTCTAGCTTCCACTTTAGCTCATTATAATAAACCGTAAACAATGACAAGCAGCGAAATTCAAACCGCCGTTGTATTTCAGTATAGTCAAGAATATTTTAGGTAATCCAAAAAAAACTTGTTGATAAGTTTCGGCCAATATGGACTAGATTATTAACAATTTGACCACCGAGACAGAAGAATGAATGCTATGACTTCTTGCAAACGTTACAAAAAGCGGCAAGAGGTATGCAATGACTCTGACCACAGGAACCCTTTCCTATAGCTGATTAAAATAAACGTTCAACAATTTTAAGCAGAGTCAAACCGCCGTTGTATAATCAAACATTTTGAGGTGACATTACAATTTATAACAGATTATTTTTTTTTTTTTTTAATAAAAACGTTTCATTTAGAACTAGCGTCTAGCTTCCACTTTAGCTCATTATAATAAACCGTAAACAATGACAAGCAGCGAAATTCAAACCGCCGTTGTATTTCAGTATAGTCAAGAATATTTTAGGTAATCCAAAAAAAACTTGTTGATAAGTTTCGGCCAATATGGACTAGATTATTAACAATTTGACCACCGAGACAGAAGAATGAATGCTATGACTTCTTGCAAACGTTACAAAAAGCGGCAAGAGGTATGCAATGACTCTGACCACAGGAACCCTTTCCTATAGCTGATTAAAATAAACGTTCAACAATTTTAAGCAGAGTCAAACCGCCGTTGTATAATCAAACATTTTGAGGTGACATTACAATTTATAACAGATTATTTTTTTTTTTAATAAAAACGTTTGATTTAAAACTAGCTTCTAATATCCACTTTAGCTCATTATAATAAACCGTAAACAATGACAAGCAGCGAAATTCAAACCGCCGTTGTATTTCAGTATAGTCAAGAATATTTTAGGTAATCCAAAAAAAACTTGTTGATAAGTTTCGGCCAATATGGACTAGATTATTAACAATTTGACCACCGAGACAGAAGAATGAATGCTATGACTTCTTGCAAACGTTACAAAAAGCGGCAAGAGGTATGCAATGACTCTGACCACAGGAACCCTTTCCTATAGCTGATTAAAATAAACGTTCAACAATTACAAGCAGAGAAATTAAAACCACCGTTGTATTTCAGTATGGTCAAGAATATCAACTTGTTGATAAGTTTCGGCAAATATGACTGGGTTAGTAACAATTTGACCATCAAGGCAAAAAAAACGAGTGTTACGTTCAGCCATTAAGTTAACGTTCACCACTTACAAGCGAAGAGAAATTCCAACAGCTGTTGTCTGTATTTAGCAGTATCGTCAAGAACAACTTTTAATAACCAGAAATTGGGTTTTTGAAGTAAAACCTAATGCTAACGCAATGATTATTAAAAATAAAATCCAAGATTTCTTGACAAAAACTGCTTGACACAGGCAAAATATTATCGTAAGGCAAATGAGAAATGGAATCTCAAGTAATGACAAATAATAACCTAATTAAAGTTTATGATATCGCTAGAAAATCTTACCCTGAATAACTAGAGATTCAGAGAAAAATAAGTTTTGATACTAAATAACGAACTTCTTAAATTAGAAACAGATATTAGGGGAAACTTTGGAATATTTCTCCCGCTCTCGTGTGCCCTGACTCTGCTTCCCACTGGGATTGGTTACCACAATCTTCCACAGAGTTGCTCAGGTTACCGAGGTTCACCGCGAGGAGGTGAGAGTCGGAATTGAGTAGGAGAGGCTAGTGACGCTAACAGGATACAGCGTCATAATTTGCGCATCACTACCCCATTTGAACCCCACAAAGAAGTTTATATTCGCATACTGTCATTCGGGTACTAGTAAGCATATTATTCGAAAAAATTTTAATATTTAGAAAGAGTTTAACCACCCTTCCACTCGGCCGTAGACGTCTCAAAGCAGTAAAATCTATCAACTAGTACCATTTTCATTGCATTTTTAATAATTAAAAAATTAAATTCAAATAGGAGGTTTAATTTAATTTTGAAATTTAGTAAAAATGAAGAATAATTACTTTTAGCAAATAAACCTAAATAAATCAATTAATATACGTATTTTAAGCATGGAAATGCTTACCACAAATAAGAAAATAAATTAAAAGTTAGTTTGTGCTCTACACACTTTTCTTCAAATATTTATTTTAATTTATTTAATTAATTAATTTATTATTAATATATGGCATGGGTATAGAGGAAAAATTACTAGGAAAATCGAAGCAACCACCAAAATATAATTGTTGCAGGTAAAAACCGTGCAGTTAGATGGAGTTGGTATCAATGAGATTCAAAATTAACAGATAGTAACCGACCTCGAGAAACCAAACAAAATGACGACGGTCCTTAGAGCAGGCCTGGATCCACAATCCGAAGTAAAATAACGTTAGCACAAAGTAATATCTTCAGGATATAGTTTTGAATAAAATAAGTTCGTTAAACAAAAAGAGTATAAAATAAAATCTTTGACAATTATATCAAAACGACAATTTAAAAACAAACGGAATAACTTAAATAAACAAATTCGGTTAATAATCAAAAAGTAAGAATAATATAATTTAAGCATAAAAAAATTAAATCGAATAATAATGAAGGAATATAATATTTATAATCAAAGTACTAACTAAAAACACAATCATTTCTCTTCTAAAAATTTAGTTTATGTTCATAGATTTAATAAAAATTTCGTACTATTTATTGGTAATAAGGAAAGGAAAGGAAATTGTAAAGGAAAAATACTAGTCTTCTCTTGACAAAAAATAACTGATAGTTTATAATAAGTTAAAAGGGTAAATGGCAGAAACTATGAGGGATATAATAAACAATAAAGAAAATTACTAAACTAAAAATTGCAATTATTTCAAAATTGCTTACATTCCATGCAAATAGAAATAAAAGTTCATGAAAGGACTTTATGAAAAAGCTAGAAATAAACATTAAGGAAAATCAGAAACTATTTTATAGGGTGTATAAATCATATAGAAAGACAAAAACCACTCACACGATGTCATTTAAATATGCTTAACAACCAAAAGATAAAGGAGTAATAGACGATGGAAAGAATATTTTTAGAATATGTTATGTAGCGAAAGAGTCTGTTATATCAGACTAAAAGGATAATTACATAAATATTCCCTTATCGCTGCCCATACATCGGTAGAGTAAAAGGAAGAGCAAGTAAAAGACAATTTCGTTAAGAAACTAGAGGAACTGACAAATAATCTCCAAAAGTAGGACATGAATATTAATTTGGGAGATTTCAATGAAAATATTGGGAAGGAAGGAGCATACACAGCAACAATAGGCAACAACCATAGTCTCCATCATGTTAGTAACCATATTTAAACAAGGTTAATCACACAACCTAGTAACAAAATCAAGAATGTTCGAACACAAGAAAATACACAAAAATGTGGGTTTCCAACAACAGCGTCGCAAGATATCTATCATGTTCTGGTAGATCTATCATGTTCTGGTAGATTCCAGAAGGGGTAGTTACTGGAGAGATGTAAGAAGCCTAAGAGGGGCGGATGGAGACACGGGTCATGTTCTGCTAAGACGAAAGATAAGAATAAGAATTTAAAAGAAAAGCAGAAGAAAGTCCAGAAGACTTTAGTAGGCAGGATACCTCAGAAGACATTATGACGAATGGTGCGGGAAGAAGCCCCAACTGGAAGAAGACCACGACGAAGATCTCGACTCCGGTGGCGAGATAATATAGCAGGAGACCTTAAAGCTATGGGCGTGGAGAATCGGATGGACAAAATATAGAGGAATGAAGGCATGTTATAAACTTGCTATTTATTCAAATAATTTTTTTGTTAAAATTATTATTCGACTCAACAATATGGTTACATATTGTTGAGTTATAATAAATACAGTTGAGTTATAATGAATACAGTTATAATAAACTCATTAGGACAAAAGACAAAACCAAAATAATGGTAGTAGACTAAAAGAACCCAAATAACTTTAAAATAGTAAAAATCTATAACGAAATGATTAATACTTTCACTTATCCTGGCTTCTTAATAACAAACTAAGGAGGACGCAGTAATGAAATTAGAAGAAGAATTGCACTAGCCAAGCAAGTCATGACAAAACTTACAAACATTTGGACAAGTCATCGTATAAAACTTAGCAAAATACGAACGATGAGAGGCTCACAAAAATTGCAAGGTCTGAATATCCCAATGTGTTAAAATTTTTGTTAAGCAATTTAGTCAAGAGCAAATAATTTAAAAATCCAATGAGATTGCACACTGTGGATACCGGAGGTGGAAATGTAAACTGTCAGAAATCCAGATTTATGCCATATGGCCACACTCCCTCTAAGGGGAAAATTCACTCATCCCAGATATCTACGTATCCAAGAGATTGAGCTCTGGTGGGACTCTTTCCTTGTTATCGAGCCCTAGCTGACATGGTATAATGAGGCATTTTCTGAAAAATTTCCCTTAAATTGGATACACAATATGAAATTACATAAGATAAGAAACATATTAAAACTGCAGATCTTTCAGCTATCTGAAGCCGATATTAAAGATGAAAAAAAAATTGCCATTTCAATTCAACGTTCAACAATTAGAAGCAGAGAAATTAAAACCTCCGTTGTATTTCAGTATGGTCAAGAATATTTTAGGTAACCGAAAAAAAAACTTGTTAATAAGTTTCGGCAAATATAAATAGATTAGTAACAATTTGACCATCAAGGCAAAAAATCGAGAGTTACGTTTAAGTTCAAATCATTCTGACCAAAGCAATCTGGCCAAAAGCAGTGGACTCGAGAGTTGAGAGCTCAACCCTTTTCTATAGCTGATTATAATAAATGTTCAATAAAAACGTTTCATTTAAAACTAGCGTCTAGCTTCCACTTTAGCTCATTATAATAAACCGTAAACAATGACAAGCAGCGAAATTCAAACCGCCGTTGTATTTTAGTATAGTCAAGAATATTTTAGGTAATCCAAAAAAAACTTGTTGATAAGTTTCGGCCAATATGGACTAGATTATTAACAATTTGACCACCAAGGTAGAAGAATGAATGCTATGACTTCTTGCAAACGTTACAAAAAGCGGCAAGAGGTATGCAATGACTCTGACCACAGGAACCCTTTCCTATAGCTGATTAAAATAAACGTTCAACAATTTTAAGCAGAGTCAAACCGCCGTTGTATAATCAAACATTTTGAGGTGACATTAAAATTTATAACAGATTATTTTTTTTTTTTAATAAAAACGTTTCATTTAAAACTAGCTTCTAATATCCACTTTAGCAAATTATAATAAACCGTAAACAATGACAAGCAGCGAAATTCAAACCGCCGTTGTATTTCAGTATAGTCAACAATATTTTAGGTAATCCAAAAAAAACTTGTTGATAAGTTTCGGCCATTATGGACTAGATTATTAACAATTTGACCACCAAGGCAGAAAAATGAATGCTATGACTTCTTGCAAACGTTACAAAAAGCGGCAAGAGGTATGCAATGACTCTGACCACAGGAACCCTTTCTATAGCTGATTAAAATAAACGTTCAACAATTTTAAGCAGAGTCAAACCGCCGTTGTATAATCAAACATTTTGAGGTGACATTAAAATTTATAACAGATTATTTTTTTTTTTAATAAAAACGTTTCATTTAAAACTAGCTTCTAATATCCACTTTAGCAAATTATAATAAACCGTAAACAATGACAAGCAGCGAAATTCAAACCGCCGTTGTATTTCAGTATAGTCAACAATATTTTAGGTAATCCAAAAAAAACTTGTTGATAAGTTTCGGCCAATATGGACTAGATTATTAACAATTTGACCACCAAGGCAGAAGAATAAATGCTATGACTTCTTGCAAACGTTACAAAAATCGGCAAGAGGTATGCAATGACTCTGACCACAGGAACCCTTTCCTATAGCTGATTAAAATAAACGTTCAACAATTTTAAGCAGAGTCAAACCGCCGTTGTATAATCAAACATTTTGAGGTGACATTACAATTTATAACAGATTATTTTTTTTTTTAATAAAAACGTTTCATTTAAAACTAGCTTCTAATATCCACTTTATCTCATTATAATAAACCGTAAACAATGACAAGCAGCGAAATTCAAACCGCCGTTGTATTTCAGTATAGTCAACAATATTTTATGTAATCCAAAAAAAACTTGTTGATAAGTTTCGGCCAATATGGACTAGATTATTAACAATTTGACCACCAAGGCAGAAAAATGAATGCTATGACTTCTTGCAAACGTTACAAAAAGCGGCAAGAGGTATGCAATGACTCTGACCACAGGAACCCTTTCCTATAGCTGATTAAAATAAACGTTCAACAATTTTAAGCAGAGTCAAACCGCCGTTGTATAATCAAACATTTTGAGGTGACATTAAAATTTATAACAGATTATTTTTTTTTTTTTAATAAAAACGTTTCATTTAAAACTAGCTTCTAATATCCACTTTAGCAAATTATAATAAACCGTAAACAATGACAAGCAGCGAAATTCAAACCGCCGTTGTATTTCAGTATAGTCAACAATATTTTATGTAATCCAAAAAAAACTTGTTGATAAGTTTCGGCCAATATGGACTAGATTATTAACAATTTGACCACCAAGGCAGAAAAATGAATGCTATGACTTCTTGCAAACGTTACAAAAAGCGGCAAGAGGTATGCAATGACTCTGACCACAGGAACCCTTTCCTATAGCTGATTAAAATAAACGTTCAACAATTACAAGCAGAGAAATTAAAACCACCGTTGTATTTCAGTATGGTCAAGAATATCAACTTGTTGATAAGTTTCGGCAAATATGACTGGGTTAGTAACAATTTGACCATCAAGGCAAAAAAAACGAGTGTTACGTTCAGCCATTAAGTTAACGTTCACCACTTACAAGCGAAGAGAAATTCCAACAGCTGTTGTCTGTATTTAGCAGTATCGTCAAGAACAACTTTTAATAACCAGAAATTGGGTTTTTGAAGTAAAACCTAATGCTAACGCAATGATTATTAAAAATAAAATCCAAGATTTCTTGACAAAAACTGCTTGACACAGGCAAGATATTATCGTAAGGCAAATGAGAAATGGAATCTCAAGTAATGACAAATAATAACCTAATTAAAGTTTATGATATCGCTAGAAAATCTTACCCTGAATAACTAGAGATTCAGAGAAAAATAAGTTTTGATACTAAATAACGAACTTCTTAAATTAGAAACAGATATTAGGGGAAACTTTGGAATATTTCTCCCGCTCTTGTGTGCCCTGACTCTGCTTCCCACTGGGATTGGTTACCACAATCTTCCACAGAGTTGCTCAGGTTACCGAGGTTCACCGCGAGGAGGTGAGAGTCGGAATTGAGTAGGAGAGGCTAGTGACGCTAACAGGTTACAGCGTCATAATTTGCGCATCACTACCCCATTTGAACCCCACAAAGAAGTTTATAGTCGCATACTGTCATTCTGGTACTAATAAGGATATTAATATGAAATAAATAAATAACTTAAATAAATCCTTAAATTGGATACACAATATGAAATTACATAAGATAAGAAACATATTAAAACTGCAGATCTTTCAGCTATCTGAAGCCGATATTAAAGATGAAAAAAAAATTGCCATTTCAATTCAACGTTCAACAATTAGAAGCAGAGAAATTAAAACCTCCGTTGTATTTCAGTATGGTCAAGAATATTTTAGGTAACCGAAAAAAAAACTTGTTAATAAGTTTCGGCAAATATAAATAGATTAGTAACAATTTGACCATCAAGGCAAAAAATCGAGAGTTACGTTTAAGTTCAAATCATTCTGACCAAAGCAATCTGGCCAAAAGCAGTGGACTCGAGAGTTGAGAGCTCAACCCTTTTCTATAGCTGATTATAATAAATGTTCAATAAAAACGTTTCATTTAAAACTAGCGTCTAGCTTCCACTTTAGCTCATTATAATAAACCGTAAACAATGACAAGCAGCGAAATTCAAACCGCCGTTGTATTTTAGTATAGTCAAGAATATTTTAGGTAATCCAAAAAAAACTTGTTGATAAGTTTCGGCCAATATGGACTAGATTATTAACAATTTGACCACCAAGGTAGAAGAATGAATGCTATGACTTCTTGCAAACGTTACAAAAAGCGGCAAGAGGTATGCAATGACTCTGACCACAGGAACCCTTTCCTATAGCTGATTAAAATAAACGTTCAACAATTTTAAGCAGAGTCAAACCGCCGTTGTATAATCAAACATTTTGAGGTGACATTAAAATTTATAACAGATTATTTTTTTTTTTTAATAAAAACGTTTCATTTAAAACTAGCTTCTAATATCCACTTTAGCAAATTATAATAAACCGTAAACAATGACAAGCAGCGAAATTCAAACCGCCGTTGTATTTCAGTATAGTCAACAATATTTTAGGTAATCCAAAAAAAACTTGTTGATAAGTTTCGGCCATTATGGACTAGATTATTAACAATTTGACCACCAAGGCAGAAAAATGAATGCTATGACTTCTTGCAAACGTTACAAAAAGCGGCAAGAGGTATGCAATGACTCTGACCACAGGAACCCTTTCTATAGCTGATTAAAATAAACGTTCAACAATTTTAAGCAGAGTCAAACCGCCGTTGTATAATCAAACATTTTGAGGTGACATTAAAATTTATAACAGATTATTTTTTTTTTTAATAAAAACGTTTCATTTAAAACTAGCTTCTAATATCCACTTTAGCAAATTATAATAAACCGTAAACAATGACAAGCAGCGAAATTCAAACCGCCGTTGTATTTCAGTATAGTCAACAATATTTTAGGTAATCCAAAAAAAACTTGTTGATAAGTTTCGGCCAATATGGACTAGATTATTAACAATTTGACCACCAAGGCAGAAGAATAAATGCTATGACTTCTTGCAAACGTTACAAAAATCGGCAAGAGGTATGCAATGACTCTGACCACAGGAACCCTTTCCTATAGCTGATTAAAATAAACGTTCAACAATTTTAAGCAGAGTCAAACCGCCGTTGTATAATCAAACATTTTGAGGTGACATTACAATTTATAACAGATTATTTTTTTTTTTAATAAAAACGTTTCATTTAAAACTAGCTTCTAATATCCACTTTATCTCATTATAATAAACCGTAAACAATGACAAGCAGCGAAATTCAAACCGCCGTTGTATTTCAGTATAGTCAACAATATTTTATGTAATCCAAAAAAAACTTGTTGATAAGTTTCGGCCAATATGGACTAGATTATTAACAATTTGACCACCAAGGCAGAAAAATGAATGCTATGACTTCTTGCAAACGTTACAAAAAGCGGCAAGAGGTATGCAATGACTCTGACCACAGGAACCCTTTCCTATAGCTGATTAAAATAAACGTTCAACAATTTTAAGCAGAGTCAAACCGCCGTTGTATAATCAAACATTTTGAGGTGACATTAAAATTTATAACAGATTATTTTTTTTTTTTTAATAAAAACGTTTCATTTAAAACTAGCTTCTAATATCCACTTTAGCAAATTATAATAAACCGTAAACAATGACAAGCAGCGAAATTCAAACCGCCGTTGTATTTCAGTATAGTCAACAATATTTTATGTAATCCAAAAAAAACTTGTTGATAAGTTTCGGCCAATATGGACTAGATTATTAACAATTTGACCACCAAGGCAGAAAAATGAATGCTATGACTTCTTGCAAACGTTACAAAAAGCGGCAAGAGGTATGCAATGACTCTGACCACAGGAACCCTTTCCTATAGCTGATTAAAATAAACGTTCAACAATTACAAGCAGAGAAATTAAAACCACCGTTGTATTTCAGTATGGTCAAGAATATCAACTTGTTGATAAGTTTCGGCAAATATGACTGGGTTAGTAACAATTTGACCATCAAGGCAAAAAAAACGAGTGTTACGTTCAGCCATTAAGTTAACGTTCACCACTTACAAGCGAAGAGAAATTCCAACAGCTGTTGTCTGTATTTAGCAGTATCGTCAAGAACAACTTTTAATAACCAGAAATTGGGTTTTTGAAGTAAAACCTAATGCTAACGCAATGATTATTAAAAATAAAATCCAAGATTTCTTGACAAAAACTGCTTGACACAGGCAAGATATTATCGTAAGGCAAATGAGAAATGGAATCTCAAGTAATGACAAATAATAACCTAATTAAAGTTTATGATATCGCTAGAAAATCTTACCCTGAATAACTAGAGATTCAGAGAAAAATAAGTTTTGATACTAAATAACGAACTTCTTAAATTAGAAACAGATATTAGGGGAAACTTTGGAATATTTCTCCCGCTCTTGTGTGCCCTGACTCTGCTTCCCACTGGGATTGGTTACCACAATCTTCCACAGAGTTGCTCAGGTTACCGAGGTTCACCGCGAGGAGGTGAGAGTCGGAATTGAGTAGGAGAGGCTAGTGACGCTAACAGGTTACAGCGTCATAATTTGCGCATCACTACCCCATTTGAACCCCACAAAGAAGTTTATAGTCGCATACTGTCATTCTGGTACTAATAAGGATATTATTCGAAAAAATTTTAATACTTAGGAAGAGTTTTTTAACCACCCTTCCACTCGGCCGTAGAGGTCTCAAAGCAGTAAAATCTATCACCTAGTACCATTTTCATTGCATTTTTAATAATAAAAAAATTAAATTCAAACAGGAGTTTTAATTTAATTTTGAAATTTAGTAAAAGTGAAAAATAATTACTTTTAGCAGTTAAACCTAAATAAATCAATCAATATACCTATTTTAAGCATGGAAATGCTTATCACAGGTATGAAAATAAATTAAAACTTAGTTTGTGCTCTAACACTTTTCTTCAAATATTTATTTTAATTTATTTAATTAATTAATTTATTATTAATATATGGCATGGGTATGGAGGAAAAATTACTAGGAAAATCGACGCAACCACCAAAATATAATTGTTGCAGGTATAAATAGTGCAGTTAGGTGGATTTGGGATCGACTTGTGAGATTCAAAATTAACAGATAGTAACCGACCTCGAGAAACCGAACAAAATGACGACGGTCGTTAGAGTAGGCCTGGATCCACAATAGCTTTTTGAGCCATAGTTTCTTGCATATACTGTTATTTTATTGGTGTATAAATAAAACACTTGATAAATATATTGTTGTGGACAAACAGAAAAATGATTTGCCAATGTAAAACAACGTTAGCACAAAGTAATATCTTCAGGATATAGTTTTGAATAAAATAGGTTCATTAAACAAAAGAGTATAAAATAGAAGCTTTGACAATTATACCAAAACGACAAGTTAAAAACAAACAGAATAACTGTAAGTAAACAAATTCGGTTAATAATCAAAAAGTAAGAATAATGTAATTTAAGAATAAAAAACTGAAATCGAATAATAATGTTCTCTTCTAAAAATTTAGTTTATGTTCATAGATTTAATAAAAATTTCGTACTATTTATTGGTAATAATTTGATATCAAATCCAATTTCCTTCGTTTTGTGTCTCAATGTTGCCTTATATATACAAAAGTCCCACGAGCTTTTAGTAAAGTCTCTCATGGTTAATCTGGCGAACTTTCACATAGGAATTATTACTCAAGCCGATTAAATATAAAGAAAAAATACTAAAAATCCTAGCCCTCTTCAATAAATTACTATTAGTTGATATAACCTAATTAAGAAGGGTACCGAAGTGGTAAACATATCTTTTACAGCCAAAAATTATAATGGATATAATACACAACAAAGAATATTAGCAAAACAAACATTGCAAATGACAAAAAAGTCATTTTGGGGAACACTAGGAACTAATACTAAGGAAAATCAGAATCTATTTTATAGGGTGCTTAAATCATCTAAAAAAATACGATGACGATTTAAGAATGTTACCATCTTTATTGTTCCTTATAATCTCACATACTGAAGATTAAGGAACAGTAATAGAAGGACAGAATATTTTTAAAATTCGTTGTGTAGTAAGTATGAGAGACAAAAAGAATTAAATAGCTCTAAACAACAATTAGAGCAACAACTAAAAGCAATTAGAAGACAGTAGAAAAGGAAACGAAGAAAGAAAGGGGGTTAGAATAAAAAAAGCCAAGAGATGCACTAAAGAATAAACTAAATGTTCATGCACGTAAGTAATACAGTGAAGGAAGTATTCTTATAATTTGAAAGTTTAGGGTATAATTTAGGGCAAAGTAAAAACAAAACCATGCGGTAAAAGAAATGACCAGAGGAATATTTGGAGACGGACAATATGCCATATCACGATGACCACTACACTCCCCCCTCTGGGGGGTCAGGATTGAAGAGAGAGAAAGAGAGAGAGAGAAAGAGAGAGAGAGAGAGAGAGAAAGAGAGAGAGAGAAAGAGAGAGAGAGAAAGAGAGAGAAAGAGAGAGAGAAAGAGAGAGAGAAAGAGAGAGAGAGAAAGAGAGAGAGAAAGAGAGAGAGAAAGAGAGAGAGAGAGAGAGAGATTGCAAACTAATGAGTTACACGTGAACCCAAAAATCGTGATAAAGAATTTCTATTAAAATAGCAACAGTTGTAACTACCTGCTTTGATTTGCAAAAAATATTAACTACATCCCAATCAGAGGTATCATTGCTTTATTATAAGAGAAAGTTTAAAGTGTATAATTATACCATCTGTGATAATGGATGTGTGGAAAGTTATTGTTATGCAAATAATATAAATTGTTAATTTGCAAATGCTTACTTTGTAATAAATAAATCTATCGGACATTATTTAATTTACTTTTTTTTAGTATCTATGATGTGAATCCTTTGATACTCATTTCAGTAGAAATCACGTTAAGATAAAATCAATAAAAAAACTCTTCATTTTGATATATACTTATTAGTTACCATTTATATGCACCTAATCAAAGAAACATTTTTTTTAAATATCCTTGTATAAACCACTTACAATGATTTTCGCCTAAAATTGTTGAAAAATTTGGTATTGTAACTTGACCTAGATCAGGACCAGTAATTTTACCAACAATGCGGTATGTGAAAGTGAAAAACTGAGGAAAAGTTTAAAAATTTGTTTTGACAATACATTGTTTTTCATATTAGGTGTCGATATCTGCGTCAGGTGTTAGAATTCATAACTACAAAACAAGTATTCAGAATATTTAGACCTGGTTGAAAAAGATGGAAGTTTTTTAAGAGTTTGGGTTAACATTTTTTTAATATAACCAAAACAATAAAAAAAAATCAGCATAAAAGTCAATATAGTAATATAAGCATTCATTTCTTTTTGTAAATAATTAGTTCCAGCATTACGATTGTAAAATTAAAAAAAAAACAATTTATAAAATAATGTTTACAAAAGTGTACAGACTCTAAGAGAGTCGGACAATTTGATGATAAACAAAACACAAGAAGCGAAATTAAAATATTTTAAATATCTATTGAATTTACTACAACGGTAATAATGGTGTATAAAAAACTTATATAAAAAAGGCACAGGTAGCTTATGTTTCATTTAAAGTGTTTTCAGTAATAAAAAAGAGATATCTGGAAAGACGTATCCAAAAAAAGAAAAGGAATTCAGTGGCAAAAGGAAAGAAAGACACTTTCTTTCAAAGTACTTTGGATATACATGGAACTGAAAAAAGTAAAGAACGAATTAGAAATACTGAGTGTTTTGGACTGTGAGGAGTTCTACTACTAAAGTAAGTTTTTAAATATAGGCGAACAAATACACCGAAACAAAATAAATATATGAGCAATGAAAAAAATAAAACAAAAGATATAAGTATAAAGATGGAAAACTATTTAATTTTAAAATAATTCGGTTAAGTATTAATTCCACCCTTCCACTCCGCCTAAGAGGTGTCTAAGCGTTAAAGTCTAACACCAAGTACCATTTTTATTAAATTTTGAGTAATTTAAAAGTTAAATTCAAATAGGAGGTTTAATTTAATTTTGAAATGTATTTAAAATTAAAAAATATTTTGGGTATTCTATGGTGCTCTAAATTAATCTTAAATTAATTTAGTCAAAACTCAAAATAATTTTAAGTAAAAATTTAGTAAAAATGAAAAATAATTACCTTTAACAGTTTAAACTATAATAAATAAATATTTTATGTGTGGAAACGGTTACCACCAATAACACAGTCAATGCCATTCAGTTCAAATTATAATAATATTAATATATATATATATATATATATATATATATATATATATATGTATATAATAATTGGAAATGTTTAAAAATTTTATAGGATTTAATTTGAATATTAAATGACTTAAGTATTATTATGGGGTTATTAACTTAATATTAAATCCAGTCAAAATTCAAAATAATTTGAAAATTTATTCTGCAATTATTTTTATTTGATTTTTATATAATTTAAAAATATTTTAAAATTTAGTAAAAATGAAAAATAATTACCTTTAACAGTTAAACTATAATAAATAAATATTTTATGTGTGGAAACGGTTACCACCAATAACACAGTCAATGTCATTCAGTTCAAATTATAATAATATTAATATATATATATATATATATATATATATATATATAAATATATATATATATATATATATATATATATATATATATATATATATATATATATATATATATATATATATATATAGAAAAGAAATTTAATCTTTGCAGATTAGTTAAATAGTAAACTCTTAAATATTGGGGAAATCTGCAAAAAAGACTCTAATGTGTATCAATTGTTTCGCCGAACGTTTTCGCCAAAGAGAATTAATTTGGCTTCTTCAGGGCTGAAAGAGAATAAATTATAATTAGCTACCATATAATATTATCTATTAAAACATTATTGATTTTACCGTAACTTAGAATTGTAGAGTTAGAATATTAAAAAACTTTGCTAGTAACATAGTGGTGTTTTTTTTGTTACTATGTGCAAAAAAAGTTTTTTGTAAGGTTTGAAATGTATGGTAGCTTTGAACTTGACACGTAAAGGCTTACCCAAGGTTAATCGAAAAACCCAATGTAACTACATTTAAAAGGAGGTAATTCTTTGAATTGTCGGCAATAACTAAATTTTTGATTTTTAGATAGTTTAAAAGTGAGGTTCTGTTTTAGCCTGAACGCAAGCGCTGACAACTTCATTGTTCTTATGAATCTTTATGTCGTTAAGGTTCATTGGTAAAAAACGAATGAATTTAAATCCCAGTATAGGGAAATATTATTTTGATTTACTTTATTTAATTATATTATATTGTTCATGTATTATTGCATCTTATTGAGATGTATCTAAGAAAAGCAAGGGAATGTTATATATTTTTTTGTGTTAATGAAAATTAATTATAAAGGTATGTTAGTTGTTAATGGATATATCAGTCGAGTTAGTTATCTGTGATATAGTATTGTTCTTGGTATCTGATTTAAGTAACAAGTGGTATATATCGCTTAGATTCTTGATGTCACTCTTAACATTAATGGAGAAATCGTTAAGGAAAATATAAGACATTTCAATGAACTCTCTTTTAGATTTATTGTTCTCACGGTGGAGAATTGTGGTGTTAGTATAGTCCATGAGATGACCAGTGGAATGGACATGTTTGGCTAATGCACAACGGTCAGGGTGAAGTCGAGAATCACTTTTGTGTAGTGTAATACGTGATTTCAATAATTGAGATGTTTGACCGATGTAGGAATTGTTGCAAGAGAGACATGGAATGTTGTAGACAATATTACTAAGCCTATCTATGGGAGTCTTATCTTTTATCTTAGAATAAAGATTATTAATTGTTAGGGCTGATCTACAAGCCACATTAAGTTTAATGTTGTTATTATTATTGCCAAAGCTATTTTCAACACTTTTCAGAATCCTTGTTAACCCCGGAGTGATATCTCTGAAATATGGTAATGAAAAATATTTGTTTATAGGAGTATCCGAGACTGGGTTCCCACTTAAGACATCAGGATCAGCATTGTTAGTCGCGAAGGAAGGTGAAATATCTTCGTCATGGATAGTATTAAACAAAATCTTATTAACTAATGGTGTTGGATAAGCGTTTGAAATAAAAAGTTTCTGTAGGATTTGTAGGTTTTTTGTATGAAATGAAGGATCTGATAGTTTTGTTACTCTATTTTTCATCTGTTTGATTAAGTTGACTTTGGTAGAATTATTATGGTATGAGTTGTAGTTAAGATATCTACCAGAATGGGTCGGTTTTTGATACCAATCTATTTTGATGTTGTTGGTTTCCCTGATCATCCTTATGTCGAGAAAGGGGACGGACCAATTACCATCTTCCCTCTCTATAGTGAACTGGATGTAGGGGTCATAACCATTAAAAGTATCTAATAGTTCATCTACCTTGTCATTGGGTATAGCCAAAATGATATCATCAACATATTTTTTAATAAATGGAATATTAAAGGATAGTAAAGGAATGACTGAGTCTAATACATAATCCATAACGTAAGTTGCAATGATAGGAGAAATCTTAGCTCCCATAGGGGTACCGAAAGTTTGTTGATAGAATTTATATTAAATGAGATTAAATGAGAAGTAAGTGTTGTTAAATAGAAATTCGACGATGCTGATGAATCTGTCGTAAGACATGGAACAACAACCTCTAATACGGTCCCAGTTGATCTCTATTGATGTCAAACATATTCCTAGATGAACATTGCTGAATAAGGATACAACGTCAAGGCTAACGAGGACATAATTTGATGGTAGTATGTAGCCATTATATTTATTTACCATCTCAAAGGAATCTTTAATGTAATATTGACTTTCATAATTATATGCATTAGTAAGCATGTCTGTAACAAAAGCTGAGATATTTTCAGTGGGTGTTCCAATGGAAGCTACTATGGGACGAACCGATAGTGTTGGTTTGTGGATTTTTGGCAGAGCATAAAACTTTGCAATGTTTCCATTATATGTTGTTAGTTTTTTCTTTGTTTTACGGTCAATCTCATTGGAAGAGGCTAAGGATGCGATTAATGTATTGCATTTCCTTTGCAGAGAAGAAGTGGGATTGGATGTAAGTGAAACATAAGATCTATCATTATCTATAAGAAAAGAACACAGTTGTAAGTAGTGTGTTCTTTCTAAGATGACTGTAACATTACCTTTGTCTGCTTTTGTCACTAAGAGCTCAGGATTATATTTAAGAAATTTTTTAGTTTTAGTATACAAGTTATGAAAAAAAGTATTAGATGATTTAGAAGTATTCAAAATGTGATTAGAGATAATGTTAGTGGTTCTTGATCGGATTAAGTCTTCATTGCCATCTGAATTAGAACAAAACTTAATCCGATCAAGAACCACTAACATTATCACTAATCACATTTTGAATACTTCTAAATCATCTAATACTTTTTTTCATAACTTATATACTAAAACTAAAAAATTTCTTAAATATAATCCTGAGCTCTTAGTGACAAAAGCAGACAAAGGTAATGTTACAGTCATCTTAGAAAGAACACACTACTTACAACTGTGTTCTTCTCTTATAGATAATGATAGATCTTATGTTTCACTTACATCCAATCCCACTTCTTCTCTGCAAAGAAAATGCAATACATTAATCGCATCCTTAGCCTCTTCCAATGAGATTGACCGTAACACAAAGAAAAAACTAACAACATATAATGGGAACATTGCAAAGTTTTATGCTCTGCCAAAAATCCACAAACCAACACTATCGGTTCGTCCCATAGTAGCTTCCATTGGAACACCCACTGAAAATATCTCAGCTTTTGTTACAGACATACTTACTAATGCATATAATTATGAAAGTCAATATTACATTAAAGATTCCTTTGAGATGGTAAATAAATATAATGGCTACATACTGCCATCAAATTATGTCCTCGTTAGCCTTGACGTTGTATCCTTATTCAGCAATGTTCATCTAGGAATATGTTTGACATCAATAGAGATCAACTGGGACCGTATTAGAGGTTGTTGTTCCATGTCTTACGACAGATTCATCAGCATCGTCGAATTTCTATTTAACAACACTTACTTCTCATTTAATGATAAATTCTATCAACAAACTTTCGGTACCCCTATGGGAGCTAAGATTTCTCCTATTATTGCAACTTACGTTATAGATTATGTATTAGACTCAGTCATTCCTTACTATCCTTTAATATTCCATTTATTAAAAAATATGTTGATGATATCATTTTGGCTATACCCAATGACAAGGTAAATGAACTATTAGATACTTTTAATGGTTATGACCCCTACATCCAGTTCACTATAGAGAGGGAAGATGGTAATTGGTCCGTCCCCTTTCTCGACATAAGGATGATCAGGGAAACCAACTACATCAAAATAGATTGGTATCAAAAACCGACCCATTCTGGTAGATACCTTAACTACAACTCATACCATAACAATTCTACCAAAGTCAACTTAATCAAACAGATGAAAAATAGAGTAACAAAACTATCAGATCCTTCATTTCATACAAAAAACCTATAAATCCTACAGAAACTTTTTATTTCAAACGCTTATCCAACACCATTAGTTAATAAGATTTTGTTTAATACTATCCATGACGAAGATATTACACCTTCCTTCGCGACTAACAATGCTGATCCTGATGTCTTAAGTGGGAACCCAGTCTCGAATACTCCTATAAACAAATATTTTTCACTACCATATTTCAGAGATATCACTCCGGGATTAACAAGGATTCTGAAAAGTGTTGAAAATAGCTTTGGCAATAATAATAACAACATTAAACTTAATGTGGCTTGTAGATCAGCCCTAACAATTAATAATCTTTATTCTAAGATAAAAGATAAGACTCCCATAGATAGGCTTAGTAATATTGTCTACAACATTCCATGTCTCTCTTGCAACAATTCCTACATCGGTCAAACATCTCAATTATTGAAATCACGTATTACACTACACAAAAGTGATTCTCGACTTCACCCTGACCGTTGTGCATTAGCCAAACATGTCCATTCCACTGGTCATCTCATGGACTATACTAACACCACAATTCTCCACCGTGAGAACAATAAATCTAAAAGAGAGTTCATTGAAATGTCTTATATTTTCCTTAACGATTTCTCCATTAATGTTAAGAGTGACATCAAGAATCTAAGCGATATATACCACTTGTTACTTAAATCAGATACCAAGAACAATACTATATCACAGATAACTAACTCGACTGATATATCCATTAACAACTAACATACCTTTATAATTAATTTTCATTAACACAAAAAAATATATAACATTCCCTTGCTTTTCTTAGATACATCTCAATAAGATGCAATAATACATGAACAATATAATATAATTAAATAAAGTAAATCAAAATAATATTTCCCTATACTGGGATTTAAATTCATTCGTTTTTTACCAATGAACCTTAACGACATAAAGATTCATAAGAACAATGAAGTTGTCAGCGCTTGCGTTCTGGCTAAAACAGAACCTCACTTTTAAACTATCTAAAAATCAAAAATTTAGTTATTGCCGACAATTCAAAGAATTACCTCCTTTTAAATGTAGTTACATTGGGTTTTTCGATTAACCTTGGGTAAGCCTTTACGTGTCAAGTTCAAAGCTACCATACATTTCAAACCTTACAAAAAACTTTTTTTGCACATAGTAACAAAAAAAACACCACTATGTTACTAGCAAAGTTTTTTAATATTCCAACTCTACAATTCTAAGTTACGGTAAGATCAATAATGTTTTAATAGATAATATATGGTAGCTAATTATAATTTATTCTCTTTCAGCCCTGAAGAAGCCAAATTAATTCTCTTTGGCGAAAACGTTCGGCGAAACAATTGATACACATTAGAGTCTTTTTTGCAGATTTCCCCAATATTTAAGAGTTTACTATATATATATATATATATATATATATATATATATATATATATATATATATATATAGTAAGTATTTGCATAGCTCGCAATAAATATCAATATATAATGTAAGTTATCATAAGTTATCATAAATTTAAAATATAAAAAATTTAAAATTGGAATTTTAAAGAAAAATTATTTATAAGTACTTGAATTTAGAATAAGTTCAATTCAAATATGAGGTTTAATTTAATTTAGAAATCTATTCAAAATTGGAAATGTTTAAAAATTTTATAGGATTTTATTTGAATATTAAATGACTTAAGTATTATTATGGGGTTATTAACTTAATATTAAATCCAGTCAAAATTCAAAATAATTTGAAAATTTATTGTATTGTTTAATATATTTATTTGAAATTTGAAATTAACAAATGTAAAAATAAAAAATAATTACTTTTGTCAGTTAAATTTAAATAAATGTATAAACAATACAATATAAATATTTTATGTGTCGAAAAGCTTACTACGAGAAACAAAATCAACGTTGTCCTGTGCTCTATACACTTTTCTTTTAAAATATACACTAAATATTTATTTTAAATGATTATTAGAATATGTCATGAGTATAGAAGAAAAATTACTCAGGAAAATCGAAGCAGGACACCAAAATACTGCTAGAAGTAAAAACCGTACAATTAGATACAGTTGAGACTTAGGGGACTAAAAATCAACTACCTCAAGAAACCGAACAAAATGGCGACGATTCTTAGAGCAGGCCTTTATCCGATAAGGCTTTTTGAGCCATAGATTATGATATTCCAGATCATCCAGAGATTCCAGAATAAAGTACTAAGGAATATCGTTGATGCTCCTTGGTACATCAGAAATGTGTCGTCCTGTGCTCTATACACTTTTCTTTTAAAATATATATTAAATATTTATTTTATATGATTATTAGAATATGTCATGAGTATAGAAGAAAAATTACTCAGGAAAATCGAAGCAGGACACCAAAATACTGCTAGAAGTAAAAACCGTACAATTAGATACAGTTGAGACTTAGGGGACTAAAAATCAACTACCTCAAGAAACCGAACAAAATGGCGACGGTTCTTAGAGCAGGCCTTTATCCGATAAGGCTTTTTGAGCCATAGATTATGATATTCCAGATCATCCAGAGATTCCAGAATAAAGTACTAAGGAACATCGTTGATGCTCCTTGATACATCAGAAATGTCGACCTCCACAAGGACTTTGAGATGGAAGACGTAAATAAAATTATCAAGAAGATGGCAGGTACTCACGAAGGGCTCCATAAACACGTAAACATCAAGGCCATCCAGCTCCTCGATAATACTGGATTAGAAAGAAGACTCAAACGAACAAAACCATTTGAGTGAGTGTAAAGTGTAATTACTGTCAAAGCAGAGCATAGTTCTGTGTTGTGAATTTGCATGTTAGGTATTAGTGCATAGTTGTTAAATAAAATAATAGGACGGCTATAGGGTAAAATGATATCTTGGATATACTTTTATTTTATTGGTGTATAAATACAACACTGGGAAAGAATCCATTACCTAATAACATTAATATGGACGAAGGAGCAAATGCCAGAGGAATGGACAGTTGGCCTCATACAGCCAATATATAAAAAAAGGAGATAAGAGGGAATGCCAGAATTATAGGCCAATTACATTACTAAATGTAATATACAAAATTCTTTCTGGTATAATCTACAATAGATTATTAGAATACTCCGAAAATATAATTGGTGATTATCAAAATGGATTCAGACCAAATAGAGCCACTACAGATAACATATTCATACTAAGAACGATACAAGAAAAAGCTTATGAATACGACATAGACCTATATAATATGTATATAGACTTTAAACAAGCTTTTGATAGTGTGAAAAGAGACAGAATGCTGAAAGACCTTTGTAATCTAGGTATACCTAAGAAATACATCAGCCTCATAAAAATGACGTTGCAGGGTTCAAAAGCCGCAGTCAGAGTAGATGGAGAACTGACTTCCCTGTTTAACATCAACATGGGAGTAAGACAGGGAGGAGATGCACTATCAACCATGCTTTTCAACCTAGTTCTTGAGGCAGTCATCAGAAAAACCAATATAACCGGCCATATAAACACCAAATCAGTACATATTACTGCATATGCAGACGATGTAGCCATCATTAGTAGGAATAAGCCACGACTAATGGAAGTGTTCAAACAAATTGATCCTGAAGCAAGAAAAAGGGGTCTCAAAATAAACGAAGCAAAAACGAAGTATATGACAGTCAAAAGAATAACTGACAATGAAAATAATATCACAATACACAACTATGCTATCGAAAGAGTGGATGCCTTTACATATCTCGGCACAGAAATCAATCAGAAGAACTCCGTAAGTAGCGAAACTAATGCACGTATTTCCATACTATGCTAATAAAAGATTGATGACATCGAAATTATTAGACAAAAGAACCAAAATGACTATCTACAGAACACTGATTAGACCCGTAGTAACCTATGGATGTGAAACTTGGGTAATGACGAAAAAAGATGAAGCCCAACTCAGGACATTCGAGAGAAAAATACTGAGGAAAGTATATGGCCCGGTACAAGAGGAAGATGGCACATGGAGAATCAGGAAAAACGACGAGGTTATTGAGTTAAATGAAGGTTATGACATTGTAAGATTTGTGAAAAGTCAAAGACTGTCATGGCTGGGACATGTGCAGAGACAAAACGATGCAAAAACAACAAAGAAAATGTTACAATGGAAGCCCATAGGAAGGCGAAAAAAAGAGATGGTTGGATGACGTGGAAGACGACCTGAAAACAATGAACATAAAACAATGGAGAAGAAGGGCACAAGAGAGATCTGAATGGAAGGACATAGCCAGACAGGCAAAGACCCATCCAGGGTTATGATGCCAAAAGAAGAAGAAGATAAATACAACACTTGAAGAACTTGTCCATTTTGGTTTCAGGATATAGTTTTGAATAAAATATGTTCATTAAACAAAAAGATTATAAAATAAAAGAATTAACAATTGCAAAAAGACAAGCTAAGAACAAGCAGAATATTTAACTGTACATATATAACTGTAATTAAACAAATTTGGTTATTAATCAAAAAGTAATAATAACGACAAAAAAAATTATGAAATCAAATAAAAATGAAGAAATATACTATTTACAATAAAAATACTAACTACTAAAAACACAATCATTTCTATTCTAAAAATTTAGTTAATGTCCATAGATATAATAAAAATTTCGTACCATTTACTGTTAATAATTTGATATCTCATCTCAGAAAACTAAAACAGTAGTAGTCAGCAAAGCCAACCAGATGTAAAATAGAAATTTATGGCACCAGTATTAAACAAGTGATGGAAATAAAATTAAGAATTATACTGTCCAGCTATGGAGACCTGGAGAAAGTCAAGGATTTACAAGGCCAGTGTAAGACCAATAATTACCTATGCCTCAGAAACAAGACCCGACACAGCCCCAACGCAAAGGCTACTGGAAGGCAGAGATGAGAGTACTGAGAAGAATTACAGGAAATACGCTGAGAGATCGAAAGAGAAGTGAAGACATTTAAAGAAAATGTAACGTGCAGTATATAAATGAATGGACACAAAATAGAAAAAAAAGGAATAGCTACATACACAGAATGGAAGAGGTCCGTGTCGTCCACATAGCAAGAGAGCAAGAGATAAGTCACCAAGCAAAAGAAGTATCGGGCGACCGCGCAAGAGATACCTTTTATAGAGGTATTAATCTGCCAATGAACAAGCAGAATTGCTTATAAAGAGCAAGAAGAAGAGAAGATTTAAAGAATAAAAAAATATCGATATCATATATACAGGGTGGTCCTTAAGTAATTGTACAAAAATAAACCATAGATTCTGCACTTTAAAATATTACGACTAAAGCCAAATTGCTTTAATAAAATGTTGATATTAAGAAAGATACAGGGTGTTAAAGTGGAAATTTCAATTTTTGCTATAACTTTTATGTTTGTGAACATTTATGTATCAAAATTGATAACTGGGTACTATTGAACATCATAAATTATAATTTGATGCATCCTTTGATGTAGCTGATAGAGGGCGCCACATATGCCACATATGTGGCATACATTTGCACTTAACTTTTTTGCTCTTTAAGTTACCGGTGTTTGTGGTACAAAATATTAAAGACACATTATTTTAACAAAAAAAATGTATACTTGTTAATAACTTCAATACTCAACAGTTTCCGAGATAATCGCCTTTTACAAATCAACTACATAATTCAGATTTAAAGCAGTTACTCCAAGCAACGAAAGAAAATTAGACAAAAACATCAATACCTCTGAATTTTGGTATAAAATGCCTTCAATACAGTTAATAGTTAACAAAATTATTATTAAAATAAATATATTAGCAGGATAGAATAGTAGGATTTGACAAAATAACAGAATAATTGTATTTTACATCAAACATTTTACGTTTTATATTAAATTAAAGTAATAATCAAAATATTTTATTTATAAACCAAATTAAGAAATAGTTAAACTTAATAACATTAAACTTTTTGTCAAAGTAAGTGTTCGATCTGTCCACCATTTTCTTTAATTCATTTGTCAAAACATTCCATAAAAGATCGTCTCATATTAAATAGCATCATTGGTTCTAAAGAAACTGTTGCAGTATTTATAATAAGTATTATAAGTATAATATATAATAAACATAATATAATAATAAAATATTCGTTTGGGAATTTTATGAATTAAATAATTATATTAATATGTCACCACATGGCCAAGGAGTATGACTCCCACGAACAATCCAACGTTCAGGAAAGTTGTATTTAATTATGTTCTCACTGCACTTTTCTCTATAATGTGGTGGTGTACCACTCAATAAAATAATTTTATAAAAAATGTAAATAAATCTCACCATTCAAATTTCAAGGTAATTCGCATGTCCGTAAAAAATAATTACCGATTATTCCAAACCATACGTTTATTTAAAATTCATGTTTAAAATGCATGTCGTATGGTTTGGTACCATTTGTAATTATTTTTTAAGGACATGCGAATTAACTTGTAATTTGAATGGTGAGATTTATTTACATTTTTTATAAAATGATTTTATTGATTGGTACACCACCACATTATAGAGAAAAGTGCAGTGAGAACATAATTAAATACAACTTTCCTGAACGTTGGATTGTTCGTGGTAGTCATATTCCTTGTTCATGTGGTGAGATATTAATATAATTATTTAATTCATAAAATTCCCAAACGAATACTTTATTATTATATTATGTTTATTATATATTATACTTATAATATTTATTATAAATATTGCAGCAGTTTCTTTAGAACCAATAATGCTATTTAATATGAGACGATCTTTTATGGAATGTTTTGACAAATGAATTAAAGAAAATGGTGGACATATCGAACACTTACTTTGACAAAAAGTTTAATGTTATTAAGTTTAACTATTTCTTAATTTGGTTTATAAATAAAATATTTTGATTATGACTTTAATTTAATAGAAAATGTAAAATGTTTGATGTAAAATCCACTTATTCTGTTATTTTGTCAAATCCTACTATTGTATCCTGCTAATATATTTATTTTAATAATAATTTTGTTATCTATTAACTGTATTGAAGGCATTTTATACCAAAATTCAGAGGTATTGATGTTTTTGTCTAATTTTCTTTCGTTGCTTGGAGTAATTGCGTTAAATCTGAATTATGTAGTTGATTTGTAAAAATACGATTATCTCGAAAACTTTTGAGTTTTGAAGTTATTAACAAGTATACCTTTTTTTTGTTAAAATAATGTATCTTTATTATTTTATATCACAAACACCGGTAACTTAAAAAGCAAAAAAGTTAAGTGCAAATGTATGCCACATATGTGGCGCCCTCTATCAGCTACATTAAAGCGTGCATCAAATTATAAATTATGATGTTCAATAGTACCCAGTTATAAATTTTGATACGTAAATGTTTACAAACATAAAAGTTATAGCGAAAATTAAAATTTTAAATTTCCACTTTAACACCCTGTATCTTTCTTAATATCAATATTTTATTAACGCAATTTGGCTTAAATCGTAATATTTTAAAGTGTAGAATCTACGGTTTCTTTTTGTACAATTACTTACGGACCACCCTGTATATATGAAGGATAATAATAAGATCATTTCTATTCTAAAAATTTAGTTATAAAATATAGATTTAATAAAAATTTCGTACTATTTACTGTTAATAATTTGATATCAAATCCACTTACCTTCATTTTGTGTCTCTATGTTGTCTTTTGTGTCCCACAAACTTTGTAAGGCCTCTCATGGTTACTCTGACTAGCTTTCACAGAGGAATTTAATATTACTACTCAAGCCGATTCCCCCTGTAAAGAAAAAATACTAAAAATCTAGCCTTCTCCAAAAAATGACTAATGGTTTATAACCTAAGTTAAGAAGAGTACAGAAATGGTAAAAATATCTAATACATAAAATAGCCAAAATAATGATGGACATAATGAACAACAAAGAACATTAACAAAACAAAAATTTCAAATGGCAAAAAAGCCATTGCAGGATTTTAGGGAAAAAACTAGCAATTAATACTATGGAAAATCAGAAACTATTTTATATGGCGCCTAAATCATATAAAAATAAAAACAAAACCACCCACATGATGTAGATTTAAGAATGTTAATAAGAAGGTTAATCTTTCAGTCCTACATACTGAACAGTACTTTTACATACTACAAAAAATTTGTGGTGTAGTGAGTATGAGAGACAAAAAGATGTAAACAGCTCTAAACAACAAAAGCGCTTAAAATACAGAAGAAATGGAAATGAAGAACGAAAGGAAAGGAAGAAGAATTAAAATAAAAAACATGCTAAAAGATGCACTAAAGAGATATGGCATATGGATAGGGCATAATTTAGTAGGGGAAACCATGCAGTAAGAAATATGTTTATAATAAACTTATTATATAATATGTTTATAATATAAAATACAAGGGTTAAAAAAAAGAAGCCAAGATCAAGCAGATTATTTAAAGAACTAGTTTTAATAATTGACTTATTTAAAAAAAGATCTAAACTAAAATGAAATAAGCAATTAAAAAAAATAATTAAAAATATACTAACTAAAATAAAACTTACTAGAAAAATGTCATTTGCATATCTCACTAAGAATTTAGTTTTATTTCCAAACACACATCACAAAATACATCCTCGAAAAACTTCGATATTTTTCGCAACGGTTTTTGCAACAGGTTAGAAATGTTCACGTGACCCACGCTACCGGTTGGCGGGGAAGCCATCTTTGGCATTAAATTTATAATTTCTAATTCTAGATGATATCCAAGAGATATAGCATCTATAAGGCTTTTCTGATCACAATTATCTGATAGTTTCATCTTTTTGTCTTGGTTGGATATTGTTTTTTTCTATAATTGCGGCACAATATTTTCACTAACACATTTTTGGCAAAAAAATTATAATTTATGATTATAGATGATATCCAAAAGATATGGCATCTAAAAGCTTTTCTGATCACAATTCTCTGACAGTTGACGAATAATTTCATTAGTTTGGCTTGGCTGGATATATTTTTGTTTCTATAATTGCCGGCACATTTCACAATGCGTCCTGCTTGAAGATATAATTTCAACTGTCAAAATCCACAGAAGTTTTTTGTTTGCGCAGGATAGTGACCTGTTCTTCTTTTTTTATTTTCTCATCGAGAAAAGTCTTCTTCTTTGTTTGTCGCATATGACAGCTAGAGTGAACTTCAGTTTTGTTGATATCTGCTATTTCGTAATAAATTGACCAGAACAAAGTCTCTAGTATTCACGACAATGAGTCTTTCTTAATTTTTTTTCAACTGGTCAATTTACCTGGATACGATATTGGAGATAACGAAAACCTTTATGAGTTATGACATAATAAGCTTTGTAAAAAAGTATCCCTGTATGGTATATTTATCCAAAAAAAAATAAATAAACGCTTTTTAGGTATTTAATTTTCAAATTTTGACTTTAAGCATATTATTTATAAAACAATAAATAATCTGCAAAGAAATTCAGAAATTCATAAATTTGATTATTTTAAAAAATGACACATGATTGTGTGACAACACAAATTAAATAATAAATTAAAAAACATGATTTTAAACTCCTAAGCAAAATAAACTTTCACGATAAAAATAATATTTATAATACACTTATTGATGCTCCTAAGTATAATACACGTTAAAAATTAAATCACAATTAGTTTTTCGTCACTGACAATTAAATATGTGGTATCAAATGTACTCACCTAATTTATCAGCTTTCATATTGCCTTTCCTGTGTACCTCTACTTTGAAACATGTATATTCTCCCGGTTTATATTGAGTTTTCACATAAACACTTACTGATTGAAGTTGTTTTTCTATAGAAAAACTATTACACTTTCTGGATTCATTATGCTTCTAGTTGTCACCAAATAAACAAAATTTCTTTTTAAAAAACTATGCGCATAACGATTATACCCGCTAACAATATTTAATTTGCAATTTTCCTTTCGATATTAGCGTCACCGGTGTTTGCGAATGTTTCTTAGATGTAGACGCTATCATATAAAAAATACACAAGTCACAATTCTCGGATAGATGAGGATTATTATCTTCTCCGTTGCTATTATCTTTGGCGTTAATAGATTATTTTTCTGCTTCTGTAGTTAACGACAAAATATTTTCACTGTTAAAATACATAACCTCTACACTCAATGATACATTTACGACTAAAAAGAAGGCATAATTTTCGCAATAATCACAATACTGTCGATTATTTAATATCGTATCGAGATAATTAAGACTTTTTTAAATATATCAGCACATAACTGACTAGTCTGCATTTTTGAAGACCGCCACTTTGAAAGACATTAACTAACGGATAGAGTTTCAAGGGCATACTTCGTGGTTCCGAATCTAGCGGCGACAACTAAAATCTTTATGAAGTTGATATAAAATAATACGCTATGTGAAAAAGTTTTGTTGTCTTTGATGTATACCATGTTATCTTTAATGCATGATGATTATCACGAAACAAATAAACAGCTTGTGTATCGGTAAATAAACGATGTTTTAAAAAAATTTTCCCGCTTTCATGGCAGAGTGGATTTCTTTGGCCAGACGGTCAAAGTCCAATAATTCTGGATTCGGAGATTTTGTGTGGATTCGTATAACTTCGTTGGTACTAGTGGTCGTTCGTAACTTAGGAGTTATCATTTGATAACTTTTAGCTAATAGAGTACGAGTAGATAGAAAAATTCAAAATATAGAGGTGGTTCTGCATAAAAATAGAGGTGGTTCTATTATTGGTTATTTGTGTACTGGTATCACATCGTATTACCATAGAGATTCTAGTAAAATGCGTAGAATGGGGAAAGACTGTGAAATTTTCATGACCGTCAAAACTTAAAAGTTGGAATATCTAGGACATGTAATGAGAAATCAAGAACGTTACGGCCTTCTCCAGCTGATTCTCCAAGGGAAGGTAAATGGTAAGAGAGGACCGGGAAGAAGACGCATTTCCTGGCTTTAAAATTTACGAAAGTGGTATAACACGACTACCACTGAACTGTTCCACGCTGCAATAAACAAAGTAAAGATAGCCGTGATGATCGCCAACATCCGGAACGGATAGGCACTTTAAGAAGAATCTAGTAGATATCTTTATATAAATACTGGCGAGTACTGGGACATGAATTATATTTCATTCAATAAGTGACAAAATAACTAAAAAAAAGTATTCCATGGCTCTATTTATGTGTAGTTTCGTCTTCTTGTATTCCGCCTATTCGTTTCGGATGTTGGTGACAATCATGGCAACAAGATTTGTTGTTTTTATGTTAGTTAAACCACGTACGTAGATTTTTCACCCAGGACATTCTTCGCCTATCTGGTCCCCGTTTTCCATCTACTTTTCCTTGTAGAATTAATTGCAGCAGGCCATATCCTCATGATGTTCCCGAGGTATTCGATTTTACTCTTTTCCTTTTTGCATTCTCAATGAAACGTCCTGGTTAGCAAGGTGGTCACTATAGGATGTCTTCAGGATTCGACGAAAAAGCCACATTTCGAAAGACTCAATTTTCTTGCAGGTAGCGTCTGTGAGAGTCCCCGATTTAACTCCGTACAACAGTCTAGGAAAGATATAACATCGTAGTAACCTGATTTTTTCATCATCATCATCATCATCAGTGGCATCACAGCTCCTTATGAGCCAAAGCCTTCTTCAGAACAATCTTCCATTCGCCCCTGTCTCTGGCAACTCTTCTCCATGCTTTAACTCCGATATATTTTAAATCCATCCTCTATGTTATCTTGATACCTAAGTTTTGGTCTTCCTCTGGCTCGTCTTCCCACTGGTCATCTTCGGTCGAAAATTTTTCTGATCGTTGCATCGAAGGCGTGCTAATTTATTACATTTTACAACGTCAGGTTCCCCAAAACTTCTGTATAACTCAAATTGTAGCGCCTACGCCATAAACCTTGTTCTTGAAGTCCTCCATATATTTTCCTTAGAATTTTTCTCTCGAAACGTTTAAGCAATTCTTGGTCATTCTGTGTAAGTGACCACGTTTCTGACCCGTATGTTAACACTGGCCTTATTAGTGTTTTATATATAGTAACTTTAATTTTTCTGGGTAGTTTTGGGGTTATCTGTTTCCTCAAGTCATAATAGCATTTATTGGCAAGCACTATTCTTCTTTTAATTTCTTCGCTGACATTATTGTCTTTGCTCAGCGGCGAGCCCAGGTAGACGAAGGTGTCCATACCTTTCAGTTCCAGATCATCAATTAATAGTCTAGGTATCTGGTTGCCTGATCTAGTACAATACATATACTCGTTTTTCTGTGCTTTTATTTTTAATCCCATTCTCAGTGCAGACCCCCTTAGTGATCGAAATGCTTTGATCAGAGATTCTGTGGACCTAGCAATAATATCTATGTAAACTGCATATCCGACCAGTTGTATAGATTTATGAAAGATGGTCCCATTCGTATTAATATGGCACTCTCGAATTACTTTTTTAGTGCAAGGTTAAAGAGACACGACAGTCCATCTCCCTGTCTCAGTCCATTTTTACATTGCAAGGGTCTTTGAAAAGTCGTTTTGGATTCTGACTACACTCTCGACGCCTGTGAGTGTAAGTTCTGTTAGTTGAATAAGATGAAGCGGCATTTGAAATTCCACCACAGCCTGTAGAAGTTTTTGTCTACTGAGTCGCATGCGGCTTTGAAATCCACGAATATGTGGTGGGTGTCGACTCCGAATTCAAGCGTTTTCTCAAGAATGTGCCTGACCGTGAATATTTGATCCGTCGTTGATTTATTGGGTCGGAAACCGCACTGGTAGTTCCCAACTATTTTTTCAGCATAGATCAATCTTCTGTACAATACGCGGACAATACTTTATATGCCACGTTAAGTAGGGTGATGCCTCAATAATTATCACACATCATCATATCTCCCTTTTTGTGAAGAGGGTGCATTACACCTAATTTCCAGTCCGCGGGCGTTTCCTTCCGTTGCCAAATTTCGGTTACTAATTTATGCATGTGTTTAAAAAGGGTGTCACCACCATTTTTAAAGAGTTCGACAGGAAGATTGTCCAAAACGGGGGGTTTTGTTATTTTTCAGTTTTGAAATGGCTTCTCTAATTTCTTCTTCGGTGGGGGGCAGCTCTTAAGCGTTTTCACCCATTTTAGGCAAAGTAATTTCTATTTGGTCTTCTTCACGACTGTCGCTAAGCAGTTCTTCAAAATGATTCGCCCACCTGTTTAGTATCTATTCGTATCGTAGGCATAATATTGAAAGATAACAGTGTCGTAACATTATTGTCTAATGAATTTGGTTTCAAATCCCTGCAAAAATGCAAACGATTTTCGGTCAGTGACAAAGTGAAAGTAGAAGTACCACAGCCACATGGCATTAAAATGTATATCACATACATGGGGAGGTGTAGACCAAATGGATAATATCTTTATCTAATTGCCATGAGGGAAAAATTAGATACTCTAATATTATATTGGATGATAGACTTATGTGTTACTAATGCTAGTCAACTAGCCCACTCTTATGGATATGATCAAGACAATCTACATTTTAGGACAGAAATTACAGAGATTCTTTTACAAAAATATGAAGTTAAACTAAAAATGCCTTCGGTGTACATTATCTCCTCAGAAGAAAGCCACCACTTAGTTTACCAACAGACAAGAAGAAACAAATAAAACTACTAAAACATGTGAAAGTTGTCAAATTCCACTTCATGATAAATGTTTTGACTAATTTCATAAATTGTAATCATTTAAATTTCAACAATTAAAAAAAAAAACTTAATCTTAGTTTTTATTTCAGTAAGTGACCAAGGGGTCGTTAACGACCCACTCTCAAACTCATAAACTAAATATAAAAAAAATTTAAACATTTTTCGTGTCTTATTTAATAACAATTTAAACATAAAATATGGATTTTAATGGTTTCAATATATATAGTTCTGGGCAGTAATGGGTTAAACGGAAAATATGGAAACATAAATCAAACATCCTATAAATAACGATAAAGATGATGATGACAAAGATAACTTATATACATCGCAGCGATGGAAACACTAACAAGTTTAACTCAACAGTACTTTTTAAGGATTTTTAACTACAAATAAGAAACGGAAAATTATATGAACCGACATTATTATATTCAATATGAGTGGAAGCCCACTTGATCTAAGAGGTCTATTGACCGACTAATCGACACTTCAGTAGGAAAATCCAGCTTGTGCAAAATACCTTCCAAAAATAAGAGAAATAATAATTAAAATAAAATTTTAGAACTTCGTTATATATAAGGGAACTTATATTAAGATAAATCAAATTTAAATAGAAGAGAGCCATAAACAAAAATAAAAAAAATGGAGCTAAAACTTCTAAAAGAGATTAAGTGGTCAAGAAAACCTTGATGAAGTGATTGTAAAAACATAAAAGAGAAAAAATTGAAGAAGCAATGTCTCGTGGTACAATCGTTTTTGAAGATAATTATAATCATTTATAATTAATTATAATCTATAAAAGAAGTGGCCTAATGAATAATGTAAAACGGTTTGAAAAGAAGAAGAGCAAGATAAAAATTATAGGTCCAAGTAAAGGGAATACAGAAAAATACAAGTTAAGTGAAAAACTGTATACAAAAAAGTAGATAGATAATTTGGTAATAAAAGCAAAAGATTAAATTTGATACGGACTAGCCAATTTAAAAATAGAATTACACGAAAATTTAATAGCTATAAGGATATTAAAAAATAAAAAATGGGGAAAATCTTCGGAACCAAACATTGGAGAAATTTTATAGCTGATACATACAGATAATATAGACTTACTCATAGAGATTTTTAACAAAATATACAAACCAGGAGAAGTATCGAGAGATTGAGTAATAGAGTATATAATAATTGAATAGAAGAATAAACCTTAACAATGTAGCAGAAAAATTGGACGAGAAATAAATTATAAAAATACAAAATTATGTAAATAGGGACAGTACAATAAAAGACAATAACTTTTTCTGTATTATAAACATTTTCTGGTAAAAAAGGATGAATGGTATGAAATACACCGAACTCCAAACTTAGTCCCAGAGATAGGAAAATATCAAGAAAAAATGTGGAAAACAAACTCTGGTTGTTTTAAGGGTAGGAAATAGAATATTAGTAGCTATTAAATGTGGAAATAAAGCCTACAATCCATTTAAGACGACAAAAGGACTTCTACAAGGCTGTGCTACGTCCCCTACTCTGTTTAAAATATTCTTGGAAAAGACACTCAAACCATGGAGGAGAAAGTGCGAAGGAATGGGCATACCAGTAAGAGACGAATACCTATACACCTTAAGTTTTGCCGACGATCAAGTAGTCATCGCACAAGATGAAGAAGATCTTAGCTTTATGCTCAGAAAACTAGAAGAAGAATATAAAAACAACGGAATGGAAATAAACTTAGAGAAAACCGAATACCTAACAACAGAAAACAAGGATATGAGAAACCTAGAGATCGACGAGGGAAGACAAATAAATGGAACAGATAAATTCAAGTATTTACGAACCATAATATCGAACCAGGGAACAACAGAAGAAGATATAAACAACAGACTGAGACAAACAAGAAACTGTATAAGACAACTAAACTCAGTGTTGTGGGATAAGAACATTACGATAAAGACAAAAAAGAGAATATATAATACCCTGACAAGAAGTATCCTGACATATGGGTCCGACAACTGGACAACAAGAGAAATAGAGGTAGAATAAGAGCAGTAGAAATGGAGTTCCTGAGGAGAAGCTGTAGACTTACAAAAAGAGACAGAATTGAAAACGCAGAGATTAAGCGGAGAATGGGAGTGCAATCAGACATAATCGACTATATAGAGGAGAAGAGACTATCCTGGTACGGCCACGTCAGAAGAGCGGACAGAGAACGCTGGATAAACAAAATCACAGAATGGAGCCCGATTGGAAGAAGAAAGAGAGGAAGACCCCGAAGGTCATTCAGAGATGAAATCGACGAGGCTATGGAGAAAAGAACCCTGCGAGATGGAGACTGGAATGACAGGGAAAATTGGAGAAAACGGTTGAGTGAAGGAAGACAGTGAAAACTGTGGAAATCCTTAGTAGTAGTAGTTATTTGACTCCATAACTTTCTGTGATATATATGTTTTTTCTCTTTTATTCTTTTTTGGAATAGGTATCTTTGGAATACTAGAATACTAGTAGTAGAAATAGAATATTAATCAGAATGTTTAAATAAAATTAAAATATATAAGCGATTAACAAAAAAATTAGTTAAAACTCAGTATTAAATAGGGAGAATTATATTTACCGTTAAAATACCCGCTCTAAGAGAAATAAGATTGTGGAAAATTTGTGTTTGATGTATATTTTACAGTACACTAACGGAACGACCAAGATGCGAAATATTTATTATACGCTATAATAACTATGCCTAATTATGACTCATATTACAATCCGAGTGTTTACATTTTACGACTTTGGCCACAAGTGTTCGAATTATTTCATGTTGGCAGTTTTTCGAAAATTAACTTTAGCTTACTCAACGATTTTATCATGGGTAGCAACAACTCCTACAGTAATAACAAATATTAACTCAAGGTTATATAAAATAAAAGCTTTGTAAAAGAGTGTCATTTTTTTATGGTGCAAAATATTCATTTAACTTGACGCAAATAAATAATCAAGCTATATACAATTAGATATAAAGCTATAAAAAATCCCATAAAATATACTTGTACTATTATCAATATTCTGCCCTATTGGCTACTAGCCTTCTCCACTGCTGGATGTTCGTCGCTTTTCATCCATATTTTACAGGGCCTCCCTCTTGTTCTTTTTCCTTAGGGTTTCCATCTTTACCTTACTTTTACAACTCGATTATTCGATCTTTTATAAATGACTAAGCCAATTTACTCTTTGCTGCATGACCCAATTTGTTTTTACTTCTTTTTACCTCCTGAACGAGTTGGTTCAAATATCTTTCTTAGTACTTTGCGTTCAAATATTTTCAGTTGATTTTTATCAGTACTTGAAAGAGTCCATGTTTCGTCTTCATTTGTGACTACTGGCATAATAACTGTTTTGTAAATTCTTAACTTAGATCTTTGATTTAGTAATTTGCTTTTCAATAAATATTTGCATGTATAAAAGCACTTTTGGCACTAAGAAAACGTTCTTCTATTTCTTGACTGAATCTCTCAATTTATTATTAGGTCCTGGTAAGGAAACTTACAGGCATATTCGTAGGTATAATTCTCTACGTTTAGATCCTCATGTCAGTAAAATCTTGTACACTTTATATATCGTGTTTTCCTTTTCGTTTCGTCTTGTTTCAGATCCACAGTTTTTTCGTTTCCCATCTTTTTGATGGGGTTTATTATGAAATATCATCGGCACATACGCATATTAAGAATATCTTATATTTTATTTAGCCGGTGAAATCTAATTTTCTAATAATAGTTACCAAAATTAGATTAAAAAGTACTGTTGATAATATGAAATGAATTTGATCATTGGAAAGGTCATTTGAATAATTTTAAAAACTAGCTTTTTGGGTGTACCTAATGGCTTTAAGATTTATTGCCTACCGATTCCGGCGAACGTCTGCTTAAAATCTATATCCATTAGTTGCTCATGCTTAATATTAAAGTAACAAGCTAAACGAAACCAAAATATTGAAGAATAAAAAAACCAAATAAATAGTTATTAGAAAATGAAAAAGGTTTATTCAGAACAAACGTAATAACAATGAGCTGAAATATGAAATAAAGTCCTAGCAAGTACTCCATTTGAAATATTAAGGCTAGTATTGTTAGAGATGCTGCAATAGAAATACGGAAAAATCGTAGGAAAAATATTGGAAGAAAATAGGTCGAGCGCTTATCTTTAAAACTATAAAGTAGCAAAAAGAAAGGAAAAGTCGTAAAGGCAAAAGCTAAAGAGAAGTTGTATCAAAAAAAACCTATACAATTTACTTAAATTCAAGGAAGATAGTGATAAGAAAGAACATACCTATATAAAATAGTCAAATATAGAGGAAAAAAAGCGAAGATTTTAATCAAATAAGGTGTATTTGAGAGGAATATAATAAAATACAAGTTGACCAAAAAAAAAAATATACAAAAGCAATGGCAAAATACTTATATTAAACGAAGAATTTAACAAAAGTATAGTTTAATTAGGTGTAGTAGATGGACCAGATGATATCCTTAAGGGAACTGAGGATAGCCAGCGTTATAGCCCAGTCTGGTTAAAAAAACAGGTGGAAAAATGTTTCGCAGATATCTGAAGCTTTTAAGACTTAGGTGGGGGATACTAGATGATGAATAGATGAAAAGATACTCTTAGTTTTACCTTGCGTTTTTTTTAAGCAATAATTTATGGTCACAATTTGATTTTTTGTCTATAAATTTTTTCCCTTATATTTTAAATAAACAATATTTATATCACTTTTTTATGTCAAGAATATCTTTATTTTCCCGTTTTTTTAATTAAAATTAATAAATAATTTACAGAGATATTTGCAAAAAAGCAGATTTTTTTGCACTAATTTATAAATTTTATTAATTTTTTTATTAACAAAATAAAATGGTATTAATACATTTAAACATCAAGGAATTACCATCTTTTAGATTTGTGCGAAATTTCCTCCCGATCAGTTATTTAATTTGTTTATCCCTGAGGCTAATTATTTAAACTATTGAGCTTGCCCTATGTATGATGCTAGACACATTCAGCAAATTTCATAGGATTCTTTAAGACTTAGACTATCTCAGAAGTTAAATGCATATTGAGTTTTTATCGAAATTATTTACAAAATAAACGTTTGAAAAAGGGGTATGTTTTTTACTTATAAACAATTGTAATAACTTCTATATTTTTCAAGCTACAGACTTGTACGTACAACCATTGGATAGCTGGTAAAAGAGCTCACATTAAAAAATAAAAAACCTTCTATGACCAATAGGAACGATGTTAGTGACTATTTTTAAAAAAATCATATCTCCATTGTTTATAAACATTAAGAAGTAAAATTTGCACAAATTTTGAATGAAAATCTAAACTTTATATTGAAACTTATAGCTATAAAATTTATCTAATTTTTCGAAACGACGGTACTTTCGAAAGATCGACATAGGAAAGTGGAGAGGATATCTGTTTCTGCTCCGTTTTTTTTTTCGGCATCGGAACTTCAAATTGCAACACGTATTAAAAATTTACATTATCTTGGCTTGCTTTGCAGCTGCAAGCCTCTTTTTTTATTGTGGGGTTGCTCGTCGAAATATGAATAACTACATAGTTTTCACTGGCCGGAAAATATGGGAAAACTCGGAAAAATTTAGTCCATTTGAAATTCACCCCAAATACTTACTTTTTTTTAATTTGCTCGAATAGTCTGTCGCAGTATTAATAATGATGACATAATTTTCACCCCCCAAAAATCTCGGAAAATCCCGGGAAATCAACATATGTTTTTTCATTTTATATCAATGATGTAATAATACTTATATATTTTATAAATTAAATTTCAGGTAATTTTTTACACATTATATTATTATATTCCTTATATTAATTATAATTGTTTGTATTTTTATAATTAACAATATTGATTTTTATTCCATTTTTCTTACAAATATGATACAATATTAATCTAATCTGCCTTACCGCTTTGATAAAATAAGTCGATTTTTTCATCACTTGCCTTATTAAATTTTGCAATGTTTATTGAACTTTACTTTTTTTATTTTCTTTACATACATTGGTTTAAAAGTTAAAATTTGGTTCATTTATTCGACTTCACTGTCAGGTCTGAACCTTTTTGTTGCAGGTTGTTTGTCTTCACTTATAAGTCAGTCTTTCCATACATTAACATATTAATGGGCGATCTTAATGCCAAGGTGGGTCAAGGTAAGGTAGGAGAACAAGTAGAAAAATATGGGCTTGGAAACAGAAATGACAGAGGAGATCGATTGATTCAATTTTGCCAAAGTGAAGACTTCGTAATAACAAATACCTTTTTCAAATTACCTCCTCGACGGTTATATACATGGACATCTCCACAACATACCAAAGAAAAAATAGTGAGAAATCAATTAGACTACATTATGATAGCAAGGAGGTATCATAATGCTGTTAAATGTACTAAGACTTACCCAGGAGCTGATATAGGCTCTGATCATAACCCGGTAGTTACTGTGATAGAGGCGAGACCAAAAAAGATTAGAAGACCACACAAAAAGGCACTAGATTTAAATAAACTTAGAAACAAAAATATACGACAAGAAACAGGAGAAGAAATAAATGAAAACCTCCGTTCAGTGCAGTAACAAACTAACGATACAAACAACGTTAACCAAAAATTAAAGTACACAAATACAGCTATACAAACAGCAGGAAAGAAACATCTTACAAAAACAACAACAAAGAATAAGGGGTGGTTGACACAAGATATACTAGACTTGATGGAACAAAGAAGAAAGATTAAGAATTACCCAGACAAATACAAAGAAATAAATAAACACATAAAAAAGAGAATAAAAGAAGCCAAAGAGGAGTGGATTAAAGAACAATGTGAAGAACTGGAAACCTATGAGAAAAAGTACGATGCGTTCAATATGCACAAAAAAGTAAAAGAGATAACAGAAAACAGGAAGCATAAAGAAATGCCAAATAGGTAAACTTGAAGACAAAGATGGAAATCTTATTGTAGATCTAGAGAACAAAATAAAAAGATGGACAGAATACCTGAATGAATTATTTGAAGACGATAGAAACAACTTAACTCAGATAATCAATGCAACTGGGCCAGACATATTGAAAGAAGAAGTAGAACACGCAATAAGAAACGCTAAAAATGGAACAGCAAATGGACCTGATAAAATTCCTACAGAACCGTTGAAGCTTTTCAATGATAAATCCGTAACCATAATATTAAATTTTGCAGCGAGGAGCTAAAACAGTTTCCCCTCCACTTTCCTATGTCGATCTTTCGAAAGTAACTTCGTTTCGAAAGGTTTTAAGTTTCGAAAAATTGGATGAATTTTATAGCTATAAAATTCAATATAAGTTTATATTTTCATTCAAAATTTGTGCAAATTTTACTTGTTAATGTTTATAAACAATGGAGATATAATTAACAAAAAAATTGTCGCTAACTCCGTTCTTATTGTTCATAGAAGGTTTATTTTTTTTGTTAAATGTGAGTTTTTTTACCAGCTATCTAATGGTTGTACGTACAAGTATGTAGCTTGAAAAATATAGAAGTTATTACAATTGTTTATAAGTAAAAAACATACCCCTTTTTCAAACGTTTATTTTGTAAATAATTTCGATGAAAACTCAACATTCAGTTAACTTCTGAGATAGTCTAAGTCTTAAAGAATCCTATGAAATTTGCTGAATGTGTCTAGCATCATGCATAGCAAGAGCTCAATAGTTTAAATAATTAATCCCAGGGATAAACAAATTGAATAACTTTTAAACTATTTGACCGATCGGGGGAAAATTTCGCACAAATTTAAAGGACGTTAATTCCTCAATGTTGAAATGTATTAATAACATTTTATTATGTTAATAAAAAAATTAATGAAATTTATAAATTAGTGCAAAAAACCTGCACTTTTGCAAATATCTCCGTAAATTATTTATCAATTTTAATTGAAAAAACGGGAAAATAAAGATATTCTTGATATAAAAAAATGGTATAAATATTGTTTATTTAAATTATAAGGGAAAAAACTTATAGATAAAAAATCAAATTACTATAAATGACTATAAATTATTGTTTAAAAAAACGCACGGTAAAAATAGGAGTATATTTTTATCTATTCGTCATCTAGTAACCCCCACCTATGTCTTAAAAGCTTCAGATATCTGCGAAACATTTTGCCGTGAAATCGATGATTTTTGTATAACCAGACTGGGCTATTAGGAGAGATAGTAACAAGTTGTCTAATAGTTGTCTTTAATAGAATTATGAAAGTGGGACAATTGTTCGACGAACACAGAAGCACTATATTATTACATGTTTCCAGAAAGATGTTAAGCAATGCAAAAACTATAGGTCTATTCAGCCACACCAGTAACATATAATATAGAGTAATTGATATACGTATAAGGAAAAAAATTGAAATAGCTCATGAGATATTCATGAATCTTGAAATAGCATAAGGTAGAGTATCTCGAGATGTTTTGTGGTGAGCTCTCTGCAATAAAGACGTTTCTAGTGAGTATGCTAAGATTGTGAAATATATGTATTAAACATTAACAACTAATGTTTGACCTGTACAGTGAGTATGCGAAGATTGTCAAATATATGTATCAGACATTAACAACTAATATTGGACCGGTGTGGGAGAGACTAATAAATTTGATGTGAAAGTAGAATTCTTGCATCCATGCTCAGTGCTTATTCTTGATATAGGGTTATTAGGAATTGCTAAAAAATTTAATTTAATTTTAAAATTAAGTGTTTAGTTTAAAATTTGCCCTGAATAATTAAATGGAAAATTGAAGCATGATACCAAAATATAATTAATTTAAATTAAAACAGTGCAGTAAGATGGAGTTGAGATGGACATATGGGACTAAAAATCAGAAGATGGTAACCGACCGCCAGAAACCGAACAAAAAGGAGATTCAGGCCAGAATCCACAAAGGCTTTTGTTTTAAGCAGGAAATGATGATGTCACATATGCTATATTTACTTTTATTTTAAGGTGTATTCTAAATCCAACACTTGATAAATGTATTGGTGTGGATATACAGAAAAATTATTAGTTAAACCACGTTACCACAAATTATCAGGTTATAGTTTTGAATAAAATCAATTCATCAAGCAACAAGATTATAAAATAAAAACTTTGACAATGGCTAAAAAGATAAACTAAAAGCAAGCAGAATATCTAATCATCATTAAATTCATCATTTCTCTTCTAAAAATCAAGTTTATGTCCATGGATATAAAAATTTCATATTATTTATTTTAAAAAATTTACTATCAGTTTCACTTACCTTGGTTTGGTGTCTCTCTGTTGTCTTCTGTGTACAAAAGTCACACAAGCTTTTAATAAAGTTTCTCGAGGTTACTCCTTTAATGAATTTTTTGCATAGGAATTTATTACTTGCTACCATAGCCATATTATGGTTTACTAAAGCCGATTCCATCTATAAAGAAAAAATACATAATCATCTAGCCTTCTCCCGATAACAAATTACTAATTGTTTATAACTTAATCTGATATAAAGGTAAGATGGCAAATGGACATTAACTCTGAAACCAATAATGCTCAAACACATACATACACACACAACTTAACCTAAATTAATAAGAGTGCTAAAATGGCTAAAATATCTTGCTATCTAAAATATTATGATGGATACAGGCGGGATAAAGAAACAATAAAGAAAATTAGTAATACAAAAATTGCAAATTGCAAAGGAAAAAGCATTGCAGGATTTTAGGGAAAAGAACTAGAAATTAATATTAGTAAAAATCAGAAATTATTTTATAGATAAGTATATTTTATATAGAAAGAAATATAAAAGAATTAAAGTTAAAAAGATGCCAAAAGATGCCCTAAATAAACGAAATGTTCAACCACGGAAGTAACACAGGGAAGCAAATTTTTTTACAAATATGGCAACCAAGCCTGGACTGAAGAAATGTTCCCAAAAGAGTGAAAGACGTGGAGGATTGTACCAATTTATAAAAAAGACACCTAAAAAACTAACATTAAGAAAGAAAATACATTAAGGATATAGAAACCACAACAAGTCTCGCTCTCTAAATGTGAATTCGATGTTGACATAATAATAGTCGCTAACAATATGAGAGAGCTACAGAATATTTTAAAACATATAGAAGAACTAACTTTACATGAAATGAAACTAAACAAAAAATAAAGAAATGTAATAATATTAGCAGAAGACAAACAAAAACAAACACAATTTTTGAGAACAAAGAAATAGTAGTATCTTGGGATTCCTGGTGGATACAAAAGGTAATTATGAAGCGAAAATAAATGCTAGATTTGAAAATAGAATAAAACTATATTATTTAATAAACAGTAGCTTTGAAAAAGCCAATTCAACGAAGTCAATAGAGATAGAAGAGCATGGTGGTAATCAGGTCAATAATTATAAGGTGCAAAAATACCAGGCTGGAAAAGAAGAAAGGACTAAATGACCATGATATATAAACTAAAGTAAAATGTCAAGTTCCTTCTAAAAATTTTATTTTTCTACAAAAATTAATCAGAAAAAAACTATTTACTATTCAAAATATGCTTAATAAATACACTAACCTTGCAACACTATTCCGGCAATCTTTCTGGACTTATATAAACGCCATTTTTAACGAAAGGCTTCTTCCAGTTCCTCCTTATTTCAGTTCCAATAGAAATTTAACATTTGCAGCTATGGCCTCAGTGTTGGTTTACTAAAGGTGAATAGATCTGTAAAAAAATTGAGTTATTGATCTAGCTTTTAACAGAAAATTATTAACAGTTCTTACCTTATTCGATACATCGCTTTTCTTGGCATTCTTGCTTCCAATCAAAAAAATATACAAATTAGTTCTTCTTCTTTTTCTAAAGATAAATACCAGCCCTGAAAATAAGAAAAGATCGTTGACATATAAACTAAACTTACATGTCTTCTAAAAATTTTGTTTTTATACAAAATTTTATCAGAAAAATCCTAGTACTATTAACGTTCAAAATATTTTATACTTAACAAATCCACTAACCTTAGTTTTTTAACTTGCCAAGCAGCGTCTGCCTCCATTGCCAAGCATTTTCTTTCTCGGTTAACAAGTTTGAAGAGCCATCATATCATCATTCCGGACATTTTTCTAGAGTTATATAAAGAATTTGACGCCATTTTTAAAGAAAAATAATTAGGCTTCTCCTAGTTCCTCCTTGTTTAAATTCCTATAGAAATTTACAATTTGCAGCTATGGTCCCAACGTTGGTTGGGCGAATCGATCTGTAAAAAAATCAGGTTTCAACATCTAGTCTATACCAGAAAATTATTACAAGTTTACCTTATTCGCAACATTGCTTTTCTTTGTATTCTTGCTTCCGATCAAAAAACATACAGAAATATAACTTCTTCTACAGGTGATCTCTTCTAGTGATGTTGGGCACCACATTGACCTATCCTATTATATTCACAGCAGCTTGAAATAGATCAGTTGATCTTTGTAAGATCATTAAAAGAGCTTCTGTCTTTTTCAATACGACTTCTTATTTCATAGGTATGATCCCTGATATCCGTAATATTGCAGGTCACATATCATATTTGTACACTTTCTCTAACGGTGTATTGTTTATTGTAATGTGGTCATTTATGTTGGTTTCTTACAATATAGTTTTAGGCTGTATTTGTAACATATTTTCAAAATATTATCCAGCATCATTTGGAGCCCCTATACACTATCTGCCAGCAATACGGTATCGTCTGCGTATCTTATATTGTTTATTAGCAAGTTGGCCATTACTGCAATACCACCGTCTGATTCGTTCAAGGCTTCTAAAGATGTTTGCTTAGTATATATGGTAAATAATGCTGGCATTTTCGAATCGTACTACTGTTGCTTTTTGTTGGAGATATAAAGTCGTTACGTTTTAGGATATCGATTAGTTTCTCATGTGGTACTATGTAAAATACCTTCTCGAAATCAATGAAACATGCATACACATCTCAGTTGATATCCATGGCTCTCTGTATTAGAACTTGCAAACTGAAAAGTTCTTCCCTCGTTTCATGTCCTGCTCTGAATATAAACTGAACTCCACTTTCACTTCTAATTTGGTGTGTATAAGCATGTGAATGATAGTAAGAAGTACTTTGAGTACATATCCTTGTTTCATTTGTGATTGGGACAGTACGAGAAAAACATTGGACCCAAAAAGAATGGCCTACAAGAGAAAACCTTACCCCAGGAAGTAAAAACATAAAACACAATGTCTTAGTTGATCGTAAAAGAATTTTATTGCCCCCTCTGCATATAAAATTAGGTTTGATGAAATAGTTTGTTAAAGCTATTGACAAAAACGGAGAATGTTTTTAAATATATTTGTTCAAAATTTCCCAAGTTGTGCGATGCAAATTAAAAGAAGGAGTTTTTGTTGGTCCCGACATTAGATTTTTATGCAGAGACGAAAACTTTCAAAATTCTATGACACTTATCGAAAAGAAAGCGTGGACTTCATTTAAAGAAGTTATTGAAAAGTTCTTGGGAAATAAGAAAGTTCCTGACAATGAGAACATTTTCACACAAATGCTTCAAAATTTTCATATTCTAGGATGCAATATAAGTTTAAAAGTACATTTTTTATTTGCTCATCTAGACCAATTTCCAGGAAATCTTGGAGCTGTTAACGAAGAGCAAGGGGAACGTTTCCACCAAGATATTAAGCAGATGGAAAGACGTTATCAGGGTAAATGGAGCGTATCCATGATGGCAGACTACTGTTGAATGCTACAACGTGATAATCCTGACAAAATTTATAGAAAAATTTCTACCAAACGCAGTTTTTTGACAAAAAGGAAAAGATCTCATTAAGTTGTACATACAAAATATGTAGTTTGCTTTATTTTGAGCATTACTCTTATTTTTAAAATATATTAATAAATGTATTTATAAGCACATTTAGTGTTTTTTTTTATTTTTTAATTTGCTAAAATATCTTACGTGATAGAAAAAATTGATTTGCAGATTTGGAATCAGTGCACCAAAATTATATCGTGTAATCTTATTAATAAAAAAAGTTGACTTTTCTGTAAAAGGTATGGTTTTTGTCAAAATATTCACATTATTAAACATAATAAGAACATATTTTACTTTTCGCAGATAAAGTCAGCAAATAAACGAGAACTTAAATTAAATTAAATATAGTTTTGACTACAAAATTTTCTAGTAGTCGACTTTTACTAAAACAGGTTTTTATGGAAATAAATTGAGATTCCCAAACGAATTTATTTATTTATAAAATAAGCTTTAAATTGACAATTAATAAAACAAGAATCTCAATGAATAATATACTGTTCCAAAATTAACTAACCTCCACTACGTGTATTTTTATACACAAACACATCAAACTTCCTACATAGCGCCTTCTGTCAAAGTTGCGTTTCTAAGGATCCATTGAACCACATTATCCGGAACGGATGAACTGATATTTAACGAATCTATGGCTGTTTTTAAAGCAGAAAAAATGTTCGTCGTCTCCTGGTCTGTAGTCTCCTGGTCTCCTTTTGTGGTATTTCCGTATACCGACTCAATCTGTAAATTATAAGGGTATATAATTTAACTGTAATAAAAAATAGTATTACAAAAAGAATTAATTAATTTGTGATTGTGTTTCAAGTACGTATAGGAACCAACAGAACAGGAAATAAAAGAAACAATAAAATGGCTTAAAAACGGTAAAAGCACAGGGGAGAATGGAATCTTGGCGGAAATTTTAAAGGAAGGAGGGGTCACACTGCAAAGAAAGCTATGTAGTTTGATGCTGAGAGTGTGGAGAGAGGAGAAAATGACAGAGAGATAGAATAATGTCTTAATTTGCCCAATACATAAAAAAGGTGAACGCTTTGTGAAAATTACAGAGGGATAGCGCTATTTGATGTTGTGTACAAAATGTTAGCACAGATAATACATTATATATTAAAAAAATACGAGAATGTAGGTGAATATCAAGGAGGGTTTAGAGCAGTAAAATCGACAGTTGATCAAATATGTCTTTAAAATTATTACAAAATACCAGTTACGAACAACAACTTGGACTCCACATGCTCTTCATTGATTTTAAACAAGCGTATGACTCTATCGATCGGGAAAAGTTGTATAAAGCTCTACAAAATCTAGGAATACCAAAAAAGTTGATAAAATTATTGAAAATGTCGCTAACAAGTACAAACAATACAGTGGTCATAGAAGGAAGTATTTCAAAACTGTTTTCGGTTACAAGAGGATTGAGACAAGGGGATCCACTTTTTACTGATCAGTCTTGTCTTGGAGGCAATAATGCGAGAAAGTAAGATCCAAACTGAACAACAATGTAAGCAGATGATGTAGTCCTCTTAACAAGAACGAAAAAAGAACTTGAACACATATTTAAGAACTTTGAAGATGAAGCAAGAAAATTTGGGTTGTATATAAATGAAGAGAAAACAAATTATATGAAAATGCGTAGTGAGATAGCAGAACATAATAAATTCGTCACAATTAAAACGAGAGGAAAGGATTACAAAATGTCAGCCGGTTCGAGTATTTGGGTGTAACAATAACGAATAAAAAGAAATAGAAAAGAGACTAATAAAAGGAAGAAGAGCAATGGGCTAATTAAACAATATTCTGAAAGCAAAAAATGTATGTAGGGCAGCAAAAATTCGAATATATGAAACAGTCATTCGGCCAGTGGCAGTGTATGCCTGTGAAACCTGAACTATGAATAAGAAAGATGAAACTTTGGGAAAGATGGGAAAGGAAGGTGTTGCGGAATATTTTTAATAGCCCCTAATTTTACAAAAAGTCAAAGCACAGAGAGTCAGGTGGTTAGGTCACATTACTCGAATGCCAGAGAAACGTTGTGTAAAAAAGGTGCTTTTTGGAGAAGGCGAGGTAAAATAAAGAGAGGAAGACCACGGAAAAAGTGGTTAGAAGCAGTTAAAGGTGATTTAAATGGTATAAAAGTGCAGAATTTGAGAGAGAGAGCTAACAATCGGAAGAAGTGGAAAAATTAAGGAAGAAAATAGAAGCCAAGGGCATCCATGGCCTGTAGCGCTGTATATAAGTTTGTTTTAAGTGTCAGACTTAAAAAAGGTAAATATGTTTCATCAGATAATTAGATTATATTAGATTAGACATTAGATTATATATATATTTTTTTAAATATGGTGAAAAAGTCAGCTAGTTATTATTAAATATGGATCAAATATATACCTAAAAACGCAAGGTACAATTTTCGATAGAAAAATCAATATAAAATTTAATTTGTAGTTAGTAGTTTCCGTTAGACTTTTGATTTAGACTAACTACAAACAAGTACACACATAAAAACACATACGAGAGTATATTCGACCAGCAGTTCTGTGCCTGATTGACTTGAAGGAAGCGTTTGACAAAGTAGGACTCAAAGATGTAATCCAATTTCTTATAATAGATAAGTTTCCCTAAATATTAGAAAAACTGTCGAAAACATCTGCCAAAACAACAAAATGGAAGTCAGAATAGATGGACAACTTACATAACCTATAGAAGTAGGCAGCGGAATATGACAAGGGGATTCACTGAGCCCCATGCTCTTCAATTTAATCATGGATGAAATCATCAAAAGCGTTAATAAGGGAAGAGGATACAGAATGGGAAACAAAGAAATAAAAATACTCCGTTACGCAGATGACGCAATATTTAAAGCCCAAGATGAAGATAGTCTGTAAAGACTGGTCCACAGATTTAACATAAGAGCAAAAGAATTTAATATGACAATTTTGTCTCATAAAACTAAAACTTTGATAAAATAAAAGGCAGATATCGAGCACAGTTTAATAATTAAATCTTGCCCGAGTACTTTCGCTTCCTAGAGCATCTTCAGGGACATTTCGTTAATTTTGGCCTATCCAACAATCTGTTAAGAATGTCATAAACATAAAATTGTACATTACACTATACTACACACACAAGGACAAACAGACAAACAGGACAAATTTTTAAAAAATAGGCGAAGCAACATTATGGCCAACATCAGGAGAGAGAATGATATTCTCTCTCTCTATTAGTTTTTGAGTTTTTAAGCAGTGAGCACAAATTAGAAAAGCTTAAACCCAAATACGTAAGTAAAAGTTTTTATGGTAATAGTGTACCAGAAGTAGATTTTTATAAAATGAAAGTGATTCGTTTTACAATTTTCTTAAGTATTGAGTATATGGTTTATTGATTTTATTTATTTCTTATGTACATGTACTTTACCTATTCAAAATAACTTTCAACTTTTTTATTCATCTTTATTTAATTTAAGAAAATGGAACAAAGGCAAACGCTACATGGATCCATAAGAGAAAGAAGTACAAAGTTTATCTATACAAGACCGCTCATACTCATACTGTTGAATTTTTGGATGAAAATGATTAAGAAGGATCTTTGTTGAACTACTCAAATCACGAAGAGTTAAGCAATCATGAAACTGACACTGAACAAGAAGATGAACAACGTGAAGATGCGCCAATTGAGCAAAATCGTGTGGAACAAACAGCTGAAGATTGCGCTTTTATTACTTCAGTAAAGATGGAAACAAATGGAGAAAAATTTTACGTTCACGAAACATCCGAAGATAAGAAAGACAAAATAAGAAAATATTTTCTCTCATTTACAAGGCCCGATACGAGAGGCAAAGAATATATTGACTTCAATTGAGGCATGGAATCATTCCTTAGCGATATCCTTGAAATTGTTCGATATACAAATATGTACATCGGAAAAGTTGCTCCAAAATATAAAGATAAACATGATGTGAATATAACATCTAAAGAAAAATTGCAGGATTATTTTGGTTTGCGCTATCTATCAGGATCTGAAAAATGCGCAAAAATAAATTTGCGCATTTGCATACAAATATTGGATAGACGATGGAATGAGATCTGAATTCTTCAACTCTGCTATTTTCTAGAGAAATTTGATGATACAGACACTATAAAAGAGCTATTGATAAACTGGCTGCTGTTGGAGAAGTATTTGAAGTTTTTAACCAAAAATGTAAACCATCTTACACTTCTGGAGAATATAGATACATTAGACAAAATGCTTTTAAGCTTTCCGAGGACTATGCTCATTTCGAATCATTTCCTTAGCGACATCTTTGAAATTGTTCGATATACAAATATGTACATCGGAAAAGTTGCTCCAAAATATAAAGATAAACATGATGTGAAAATAACATCCAGGGAAGTATTGTAAGATTATTTTGGTTTGCCCTATCTATCAGGATCAAAAAGAAATTTGCGCATTTGCATAGAAATATTGAAAACATAGAAATATTAATAAACCTAACAAATATGGGATAAAAATTTTTTCATTGGTTGATTCGAGAATCTTTTACACGAACAATTTACGTAGGTCAGCAACTTCAAGGGCAGTTTCTGGTGTCAAATAAGTATTCCAATGTTGCAATAAGAATGTGCCAACATTTATATGATTCAGGACGAAATATAACAATCGATCGCTGGTACATAGGTATGGACGTTTTTGAAAAAATTTATCGTGAACGCTTGACAGTTGTTGGTACAATTCGTACGAATAAACGAGAGCTTCCAGAAATAGTAAAAGATAGATCAGTTTTGTCATCTGTAATTGTATTTGGAAAATATGCCACAGCAGTTTACTCTATTCCCCAAAATATAAAAATATCTTACTAGTAGCGTCTCTCCATAGCAAAGCCAGTAATAGTTTCTTTTCTTCAACTTTTCTCCAGCAAAAAGTGAAGTATATGAGGTACATAGAATGGCTTCAACGTATAATGTAGCCAAAGCAACTAGAAGATGGACAATAATTTCTTTATGAACTGCGACATGTGGCCGCAATTATTATTTTTGTTATAACAAGACAAAAAAATTTAGGACTTGACTTGGTTAAGCCAAACTATGCAGCAAGTGCACTTTAACTGACATGTTGCCCAGAGGTGTGCGCCAGATTGCCGCAAAATATGCGGGTATTATAATACCTGATCCAAAGCATCCAGATCCCCCACTAAACAAAAGAGGATACTGCAAATTTTGCAAATTGTTTAAGAGTCGACTTTGTCTGAAGCATATTACAGCCTGCTGTGCGGAGTGTCTAAATCAAAATTAGGAAAAAGTGCAAGTTTTCATAGCCTTTTTTGCTGGTAAAGAGTTTTGGATTTAAAAGTGTTTTACTAGTTTTTAATTATTTCTTTATTAGACTAAATAGGTTTAAAGAATTTGTTTTTGTAGAAAACAGAGTTATTGATTTTTAAGTATAAACATAACAAAAGTGACAGTTTTTTTTGTATTTTTGAGTATTTTAAACGTTATAAAAAAATAAGCTATTTTTTGATTAAGTGTATTTATAAAAGTGTGTTTTATATTAATAAAAATAATTTTTGAAAAAAAAATTTACACTAAGGAAATTGCCAAAAAAATGGTCCTAACAGGCCTCACCAGTGTACTCGTCTAATTTTTAACCCACATGTCCACTGGAGTTAAGAATTATTAGAAACAGAATTGAAAATGTTAAGAATGTTAGCTGAAGATTTATACACCTAATTTAAAAACGGAATAAAAGATATTCCCTAAAAATTATCCAGGCCTTATGCATCCACCTATCAACACTCAGATGATGAGATGGAACACTTCTACGATTATTTCCAGAATATCTCCAAAATATTGCAAGACTAAAAATGCTACTACGAAATGCTCATGGGAGACTTCAATGCCAGAAATGGAAGTAGAAAAGATGCCTCAGCGATTTCAATAGGGTGTTCTGTAAATAAATTTTCTGCTGGTATCAACCACCCGATGAAGAGTAATAGCAAGAGTGGCCATAAACATAAAAAAATTAAGTAACATGATTCTTAAAAAAACATTTTTTAAAAAAAGATCAAAAATTCAGAATAAAATATTGTCACTAATAGAAATGAGATATTACAGTAAATGGCGCTATTCTACAAACAATTATTCATTATTATGTTATTATTATTTATTATGTATTCATTAGACGGGCAGTTTACAGATATTAAGTATGAGAAAAAAAGATATCTCGGACATAACACAAGATAAGATTATCAGCACTAAAAGAGAAGATAAATAACAAGGCATCGGGTGGGGATGGCATTGTAATAATAATAAAAGAAGGAGGTCAAGATTATCGAAGCCTTAAAAATATTTAACAAAATGCTTGTTTGAAGTGAACATTTCGTCGCATTGTTAAAATGCTAATATTGTTATAATGCACAAAATGGAGACTTTACCGACCTTTCAAATTTTACACCTATAAGCTGTAAGCGCTTAGTCATAATAATGCAAACTAACATAGCCAAAATATTAAAAAATAAAATTGATCTCTCTTTTGCAAAAGAATAGACAGGATTCAGATTAAGATACGGAATGAACGATAATCTTCCTAGTAAGAAAAGTTATGATCGAGAACTGCATTAAATATAGCAAACCTGTTAGGTACCTATACTTGTCTCTAGACTTTTAAAAGGCCTTCGACTTGTTAACATCAAAAAATGTTAAAATGCCAAACAACCAATATACAAACAAATTCAATATAGACAGTGATGCACTCTACTCAAAATATTTTTGGTTCGCCTGCAAGATATGCTTAATAACATAGAATATGGATCAGCTGAGATTAACATCGATGGAAAAATACTTAATCACCTATGTTATGTGAAAAATGTTTTATTGATTTTAAATAATATTCAGTAAGAACAATATAATATGTTAACAGAGTTGTCAAATCATCTAAATAAGTCTGTTTAAAAATAAATATTTCAAAAACCCAGTTCATGGCAAACCTAGTGGCCAACGCTTCCTCTACAAATACATAACATTAACATCACTCAAGTAACTATATCTGAAAATGAAAGTGTTAAATCAATGTACTCACTCCATCCTAAATTACGGTGCTGAAACATTCCTTATGACAAAAAAATATACAAAAAATCCGAGACGCTCTTGAGTTTATTTTGAATCTAAGATATAATTGGACCATCAAAAAGTAGAGATCGACCACCCAGCAGTTGGATCGAGGACATAAAGAGAAATTCTGCTAAACTAGATAAACCTATAAGATATAAGTACTTATTTTATAATGCAGCAATGTATGGGTAATGATAACATAGTATACATAACAAACACTTTTAGCGAAATCAATAATTTAACCAAAAGTTGTATAAGATGGCTTAACACTGCAACGGAAACAGCAGACTGGAAATAAATTACAAAACTATAAAATTCAAGGAAATAGAAGATTTATTAAGAAGTATCAGCTGCTAAAAGCATAACGAAAGTCATGACAATGAAAAAAAACTAATAGAATTTTCAACGTAACATAACCTTAAGATAGCTATACACAATTTGGTCACAAAGATGTACGTACATAAAATAACCTAGATATCCTCTGATATCCAGGTTATTTTGTAGGAAAACGACAAACCAAATGGACAATGTTCTCAATAAAAGTAAGTACAATAGATTAGTAACTGATTGTAGAAACTACAGGGGAGCAGATGCCGACAGTGACCATATATTGACAATAGTCACACTTAAACAAGAAATTATCGAACAACGAAGAAAATCAAAACCAGAGAAAAAAAATACCAAGTAGGGCACCTACAAGATAAAGAGGTAGCAAAAAGAATTAAGGCAAAAATAAACAAGGGAGTGGGAAGAATTACGACGGGAAAGCTAGAGAAGGAATGGGAACTAACACATGATACAAGCGGTAAACCTTAGCACCGGGAAAACAGAAAAAGAAAAGAGGGATGACTGGCTTGATGAAGACTGCAAAATAGAATCCTAGCGCAAAGAATAACCCTAACTTACTTTTTTTTTTTAGCCCTTTTTCTATCCGAATTGTCGAATAAAGGCCTCTCCCATTTCTCGCCATTCATCCCTGTTGTGTGCTAGGCGTTTCCACATTGGTCCTACGACTCTTTTGATATCGTCGCTCCAGCTCCAGAGACGTTCGTTGTGTCCAGCTCATTTCCATTTTAATTTAGCTGCTTGTTTCGCGGCGTCCTTTATTTTTGTTTTGTTCCGGATTGCTTCGTTCGTTTGCCGATCTATTAGTGAGATACCAAGCATCTGTCGTTCCATGGCTCGCTGAGTTTTTCGAATCTTGTCCATGTTCTTTTTTGTGAATGTCCAGGTTTGAGCTCCGTAAGTGAGAACGGGAAGGATACAAGAATCGAACACTTTGGTTCGAAGGTTTTGGGATATCTTTTTGTCTTTCAGTATGTATGAGAGTTTTCAAAATGCGGCCCATCCCATTCTTACTCGTCTGCTTATTTCGGTAGTTTGGTTTTCTTTGTTTACCTTGATATTCTGACCCAGATATATGTATTCTTCTACATGTTCCACTTTTGTTCCTTGGATGGTTATCGTCGGTTGATCATCTTTATTCGACATTAGCTTAGTTTTACTCAGATTCATTTTCAGTCCTTTTTTTATGGATTCCGTATGAAGCTCATCGATCATCGTCTTCAGTTCTTTCCAGCTGTCGGCTATTAGTACTACGTCATCTGCATATCTTAGATGGTTTAAATACTTTCCGTTTATCGATAGTCCCTTCGTTTCCCAATTGAGTGATTTAAAGATCTCTTCAAGTGCGGCAGTAAATAGTTTTGGAGATATGGTGTCTCCCTGTCTTACTCCTCGGTTGATTTTTATTGGCCTCGTTTTCATTCCGTTATCCATCGTGACTACCATTTCAGCGTGTTGGTATATATTATGTATTAATATCCTATATCTAGAATCTATTCTGCTGTTGACCAGTGCTTGCTCAATAGCCCATAATTCTATGCTGTCAAAAGCTTTCTCGTAGTCTATAAATGCTAAACAGATTGGTAAATTGTATTCGTTAACTTTTTCTATTAGGACCTTTAGTGTGTGAAGATGGTCACATGTACTGAACCCTTTTCTAAATCCGGCTTGCTCTACTGGTTGATATACATCGAACTTTGTTGTCAATCTATTTGTAATTATTTTTGTGAATGTTTTATAAAGTTGTGATAGTAGTGATATTGGACGATAATTTTTCAGATCTGTATTGTCCCCTTTTTTGTGTATTAATATTGTGTTAGCAGTATTCCATTCCCTTGGTATGTTTCCTTCAAATAGGCATTTATTAAAAAGTATTTTTAGGTACCTTCTCCTCCTCCTTCTTTCAACATTTCTGCCAGAATTCCATCACTACCCGGTGCTTTATTTCTTTTCAATTCTTTAATTGCATTTTCTATTTCTACTTCGCTTATTTCGGGCATTACTTCAGAATTTACGTTTGTTATTTGTCCATAAAGTATATGTTTCCAGAATTAAAGTCAATTTGTAACAATCAGTTTTTTCGGCCCTGACAATTTTTTTTTATTTTGATCATTCTCAACAAAATGTAATTTTTCTGTAAATGTGACCGTTTTCGAGTTATAAACAATTTAAAACTAAAAAAAAGCAAAATTACAATTTTCAAAACTCAAAAACACAATTAAGTATCTAAATTCAAGTTCAAAATTTGTTCTCATTTTTCCGATATGTATTTTGGGCTTATTTAATTTTAAAACAATGTTTTTTAATCGTAAATGAAGCGCTTATAACAGGCCGGCGGTCGGGCTCTGGCATGTATAAGAAAGAGAAACAAGAAACCAGACATATGGCAGACCAGAACCAGAACCAGACAAAAAAGAAATCAAAGACATAACAAAACAAGAAAGAAGAAGAGAAGTAAAAGTAAAAAATCAGATACCAGAAATTAGAAAGACGACAAGATGCTGAAATAGAATATAAAAGAAAATAAACTAGCAGAAATTGAATATGCTCGAAAAAATAGAAAAAGAAGAATGTATGGATGAAAAGTAAACAGAAAATTCAAATGAGGAGGAACATGAGTCAATGTATCTTTAGCATAATAAGCAAAATACAAACATATGAAAGAGAATTAAGAGAATGGCTAAAAACATTGGAGCATGGAACATGAGGACGCTGCTGGAAACAGGAAAAATAATAATAATAAAACAAGGACACCATAGAAGATATAAAAACTACCGAGCAATTAATTTAGTGAATGTAACATATAACGTAATGACTGTTATAATTAGAGGCAGACTAAAAATATATACATACCAAAACATAGGAGATTATCAGTACGGTTTCAGAAAAGACCACGATAGACGCTATATATACGCTAAAACAAGTGATAGAGAAAACATACAAGTAATAGGATATGCGGAGGATATAACCACAGTAGCAATAGATAAAAGAGCATTAAAGAAAACCTTCTAAGAAAATAAAACAAAATACATGAACGTGAAAGAAATGAAAGTGTAGATATGGAAAGAAGAATTCAAGCGAAAAATACAGCGTTCTATAGTAATAAAAAAATGTTTAGAAATAAGATGATAAGCCGAAACAAAAAATGAAAATCTGCAAAACGACCAAAAGACCAATAGTAGTATATGCTGCAGACACATTTACATTAACAGCAAGAGAAGAAGAGCAGGTAAAAGTTTTTAAGAGAAAAATTATGAAAACATACTCAGACCAAAAAAGAAAAACGAAGAGGATCCAAGACAATAGATGAATCAGGAAATATAAGGATGGATAGGTTAAGAGAACATAGTTAGAGCAATAAAAGCACAGAAAATTAGATGACCTGAACACATAATCAGAAGAGAGAAGAACAATCCGTTAAGAGTTATAACGGAATGGATACCACCAGGTAAAAGAACCAGAGGCAGATCTAAACTGAGATGGAGATAACAAGTGGAAGAAGACTTAAGGAGTATGGAAAATATATATACGGTCTACATTTATTAAGTTGAGATCCTTGCTGTGCTGCAGTGATCTCAGTTTGGGAACCAAGATGCGGATAGTGAGGTGCTACGTTCTTCCAGTGTTACTATATGGAGTTGAAGCCTGGACACTGACGCAAGCCACTGAAAAACGAATCGAAGCCTTCGAGATGTGGATATACAGAAGGATACTAAAAATATCTTATGTGGACCATGTCACCAACGTTGAGCTCCTACAGCGCATGACAAAAGAAAAAGAAGTGCTTAATTTAATTAAACAACGTAAGCTTGAGTACCTCGGCCACGTGATGCGGAACGAAGAAAAATATCGAATTCTTCAACTCGTTAATGCAGGGTAAAGTATTTGGCAGAAGATGACCGGGACGCCGTCGTATCTCGTGGTTGAAAAATCTCCGACAATGGTTTGGGATGACCTCAGCGGAGCTGTCTCGCAGAGCAGTAAACAAAACCATGATAGCCTTGATGATCGCCAACATCCGGACCGGATAAGGCACTGAAGAAGAAGAAGAAAATATATAAAATGTGTGGCAAAAAAGTATTAGCAAAATTTATAAGAAGTAGAATAAAAACCTACGTAACAGAGATAATAGAAGAATACCAGGCTAGTTTTAAACAGAAAACATCAACCAATCAAATGTTTATGCTAAAGTTATTACAAAACAACACTTATGTACAAAATCTAGGCTTGGATATGCTCTTTATTGATTTTAAACAGGCTTAGAAAGTCGTGATAGAAGGAAGTCTGTCAAATCCGTCAAATCAATAGAAAAATAAAATGGGGAGACTCCGTGTCAACAGACTTATTTGACCTATCACTAGAAAAATTAATTATAGCAGCCAAGATCCAGACAAGCGGCAAAAATTTTATTAATTAAAAGATAAAAATGCGAAGGTTTCGTAGACGTCTTTGTATTTCTGACATGTGCAAGAATAGAATTTCGAAAAGTATTCACAACATTTGAAAAAAAAGCTAGAAAATACGGGCCTGACTATAAATCAATGGGATTTATAGTCAGCGAATGAGATAGAGTATAAAGTTGAGAAGGTGACAGAATTTGAGTACCTTGTAGTGAGTTACAAATACAGAAGGGGGAGAGAAATAGATAAACGGTTGTTGAAAGGTAGCAAAGAAGTAGGATTATAAAACACACTGCTGAAGGTAAAAACCTATCCAGGGTAGCCAAGATTCGAAATTACGAAACAATAGTGAAAACAACAGTGTTATATGCATATACATGTGAAACTTGGACAATGAATCTGAAAGAAGAAAAAAACTAAGAGATTTGTAAGAGGAAAATCTTGAGAAAAGTTTTTGGTGGGATAAACGGGGCTAACAGGGGATGAGGCAGAAAAACAAACCAGGAGCTAATGAGATTTATAAGAGACCCAAAACAACACAAAAATCAGGGCACAGATAATTAGAAGAAAACATGTTTTACTAGGGCCAAAAAAAGGCAACGTTGTTAGAGTTCTGCAAGCAGGAGAACAAGGGAAGAAAAGAAGAGGGAAACCACTAAGGAAGTGGTTTGATGCCGTCCAGAATAAAATAGAAGCAAAGAGAACAAAACTCTGGATTTAACAAGTAAATGACCGTAAAAAGTGGAAAAAAACTAGTAAGACTATCAACGCCAAGGGTCTCTACTGTTAAAAAATATATAAGAAATATCAAAAAAGCTTTAAGTAAGACAGTAACTTTAGTTAGCAACACCTGAGATTTAACATAAATAATAGTAAAAGAAATCAAATATAAGCCAAAAAAGTTTAAGAATAATTCCTGGTTGGAGAAACAAAGATGTTGTACAGAACTAACTTTCTTATCCACATCAATAATAATTTAACCCAAAGAGAGTCTAAACACGACAAGATTCGTGGAAATAGATTCCCGTTATAACTCAAAATGGAGCGAAAAAGAACTCAAAATTAGTGCTAGAGATTTAAAAATATCGAGAAAAAACACGTGTAACAAACTAATGCCATTTGAATCAGAATATTTAACTTAAAACAAATGATTGCTTTAAAAATTATTGAGATTATGTCTAAAGATTCATCACAAATGTCTCGTCACTATTTACTGTTAAAATTATTAAATTATCTTACCTGAGTATTTTGTGGAACTGCCTTAGTTGTGGTTATTAAGTGCTGTAAAGAAACACTTGTGGTCTTGTGGTGCCATAAAGCGATACCGACTATTGCGAGCAATATGATAAACAGTATAAGTGTAGCGTAAAGATATTTATTGAGACTGTTTGGCCGATTGCCATTTGAAATACCTTGTGGCTCTTCAACAGAAGCACTTGTAACTAATGGTAAAGCAATTGTCTTATTCTTTACGTAGTCAAGAGGTTCTTTCTTTGTTCCAAGTGGTGGCCAAGTCGAACGTAAATTAGAAGATATCTTTGGACCATCTTCAGCCTGTAACTCCCGATGAAATAAAACTGATGGTGACATTCTATTAGAAAACATAATTTGACAATTTTCTGTTTGAGAAAAATTACGATTAGTTCTGCTGCGATGAAGAGTACGACATGTCCTGACAACATTTTCTTCGCTTTTTTTCATCATTTTGGACACAATGTTTTTTAAAACTAATATTACAAACAATATACGTTTTCGATGGTAAACTTTCAACTCAACCACAGTCGCAACTGACTAACGTAAACAGTTATTATTAAAAGTCGAAGCTTAAATGATTCAGTTTGTTATCAGACATTATTAGATTAATAGTCACTTACGTAATTCTTGTGCGATAAATATTTAAAATGCTGGTGTGCAGTTTTTCGAATTATAAAAGTTTATACACTTTCGTCTTTCGTTGGTAGGTGAAATTTATACGTTGACTCAAGGTTATTTAGCTTCTAATTTCTTATTTTAGATGTTTGATGCAGAGACCTAATTTATCAATATATAATTCAAAATTCCCCTGTATATACAAGGTGGGACAAAACTAATCACCCGACGTGAGTTCTTTGACTGTAACATTTTTTTTTAATGAGAAACTTTGGCCCTGCTTGATAAATTTGTTTATTTAATACATTAGGATTAAACACAGATATATGAAGACAAGGCAGCAGAATACACAACACAGATAAAAGTAGAAAGCTTACAGGACGATTCCACAAGATACCTATTCCAAAAAAGAATAAAAGAGAAAAAACATATATATCACAGAAAGTTATGGAGTCAAATAACTACTACTACTAAGGATTTCCACAGTTTTCACTGTCTTCCTTCACTCAACCGTTTTCTCCAATTTTCCCTGTCATTCCAGTCTCCATCTCGCAGGGTTCTTTTTTCCATAGCCTCGTCGATTTCATCTCTGAATGACCTTCGGGGTCTTCCTCTCTTTCTTCTTCCAATCGGGCTCCATTCTGTGATTTTGTTTATCCAGCGTCCTCTGTCCGCTCTTCTGACGTGGCCGTACCAGGATAGTCTCTTCTCCTCTATATAGTCGATTATGTCTGATTGCACTCCCATTCTCCGCTTAATCTCTGCGTTTTCAATTCTGTCTCTTTTTGTAAGTATACAGCTTCTCCTCAGGAACTCCATTTCTACTGCTCTTATTCTACCTCTATTTCTCTTGTTTATTGTCCAGTTTTCGGACCCATATGTCAGGATACTTCTTGTCAGGGTATTATATATTCTCTTTTTTGTCTTTATCGTAATGTTCTTATCCCACAACACTGAGTTTAGTTGTCTTATACAGTTTCTTGTTTGTCTCAGTCTGTTGTTTATATCTTCTTCTGTTGTCCCCTGGTTCGATATTATGGTTCCTAAATACTTGAATTTATCTGTTCCATTTATTTGTCTTCCCTCGTCTATCTCTAGGTTTCTCATATCCTTGTTTTCTGTTGTTAGGTATTCGGTTTTCTCTAAGTTTATTTCCATTCCGTTGTTTTCATACTCTTCTTCTAGTTTTCTGAGCATAAAGCTGAGATCTTCTTCATCTTGTGCGATGACTACTTGATCGTCGGCAAAACTTAAGGTGTATAGGTATTCGTCTCTTACTGATATGCCCATTCCTTCGCACTTTCTCCTCCATGGTTTGAGTGTCTTTTCCAAGAATATTTTAAACAGAGTAGGGGACGTAGCACAGCCTTGTAGAAGTCCTTTTGGCGTCTTAAATGGATTGTAGGCTTTATTTCCACATTTAATAGCTACTTTGTTTTCTTTTTCTAGTGCTTTAACTGCTTTTATTAGTGTTTGTCGAATTCCGAGATCATTCATTGCTTCCCATAATTTGACTCTAGGTATTGAGTCATATGCTTTCTTTAGATCAACAAAGGCCAGATGGACCGGTCTACCTTTTGCCATTTTCTTCTCTATCAGTTGTTCTAATGTGTACGTATGATCTAGGCATGATTTTCCTACTGTGAACCCTGCTTGGTCTTCTCCAATTTTTCCTATTATTTCAGTTTCTAGTTTTTCCTTAATAATTTTCCCGTAAAGTCTACCTACCGACGATATTATACTAATTCCTCTATAGTTTTCACATTTTTTCCTGTTTCCTTTCTTATGTATGGATGTGATGTATGCTTGTGTCCATTCCGCAGGTATTTCTTCTCCATTTAGTCCTCTTTCGAACATTCTATGTAGCATGCGGAATAACTTTTCCGTTCCGTTTTTAAATAGTTCGTTTGGTATTCCTCAGGGTCCTTTGGCTTTTTTGTTCTTCAATGTCTTGATTGCTCTCTTAACTTCTGCCAGGCTTATTTCTATCTGGTCGTATGCCCCATTTCCTGCATGTTCTATATTCTCTTCCTGAAATTGGGGACGGTTTTCTGTAAGTAGTTCTACGTAGTATTCTTGCCACTCGTTTTCACTAATTTTGCCGATCTGGGTTTTCTCTGTCTTATTTCGTTGAAGTGCTTTTAATATTCGCCATGATTCTGAATTTCTCGTTCCTCCGATATGTCGTTCTATCTCTGTGCATGCTTGTTCCCATCGTTCGTTCTTTTCATTTGTTACTCTTTTCTTTACCTCTCTGTTTTTCGCTCTATATAGGTCTAAGTCTTCCTGTTTTTTGGTGTTTAGGTATTTTATGTGTAGTTTTTTCTTTTCTTTTATGCATTTCAATGTGTCTTCCCTTAATTTGATATTCTGATGGGTGTTCCTTTGGTCGTCTTCTCCAAGAGCTTCTAAGGCCGCTGAAATCAGGCAGGTTTTTATGTCAAATAACGCTGGACAAAAATTAAATGTAATATCTTAGCCTCAGCTAAGGAACTTAGCGAAAGAAATATAAATAAAAATAAATCGTTCTCAAGGCGAAGAACTCCATGGTTATGTACCCAAGTTTTATTTTAACTTAAGGCTTAATTTAAGCCTAACTTAACTAACAAGTTCATTAGTGTTCTAAGTTTTACTATCTTAGTTTAGTATATCACCGCACCTTTTCGCACTTAAGTTTAACACTCTATCAGATCAAGTGGTTTTGTTCGTTTAAGTCGTCTAATCACGTTAGTATTGTCTAGGAGTTGACAAAGCTTTAGATTTACATGCTGATAAAGTTATGGCCCTTAGCTTGCTTTTTTATTACCTCAGCGACGGTTTCTACATTTAAATCTGTATGAAGGTTATCGTTACGAACATACCAGGGGGCATTGACTACGCCTCGAAGTACTTTCTGTTGCAACCTTTGAATGAGACTTACATTGCTTACACTGGTACATGCCCATAATTAGATACAGTAAGTCCACACCGGTTTAAGGACTTGCTGATAAATCAGGAACTTATTATATACTGATAAGGTCGAACATCGACCCAATAGCCAATAGATTTTGTTGTATTTTAACTTGAGTTCTTAATTCCGCCTGCAGTTTTGTTGGGTGGAGTTTGCAAAACATATTTTAATGTAGATATAGAAGATATCTACATTATATATAGATATATAATGTAGATAGAAGAGGAAAACACGACAATCATAAAAAGATAGGTACCCAAATACAAGACAGAATAAGGTTACACATATATTTAATTCCGAGAGTCCGAGGCTCACTATTGAAGAGATAATACTACACGCGAATATATAGAAGCTGGAAAAACTTTATTGACATAGAGAATATGTAAAATTATGTCAAGAGGAGTAATTGGAATACAGAAATTACCAATTTTACAGCAAAACCTTTAAGGAGGAGTATAACCTATCATTTCATGTACCGAAGAAAGATCAGTGCGAGTTGTCTTTGGAGTATTGCAATTGTTCAGAAGCCGAGAAAGCTAAATTGGAAGAAGAACACATTTAAAGGAAGAGGTACTCAGCCGAGAAGAAAAACAAAACGACAAATAGAAGACTGTCGATGATGTGACAGTTTTAGTTTATGACTTTAAAAGAGTTTTGCCGTATCCTATTGGACATGTAAATTCATTCTATTACGTCTTAAAGTTGAATATTTTTAATTTTAGTATATTTAACATCAAAAGCACAGAAGGAGTCTGCTATTTGTGGCACGAGGGAGAAGGTTTGCGAGGTGCGAACGAAATAGGAACATGTCTATTTAAATATCTTAAAGATCCTTTGTTTTGAAAAAACAACAATTGTTTTGAAAAAAAAACAAGTATATACTTGCCCTTTATGTATACATGATCAACAAACTAAGAATCAAGTCTATCACCCACAACTTTTTGGGTAAGGGACATAGCCAAAACGAAGGAGACAGCGTACATGCCAAAATCGAGAATGAGATTACAAAAGATAAAAAGTCCAGTTCGATCTTTGTTCCTGATCAATATGCTGTAATAATCAGACAGGCTAAAAAACGGGAAACAAATATCAGCTGAACGAACTGTGTTTCACAGACAACTTGATTTAAAGAAATTGTCTTCAAATATGTGCATTTATATTTCAAAGCACGTCAAATTTTCCACTTCCCGAGTTAGTAAACTGCAAAAATCTGATCCCATTACCTTGTTTTATAAGTACTCGTATAGCAAAGAAAGTTTTATGAAGATCGAAATTATCAATCACAGGAAAAATATTGAATTTGATAATACAAGATTAGAACCTGCTTTTGGAAACAAACTAGGGATTTCAGACGCAAAGAAAAAGGGGTTACTGGAGTTAATTGAAAAAAATGCGTTCCTCATTATTACTCAGATTTCTTTAAAAACCTTTGAATTATTTTGGTGTTCGCTTTATGTTCAGATATTGCATCAAATTTGTATTTTAATTATTTAAAATGACAAAAAATGATTATTTAGACAAGCATTTATTACTTTTGTTATTTTTTAGAGATAACATAGCTGTGGTAAGATGTAAAGGAAAACTATCGCAACCTATCAAATATGAAACTGGAATTAGACAAGGAGATTCGCTGAGCCCAATAATATTTAATCTGATAATGGATGAAATAATAAAGAAAGTTAAAAAAAGAAGAGGATATAGAATAGGAGAAAAGGAAATAAGGATAATATGCTACGCCGACGACGCCATAATAACAGCTGAAAATGAAGATGACCTACAAAGATTAATTAAAGAATTCGAAGATACGGCGCTCATATACAACATGGACATCCCAACAGAGAAAACTGAAGCGATAGTGATATCAGCGGAACCGAGAAGATGTAAACTAGTCGTAAATAACAAAATAATAGAACAAGTGATGGGAAATGAATACTTGGGAATAAAACTGTCAAGCTACGGAAAAGTGGAAGAAGTACAAAAACAAGTGAACATGGCAAACAGAGCAGCAGGATGTCTCAACAACACAATCTGGAGAAACAAATACCTCACAACGGAAACGAAAACCAGGATATATAAATCAACAATAAGACCGATAATGACGTACACAGCGGAAACAAGAGCAGATACGGCGAAAACACAAAGACTACTGGAAACAACAGAAATGAAAGTCTTACGAAAGATAACAAACCAAACTCTAAGAGACAGAGTAAGAAGTGAGGAAATACGAGCGAGATGTGGCTAATAAACGCGTGGACCAAAAGAAGAAAAGTGGGATGGAATCAACACATCGAAAGAATGACAGAAAATAGAATAGTACGAATAGCAAGAGATAAATCGCCAAATGGAAGAAGATCATTGGGACGACCGAGGAAAAGATGGTCAGACAACGTCAATTGAGGCTAAAAACCGAAGTAAAACAGGCATTTTGCCTATTTATAAAGTAGGAAGAAGAAGAAGAACTTATTTTTTAATAGAAACAAAATTGTTTTAAGTTGGAATATGTTTATCATTTTCTACAGAAGAAAGGTATAAGTTCTATAATTGTCTGCAATAAGAAATGATTGCTCATAAAAGCAATGTTTTTTAAACAACTGTTTTATATTAATAAAAAGAAATATATAAAATCATTAAGATAAAGATAATATTATGACATTTATAAGCCCTAAATTCATTTTTTTACAAGATCTTATATCATAAAATTTTTATATTCAGGAGGTATACAACTATTATTTTTTCTAAAACTACTATTTTGTGGTATATTGTACAGTAGAAGGTTTGAAGTGAAAGATAAAAGCTATATATATATATATATATATATATATATATATATATATATATATATATATATATATATGCAATAAAACCAATTTTAGATTTTAAAGGACGTTAACAGTAGGTATCAAACATTTATTTACGATGCATACGAGACCACTGGAATACAGAAAACATAATTCTCATTCATAAGAAAGGTAGAAAATTGAATATCAAAAACTACAACCATATACAAGATGCATTATATGCTGCACAGCCATAAAAGGAAGCTGGCTTCAGAAGTGAATTCAGTACCCTGGATCATATCCATATGCTTCGAGAACTAATGAGTAAAGCTAAAGACTATAAAATACCGCTAACATTAACCTTCATAGATTTCGAGTAGGGTTCCGATTCTCTATATGCCAATGAAGTAATAGATGCTTTGACCAAACAACGCATTGATAAACAGTATATAGTGACTCTAGCAAATATATACAGACAAGCAAAACCTAAGGTACATATTTATGAAAACCATCCAGAATTTACCACAACTAGGTTCGTCTGGCAAGGAGACGCAATATCGCCAAAGCTCTTCACTGCAACTTTAGAAAATATATTTTGTAAAATTAGCTAGCAGACCAAAGGCCTATACATTGATGGAGAATACTTGAGCCATATAAGAGTTCCAGACATCGTTCTAATTGCTAATAATCCTGCAGAATAACAAGAACTTATAAGCGATCTAAATACAGCTAGCAATGAAGTTGGACAGGAAGAATAACAGGAATCACAGATGCAGTTGAAAAAATAGCCATGGCTAAATGGGCTTGGGCCGGACGTGTTGCCAGATTAACGGATGATAGTTGGACCAGAAAGATTCTGGAATGGCGACCAAGGCAAGAGGACAGGAGGATATCGAAGCAGAGGACGACCACCGACTAGATGGACGGATGATATCAAGCGCATCACCACAAACTGGATGCAAGAAGCTCAAGATAGAAATAGGTGGAAAATTTTACGGGAGGTCTAAGTTCAGCAGTGGACAAATATATGCTAATTGAATGATGATGATGAATGAATGACATTCAACTGATGAATGAAGTTGGTCCAAAAATGAACTTGACAAAAACAAAAACCATCTACACTGAGCTAGTGGATGTCCATTATAAACAACAATTCACTTGAAACAGTAGACGAGTATGTATACCTCGGATAAATCTGGCTTCTTACTCCCAGAAATTAACAAAAGAATGAAACTGGCTTGGGCGTCTTTTGGTAGAAATGCAGTTATATTCAAATCGAATATTCCTCTCCACCTGAAAAAACGCATTCGATTAGGGTATATTGCCAATCATGACATACGGCTGCGAAATTTAGACATTAAAGAAAAAGATAATAGCGAAACTCAGTCTTAGTAAACTTCTCCCTATATGACCATTATATAATAGACATACATTTGACTTGTTTCAATGGAAGAAACATATTGTTAAAATAAATGGAGTTAAATATAAAACATATGAAGCAGAGTAGTCATTAACAGTTAGAGTTCAAATTTAATGGCCTTAAATTAAAATTTTTTCGACCAAATTATATTACACTATACACTTGATTTATCCGTTTAAGGGCATAGGCGCAAAATGTCGCCTGTCAAATTATATGTTCTTCCGTCTAATACAGCCGGGGCGATTTTCCCTGCCTGTCGTAAGAGGCGACTATTGGGAAGGAATGAAGAGGTGAGAGCCGTTGTTTGATGTGTCGGGTTTATAGAAATGCACGCAGGGCGCTTTGGCGTTACGGTCACCGGTCTACACTTCTAGTATCCGAGACGAGCCTCTCGTGGGACCTCTCTACTCTCATTCCACAAAACCAAGGTGAGGTTGAACGTGCCGCGTCCCTGATACACCCTTTCCCCACTAAGGGCGTGGGGTTACAGCACGTACCCACCTGACAGAGCTAAGAGTGGTAGAGGAATGCTCCTCAGCGGCGACCTGTCAAACGTGCGAGGTCGAGCCTCGACCTGCGTTCACCTTTCCGCCCCGGGGGGGATAACGGATGGGTGTGCGTACCGCATCACAGGTACTACGGGAAGGATGAAGGGGCAAATGGTTAACTAACGGTCGTATGCCAAGAGGCCAGGAAGACCAGGGCACAGTATAAAGAGGTTCCCTTTATACTGTAACCAGGGTCCAGCTGATGCGTAAAATCATCGGAGGGTCACGAATTCGTCCATGTCAAAATGTTCAATGCGTTTTAAATGTATTCATTTTTTTTGAATCTTGAAAACTAATAAGTATTTTTAAAAATTTTAAAAGCAGAATGAAAGATTGCATTATTACCAAGGGCCGAAAGAACCTTAGAATAACCAAAAAGTTTCTTTTGAATGAGATATTTGAAATTAAAAGTCACACTAAATTTTCTCTTTCATTTTCTTTCAATTTCGGTCTCAGTAATAACGTCTCAAAAGACTTTCGGTCCTCAGTAATAACGTAATCTTTCATTCTGCGTTTAAATTTTTCAAATATACTTATTAGTTTTCTCAGAATTCCAAAAAAATGAATACGTTTAAAACACATTGAACATTTTGACAAGCGAAATTTTGCCCCAATGCACTTAAGAAGGGCAATGTATTTTGCGAATAAAACACAATGATAGTAATTAATAAAGTTTTGTTTTTGATACATTCCAGTTCGGAAATTGTTGTCAAAGAAAAATCATGAAGAATCGTTATAAATAAAGAAAAGTCATAAAGAATCGTTATAAATAATTGTTATAATATAACCTGTTCTGTAAAATATTTTTTAATTCTTAATTATTTTAGAAACACCGTATATAAAATTATAAAGTCGTATGATTTTAGAGAACAGCTTACTATACATTTTGCTTGAAACCAATTTTGTTTACAAAATTTAGATTTGTTTACATTCCCAGACTATAAATTATTTTAATTAGGTAACATTAGGTATTGAATTTCTGTGATCTTAATTTTCTGTCTCTGTCCCTTGGTTTTATAGTTCTGATTTTAGTAATATATTTAATTTTTTGTGAATTGGTTTAAGACATAGACGAGCGTAAGGGACCTTTAGCGTTTGATTTCTTTTTTTTTTTTTGAAAATACTTTTTGTGCATTGTAGATAACACAAGTACACGGAAATGTTCTGGGTAGTTGTGTTACTATGTATGATGTGATGAATAAAAACGATGCTAAATCTAAATTAAATTAATTAATACGTTAATTAATTTAATTTAAACGATGCTATTTAAACGTCTCTTTTCGTAATATTTTGGTCTTTGTAGGAACCAAATACAGTTATGTCAAGATACTTTGGTAATTACAAATACATTTGTTAAACCTAATTGTACTGTTGTCTATGTATTGTAATATGTAGTTAAATATCAAATAGTCTATCTGTGATAAATAACTGATACTGAAACATTAAATCAGTTAAAACATATCCTAGAATAACATCCAATCATACCCCCTTAGTAGAACAATTTAAATTAAAATAAAGAGGACCACGAAAACAACTGCAGAGAACACCATCGATATTGGTAGATTACGGGAATGGAAAATTACAAAGAAGTTAAGAGAAGAAATCTATGAAAAACTCAACATAATATAAATTACACAAGAAAGATTTAATAAGGAAAATATCAAAGAAAATTGGTCAAAACTTAAAACATTAATCGAACCATGTAAAATACATCTACTCATAAATAACAACAAAAACGAGAAATAAAAACTGAAATACGCAGGAATTTTCTAAACTTGGTAATGAAAGAAGAATATACAAAAACAAAGATAAATAAAGAAAACGTACTGGCTAAAAGAAAATTGTAATGAAATAGAAATATTACAAAGAAAAACTGGTCACAGGGTATTGGCTATTAAAAAAGGAGATGTAGTTATAGACACGGAAGACAAGCTAAGTTTGGATAGGGCCAACCCTATCCTGTCGGAACCATTAAGGCCGGAGTACTGCAGGGAGCGGTGTAGTGGCCATACTTCTCACAATTTTTACAGCGGAAACCCCAACTACACCCACCCACATCAATGCTGAGCTTATATGCTGACGACACTGCAATAGCAGCCAGTAGGAGTAATACCGACCCAGCAACGAGATACTTACAAACGGCACTTAACCGTAAGCAATCCTGGTATATTAAGTGGAAAATTGCGGTCAAGACAGGCCGTCATGTACAAAAACAGAAAAGGCATTACGTTAGACAAAACTCTAACATTCACCGAACATATTAACCAAACGGTGCACCAGGCCAAGCTCCTTAGGAGTCAACTTTCGTCATTAGAAGGACGGAAAAGCAAACTAAGATCAGAATGCAAATGCTACAATTCTGCCAAGCCTTACATATGCCTCAACAGCATGGAGTGAAACGAGTAAGAAAGATTGGCAGAAAATTCAGACCGCACAAAACTGCATCTAATTAATCTAGAAGTACCTCTAAGATACCTATTTAGGGACCCTCAATAAAGGAGAGTTCTGAGAATAATGGATGAACGCGCACACGATATCTTCAATATCCTCAGGAACCATCCGAGCTGAACACTAAGAGAGTTGACAGACAATGATCTACAAGTGGGACGGTACATAGACGGCCCAAACAAATATCCTGCTGAATACATGGAGGACCCAGAGGACCTATAATGAACGAGATAGCCATATGTCACTCTAACGACGCGATAATAGAAGGAACAAAATATATATAAAATCACAAAAGAGCTCTGTTTACAACAACAAAAAAAATAACCTTTACCCACTTCTAATTATTTTGTTTTATTTTTTTCATTTAGTTATGTTTATTTTCTAGTACTAACCATTTGCACAGAAAAAATTATTATTCTTTTCTTTCTATTATTATTTTATCTTCAACTTAACTATCAACCTTGTGTTTACTACGAATTAAAAATCAAGTGACTGCTGACGCCTTTTTTCATATACATACATATACCATGGGTATAAAAGCCCTGCCAGGCCTTTTATACTTCCGCTTAGGCATAGCCCCTAGTTGCGTAAACTGAACATCGGGGCCATGTGCGGCAAATATGGGCTCGGTGGCCAAACCTTTCGGGTTCTCAGCCGGCGAGGAGAACAAAATTTGTTTTGCCAATTCGGCGGCTGAGTAACCGAAGACACACCTATTTCGGTAAGAGAGACACCAACTTAGGTTGATAGCTCTCATGTTGGTTGATGGGACACAAGTTCCAAAGTCATGATGCAAAATTAAATTCAGTAATTTTATAGGAAGAAAAGCCGTTTTTAAACTACCCTAGAGTTAGGTGGCCTAACCACAATCAAGAAAACAGAGGATGTTCCATTACCCAGGACTTTTACAGTAACGATCAGTGCATAAGCGTCCCCATTAGTAAATCACATCATGGGGAGGGGTGGTGGCATAGCTTGGGGGTCAGATAGGTACCACTTCATGATAAAGTGTAACCGGTTTGATCTTCAAACATGTGGGTCCCACTGTTCAATGGAACACACATGTTTCTAGGGGTTGTGTTGTACACGTGTGTTTATGTGACAAGCTGAAAGTATGGAGAAAGTATATAGGAGAGTTTGTTGATTATCAAAGAGAAAAAGAGAACAATAAAAGGAATCAGGACCAGATATAAAAAAATGTAACAAACGTAATACACAAAACACATTTAAAGAAATAAAAATGGTAAATCCGTTTTCCCAACAGTAAGCTTAACACGGTAGAGAAGAAATCGACAATGTGACGCTCAACATAATTTATATAATTTGGTCTGTGGAGCAAATGCCAGAAGAATGGAACTTGTCGAAGACTTCTACACATCCTTCTACAGCTCGCAAGGCCAGCTTAATGAAACAACAAAGGAGAACGTCAAAAGAAAAATAAAAAACGTGGGGTCAGAAGTACTACCAAATATAAAGGGATTCGAAATAGAAAGAGCTTTAAAAGAGCTAAAAAATAATAAAGCTACAGGACACGACGGTATAATTGCCGAGCTCTTGAAAACAAGCAAGACATTAACAATCCCTGTACTAACAGAGCTATTTAATAGATGTCTCTATAATAGCAAGATCCCTAAAGACTGGAACGAGAGTCTAGTAATACTCTTACACAAAAAAGGGGACACATGTGATCTACAGAATTATAGACCTATATCGTTGCTCAGTAAAGTATACAAACTATTTATGAGAATTATTAACAACCGGTTAACCTACAAAATGGACAATTACCAACCGGTTGAACAGGCTGGCTTCCGCAAAGGATATAGTACATCAGACCATCTGCTGACAATGAGAACATTGATAGAGAAGGCAAATGAATACCAACTACCCGTATTTCTTGCCTTCGTCGACTATGAAAAGGCGTTTGATAGTATCGAGATGTGGGCCATAGAATAAGCTATTAAATATTGTAGAATAGATTCGAGATATAGGCAACTAATACATAATATACATGAAAATGCAACTATGATAGTACAATTAGACGAAAATACAAATCCCATCCCCATTAAAAGAGGAGTAAGACAAGGAGACGTAATATCGCCAAAGGTTTTCAACCTACCTAGGCCAATTCCTAAGACTTGACAAAGAGAACCAAAGTGCGGAAATTACTAGAAGAGCAAGACTAGTATGGGCAGGATTTGGAAAACTTAGTTGGATACTTAAGAACTGCAGAATACCCCAATACTTGAGGAGCAAAGTGTTCAACCAATGCATCCTTCCTATCATGACATATGGATGTCAAACCTGGACCCTAACCAAGGCAAACATGAATAAACTAGCCACAACAGAAAGAACAACAGAAAGAGCAATGTTAGGTATACGACTGTCAGATAAAAAGAGGAACGACTGGGTAAGATCCAAAACAAAAGTTGAGGACATAGCAACAAAAATTGCCAAACTTAAATGGAGCTTCGCGGGCCACACTGCTAGACAAAAAGACCAACGTTGGAATACTACAATACAACATTGGAGACATTACGAAAGTAAACGACCAAGAGGAAGACCACAGATGGGATTGGTTGATGATATTAAAAGAATAGCCGGAACAAATTGGAAATATGTTGCTCAGGATAGAGACCGATGGAAGGAGTTCGGAGAGGCCTATGTCCAAACATGGACGACAGACGGCTAAGAAGAAAAAGATGATTTTATTTTCCTGATTTTTACCGCATCCTGTATTCATTAAACATAAAAAGTGAATCCAATGATATAGTTGATAACAATATATTGAATAGAACTATTGATTTTTGGTAAATTATTAGTAATACACAGTATAGTTTACTTCTAGCAGATAAATTAAAATCATTAATAAACCAGTTCTTAAAAATTGTTTCAATAATAAAAATTTAAGTAGTCTACCTTTAGTAAAACAGCAACAGGTGGTGTTTATGTGTCACATATTTTAAAAATTTACTAAAAACAACAAAAGGTAAACCATATTGTACTATTATGCTGTATGTAGTTTTTTTTTCAGATGTATCCAAAAGCAAAAGTGCCAAAACAAAATAATGCTAAATCAGAGTGTAATGATATAGAATACATAGAATACAAAGATTTAAATTACCACAATTTTCTTCTAATAATTCACTGACAGTTGAAAACTACCATTTGTGTTCATTAATTTAACTTTATAACTACCACTATAAGTTTTTAAAGAATATTATCTCACAACACTCCACTTTGCTCTTAGATTTTCGACTAATGTAAAAATATGTCGGCACCTGCACTCTCTTCTATGATATGATGAAAATTGTCTTCCCAGTTATACTATATCGTCGATTTTGTTTATTCTTGCAAGTCGTTTGTTTATTTACGTTATTAATTTTGAGGACTCTTAAAATCTCGATATATTAACAGAGTAAATTCCACCAAATAAATAACTCGTGTATGATGTCATTTAGAAATATGTCTCCATATTTAAACTCAATATGTTTTACTTCATAACATATTAATGTTTTCCTTAATAATAAAAATATTTACGGGTTAGTCGGATAAGGAGAGATTTTAAACTTGCAGTTAACTAGGCTGCTAATCATCATTTTCATCATCTTTATACAGTATATTGTTGAAAAATATACTGTATATATATTGTCCAATGTTGAACATAGGCATTCCTCATATGTAACCATTCTCTTATGTTCTAAGTTTCTTAGTTCCATGAGTTTTTATATCATTGTTCCAGCGTATAGGTAGTCTTCCCTTACTTCTTTCGTCAGTTGTCCAATACATTCTTTGTCACTTTACATGTTTCGTTCTTCTTATATTACATTTTATTTGTCCAGTTTATTTGATTAAGTAATATTTTGGTTATTTGTGGTATTTCTAGTTTTAAGAGTTTGGGCTATGTACTGTTGAGGATGACTTTGTATTAGTGACTAATGTATAAGCCTGATGGAAGGTGTAATAAATAAAACAAATACTATATTGAGTAATTGTATAAGCAACAAGTATATTAATTTCACATGCCCGTAACCAACGTAACAACCTTTTCTAATCTAATAATCTGTCCCTGTCACCTCCTGTCATGCCATCTTGTTACCAACGTGAATAATAAGATTGTCACTTAACTGGGTATCATACAACTAATGTATTCCATATAAAGTATATACTTCAATAGTATACCTATTGGTTCATAGAGCAGTCCTTACGGCAGGGATTCTGGCTTATAAGGCATTCAGGTATCATATTTACAAAAATCTTTGCAGACCATTATATTAAAGGTCTCAATAAAAACTATACTGAAATAATCTCCTGCATAAGCATCCCCTGAGCCAAGCAAACAGAGACTTCGTTCGGATTTTCGGAGGGGCCTATTTCAGGGGGAACACCAGTACAAGTTAAAAAAATCAGGATGGGTCTTGACATCATGGCAATCTTACAAGAGTATGGAGTTGGTAGATTCGCTTCAAAGAAGGAGAGCAAAAATTGCTTGCATTCAAGAGACGCGGTGGAACAAACAAAGGGTGAGAAAACTAGATGAAGAATACAGATTGTGTTATGTACAGAAAAGTAACATTAGGAATGGAGTTGGTATAATTTCTGATAAATGAATGAAAGATTTCGTAGTAGAAGTTAGAGAAACAAGTGACATAATAATGGCAGGGAAATTTATAATTCATAAAGAATTGTTGAATGTTTTATCTGTGTGTTTGTTCTCCTTAAATCGTTTTGTGTAAGGATCGCCTGCCTGCTCATGACGTATAATGTATGTTTTTTTATATCAAATAAAAGCCAATTTTTGTTCTTAATATGGTGATATAAGTTTTTCGGAGAAAAAATGGTCGAAACTTAGGGTTGCCAGCTGTTAAAAACGCAAGGTACCAAAGATAAAATAAAAGGACAGCTAGCGCGCAACGCTACTGGTTCGAAGTATCAGTTGTGTTAGTTTTTAAAGCATGCGTTGATAAATATACAGTGTGTCCGTAAAGTATGGAATATATCCGATATTTCCTAAATGAAAAGCCTTTTTAAAAAAATCCAAAACACGTCGATTTTTAAATTTAATGTTCTACATTTTACTATAAAATTTCATTACACAAGGTGATACACATTACAGTGATGAAGTCATAGGCTCTGTTTTTAAATGTAACACCCTGTATTTTAGGACATTTTTTGATCGATAAAAATAAGCTGATTTCAAAAAAGTATAATACTAGGGTCTAATGGATATAATTTGAAAGATATGCGCTTAGAAAATAAATTATTTATTATCAATTGCAAAAAAGTAGCCTACTTCTAGTTTTTGGTAAACTGTAATTGTATTATTTCGTGAATGTTCCGTATTATTGCTTGGAATTAATTTTAAGTAGAAATGAATTTGAGTGTAAAGCAAAGAATTGTAATTTAAATAACAGTAATTAAGATTGAAAACAAATTTCGAGAAACTAGTACGGTTGAATATGCACGCAAATCAGGTCGTCCCTCTGTAAATTATGTTACATTAGATGTTCTACTTGATTTTGAAGAAGATGCGCACACTTCTGTTCGTAAGGTTAGTAGTGATCTCGATGTTTGCCAAACAACGGTACAAAAAGTACGTAAAAGTAAGTAAAGTAAGTAAAATGCACAGTTGTACAGGAATTAAACGAAGATGATCTAGATAAAAGAATACAATTTTGCGAAATAATGATGGATAACAGCCACCGAAACCCTCTCTTGGTTCAAAATATTATTTTTTCTGATGAGGCTACATTCAAATTAAATGGCGAGGTCAACCGTCAGAATTGTAGATACTGGGCAAAAGAAAACTCCAACTGGATGCGGGAACATCATAAACAATATCCGCAAAAGGTAAACGTATGGGCTGGCATTGTAAGAAATAAAATCATTGGACCCTACTATTTCGAAGGTAATTTAAACGGGCCAGCATACCTTCAGTTTTTAACTGGGTATCTTGTACCTACTTTAGTTAAGATTCCCCAGTACAATTAATCTGGGAGGTTTTAATAAAAGTTTATGGTTTCAACAGGATGGTGCGTCTCAGCATTATGCTTTAGATGTTTGAAGATACCTAGACGAAATTTTTCCGAACAGGTGCATTGGAAGACGTGGACATATTGAATGGCCAGCGAGGTCGCCAGCCCTCAATCCTTTGGATTTTTTTATGTGGGGTCATTTAAAGAATGTTGTTTATAAAACGAAACCTGCAAATATTGGAGACTTTAAAACAAGAATTCGTAAAGAAATAAACAATATTTCTCAAGAAAGCATAAACAAGGTTCTACAAGAATTTTTGTACAACGTTTGGGTTACTGTCAAATACAACAAGGGCTACAATTCGAACATTTAAGATTAGGTCATTTATTAATTACTGGATTACTTTCAAGTTATATTATTATAATTTATTTATAATTTATTAATATTATAACTCAATAAAAATTAATTTTCTAAGCGCATATCTTTTAAATTATATCCATTAGACCCCCAGTATTATACTTTTTTGGAATCAGCTTATTTTATCGATCTAAAAATGTCGTAAAATACAGGGTGTTACATTTAAAAAAAGAGCCGATGACGTCATTACTGTAATGTGTATCATCTTGTATAATGAAATTTTATTGTAAAATGTATAACATTAAATTTAAAAATCGACGTCTTTTAGATTTTTTTAAAAAGGCTTTTCATTTAGGAAACATCGAATTTATTCCATACTTTACGGACACACTGTATAATAATGTACACATTATCACTTGCCGTTGAACAGTGTTGTTGTGCCCTAACTCTATTTGACTCTACCTTTGATAACTCGAGTTTTTAAAAGATGGCAACCCTAATGTTCGACCATTTTTCTCAGGCATCCTTATATTATCATACTAAGAAAAAAATTAGCTTTAATTTGATATAAAAATATGCATATTACGTCATAAGCAGCGTATTTTATTTAAAAAATAAATGAACGAAATAAAATATTTGTCAAAAACTAATTAATATGTTTGCGGCCACTTTTTGACTCGCAACCTATTATCAATGTATTCTCCTAATTTTAAATGTATGTAACAATGTGAGTTTTATGAACTATGTTATAAACGTAGTGATCCTGCAGTGGGATCTTGTACTATATTTACAATCTATCATATAATTAAAATTAAAAGTAAATTGTGTGTACAATATTTAGCAGTATTTAAAGAAAATGTCCTGTAGAAAATTGCCCAATTTTCTACAGGGCATTTTCCTGACACACTGGAATATCAACACTGGAATAGTGGTCACCTATGTCTTAGGGTTTGGTTGAGTTTCTGCTTCTAGATTCTATTGGGCTTCTGCGACTGGTTTATAGTTAATAGGTCGGCTGGAGTCTTCCGTTTGAGCCTTCGCCCGATTGGTTGTGCCATTAAGTTTTGAGCTAGATTATTGGGTTGGTCTGTTTATGTCTGTTTATATAGTTGACAAAGTTTGGTGACTTCTTCGTTGACATTTTGAGGTTTTGTGCGATCGTCTTATTTGGAACATACCATCAAGCACTATTTATCATTCGGAGGACTTTTGAGTGCAATCTTTCAAGATTGTCAATACTGGATCTGGTTGTTGTTCCCATAATTGAATTACATAACTCCAAATGGGTTTTAGAAATCTATATATGGCAAAATTTTGATGTTGATTGAAACTTTTGACTTCCGCCCTAATAACCAGTAATTTACTGAGTCCAGCTGTGTTCTCTTGATAAAGATGTGTTTTCTTCATGTGGGCTGGCGATCCAAGTATAGTCTCAAGTATTTTATGTCGTATAACTACTACTACCTACTCTGAACGGTAGGTCTATAGAAGAATTCTACGCAAGTCCTGGACAGAACATAGAACCAACCTGTCAATTTTGAAAGAGCTTTATATAAAAGACAGGCTATTAAAAAAAGTCCAATGAGCATACGTAAATTACTTCGACCATACAGTTAGAAGAAAGGAGACCATAGAATTATGGATAGTAGAAGAAAAGGTAGAAGGTCGATGACCAAGAGGAAGATCTCTAACACCATGGGCAGAATAAATGAAGACTCTGGGGGTAACATCCGTACATGAAGCCATCTATATGGCACAGGATCGCAACCAATAGGGACAGCAAGCTATTAGTATTTAGATTGTCACCACTCTCTGACAAGGGCTCAAGGAATAAGGAGGAGGAGGACTCTCTGATATTACGGCTAGGTCTCCATGAGAAGAGATTACTGCTGAGTCATCTGCATAAATTGTTATTGTGGCTTCTGTTCATGTAGGTAAGTCCGCAGTGAATACCAGATAGAGCAGGATCGAGGATTTGTCAAATGCCTGGGTGATGTCTAAGAAGATTCTAGAGCACTATTTTAGTGATAGCGTGCTGTGGCCTAAAGCTAAACTGGTGATGAGAAATTATTTGTTCCTCAGTTAGAATTAGCTCCATTTTGGATAACAGCAGTTTTTTAATATTTCAGAAATAATGATTTATTTCCTCCGTAGATTTTCTGGGTTATGGAATTAAGATTATTTGGGCTAATTTCCAAATTCCTGTTCTTAATACGGTGTAATACTGTTGTGTAATATAAAGTAGGTCTTTTATTGGTAATTCCTTTAAGATGCTTACAATAATTAGGTCATAGCCTCGAAAATTTTTGTGGTTTAATCTAGTGTGAATGATATTATTGACTTCGTTAAATGTTTTTTTAGAAGAGTTTCAAATTGGTAGGATGATTTTGAATTTTGTTTGATTTTATTGTATAGTTCATGAGTAAGACTGTTTATTTCTTTGGTCATCGCTGATTTCCATGCAGCTTCTTGTATGAATTGGTTAATGTTTTTTGTGACATTTTAAATTTCCAGATTTGTTTTAGTGAGATATTTAGTTCTAATTTATAAGTTAGTAATTCAGTCATGAATGTCGAGGTGTGGACAAGAATAGGAAAAAATAAATAGGTTTTAAATACAATTAAAGTCAGAAAACTGCAATATCTGGGACATGTCATGAGGGGCGAGCGTTGTAACTTGTTGCAATTAATAATGCAAGGAAGAATACTGGGTAGAACGAGTCGCGGAAGAAGACGCATCTCCTGGTTAAACAATTTGAGAGCTTGATTTAACTGCACTTCTGCTGACCTCTTATTATTCCCAGTTTATGCATTTGCTAGTTAATCAAGGAGATGATATTCTGTGAAGGATTTCTGAACTTCTAATAAAACAGCAGAATGGTCAGAAGACATCATATCAAGAAGCTCTCGTGTTGGTAAACACATGGTGCCACCAAAATCTACCAGACTGGTGGTTTATTTTTGTCCATAGGCCAATAGGTAGGTTCACCCGTGGATATGTTTTTAAGATTATTGTTTTGCATACACATATAAAGTTGTCTTTCTTTTGGAGAAATGAGTTTTGATCCCCAGTGTATATGTTTAATGTTGTAGTCTTCGCCTGCCAATAATATATTTCCAAGAGATCTGAATAACTGTGTGAATTTTTTTTTGTTTACTTTATACCGTGGAGTGCAGTAGATTGGCTATTATTGTTAATGGACCTTCCAAATCTTCAACGGATATGCTAGTGGCTTACAAATAGTTTTTAGTGGTTTTGATATGCTCCTTATTCTTAATTGATTTCTTGATTATGACTGCAGATTCACCGTATGCCATATCATTTGAATAATTGGTGTTGTAGACTACATAATTAGGACACTTCAAGTAACTGCGGTTGATAAAGTGGGTTTCAGATATCAGTATCATGTCAATGTTATTGTTGACTATGAAGGCTTTGGCTTCTATTTATTTAGCCCGTTGGCATTCCAGAGTAGCACTTTGAGGAACTTAGTCATTTGGACCGTGTAGCATGACTATAGTCAAAAGGTTTAACATCGTACTTATTTGTTCAATGAGTCCTTTTATCATTTGTATCAGCTCGAACATATATCCTTTGATTTCGTGTGATGTCTAGTTTTGGATTTGCTGCGTACCTGTGCTAAAGAGTTTCTTTTTTTGTTTGATGTTACCTGAGCATATATGTGATGCTGGGTTGTTTTCATGGTTCAGATTTATTATTGTTAGTGTTAACTTGCTTTAGACGAAGTGCCGTATTTTTTTTGCCTGCTGTATTTCATTGTATTTTGAACAGCGCTTGTAGTTGGCTGAATGATAACCTTGACATAGTATGCATTTCACAATAGTTGACTCTTTTTTTTCTTGTGCATTTCTCTATCGCATGGTCTCCGATGCACTTCACGCAGCGTGGCATGTAACTGCAATATTTCTTTGTATGGTCATATCTTCGGCAACTAGTGCATTGTGGTATGTCACTTTTCTGTCACGATGGTTCAAATTTTATCTTGTGGTGAAGTAGAAGCTCTAGATCCTATATGGTTTTGTTGTTTGGTGCTGTTGTTTAAAGGAAATTCAGAGTTGAACCCAATTCGTTTTCCTGAAAATCGAATTTTATTTATTTTCTGCAACTTTTGTAAAGTAAAATTTTTCGTGTTCACTACCTGCCTGCATTAAACCTTTTTTGTAGGTTTCTTATAGAGAAAACGAACAAACTTTCAGTGGCACGACGGAGAAAATCACGGACATAGGTTAGGTCATAGTTAACACTAATAATACTCCTTGATCGATTAGTAAAATGGCAAAAGGGAGACAATCGTCGCAACACATGTGATTTTCTTTACAAAAGAAAATTCAATTTTCACGCAGGTTTCCCTAGGAAACTCCACAGTTTTCTCATATTTTATCCTCCTTGATTTCATCTTTCACTGCTCTCAAAAGCTTAAGGGAAAAATCGTAGTTAAACTTGTGTTGAAATCCGACCGTCTGCTTCTGCGGTTAACAACCTTTGGATCGCTCGTTATTTTTACACCTTTTCCTCATTTATTAGAAGTGGTAGCTAGATACTCACTTTTTCTTAGTAACAGTTTTAACTTTATTCTTAGTTTCCAAATGCAGAGGATTTTATAAAGATTTAGCTATTGTCGTCCTCTTTTTGACATCATCATCATTGGTGCTACAGCCCTATAAAAGAGCCTCGACCTTCCCAAGTCTATTACGCGTCAGTTCTATCCATTGCCAACTGTTGCCAGTTTGCTGCGCTTATTTGTCTACCATCCTCATCTACACCATCCCTCCATCTGAGTTTTGGTCTACCCCTTTTTCTACTTCCCACAGGTTGTGACATAAGGATTCTTCTAGGAGGGTTGTTCTGCTGTGATCTTGCCAGATGTCCTGCCCATCTTAGTCTTCCTATTTTTATAAAGGATACTACGTCTTTACCACCAAATATATGTTTATATCTGTGATATATCTCGTAGTTGTACCTCCTTCTCCAAACACCATTTTCACAGATGCCACCAAATATTCTTCTCAGGATCCTTCGTTCAAATATAAGCAGGAGATTTTCATCTGCCTTGGAAATGGTCCATGCCTCTGACCCATATGTCAACACTGGTTGTATAAGGGTTTTGTATATGGTTATTTTTGTTTTTTGGCTTAAGTTTCTGCTTCTCATATGTCTACTCAATCCAAAATAGCATTTGTTTGCTAGGATTATTCTTCGCTTGATTTCTTCTGTCATGACGTTCTCCTTGGTGATCAGGGAGCCTAAGTATGTGAATTTGTCCACCACTTCAAAGGTAGAATTATCAACCGTGAGTTGGTGGCCGATGTTTCTGGCTCTATTGTTGGGTGTTGATGCCATTATCTTAGTTTTATTTTCATTTACTTGAAGGCCCATATTTTTTGAGGCGTGTGACAAGGTGGTATACATTTCTTCTAGCTTGCGTGTTGTGCGGGCAACTAGATCAACATCATCTGCATATGCCAAAATTTGGGATGATTTATTAAAAATGTTTCCTCTGCTGTCTATTTGGGCATCCCTGACCGCCTTTTCCAAAGCTATGTTGAAAAGGAGACACGCCAGCGCATCTCCTTGTCGCAGCCCAACATGCGTTTCAAATGCCTGTGATTGTTCGCCCTGTATTTGGACTTTGCAAACAACTTTACGCATTTTGGCTTTTTGACATACAGGCAAAAAATACAAGAAAATTGTAGATAGCTTTCTCCTCCATACTTTAAAACTAAAACATTAAAAAAATTATAATTTTGATCTGGCACGCCGTTATGAAACACCCTATAAGATTGTAACTAATTTTAAAATGTTTAGTAATTTTTGTCAATAACTTTTTTTTGTATATTTTACTATAACACATCTACTTAACTTCCTCAAACTAATCAATCACTCTGTATTTATAATTCATCCTAATCCATTCTGTTATTTCTGTCCAACTCCAAATAATTGGTGGCTTGTGTGTGTTTACGCTTTTTAATCTTAACGTTTTTTTGTTAATACTTTATTAGTTATCATTTAAAAAAGCTCTTTCAGAAAAAAAATATTAATTTAACCTAATCTTTTTGGTTAAATGAACAAATGAAGCCAAAAGCAGTTTTCATTTGGTTTTGTACATTTTTTCTAAATTTTAATTTTATATCAATCGGTATGTTTATTGTTGTTCATTTATTATTTTATTCATATTCTCGGCATTTTGAGTTCTTCATTTTACATATCAGTGTTGCGATGTGCCTTTGGTCTCTACTCTTTTGCCTTCTTTTCTGAACGTTGCAGTAACCATAAATGGTCTGACTTTGCGTGCGCTCCTCTGATTTTTTTGTGTAGTTAGTATACGGGTAGAAAATTTTACAAGGAAATCAAGCAATGCACCCAAGGATACATAACAAGATCAACAGTTTGCAAGGACAAAAATGGGGCAATTATCAGCGAGGCAGAGGAAATAATGAAAAGGTGGAAGGAGCATTTTCAAGAGCTGTTAAACCCAGAAAAAGAACAAAACGAAGATGAAGAGATAATTCACCACACAGCAGAACAATTAGTTGAGCAACCAACATTGGAAGAAACAATAAACGTCATAAAACAGCTAAAAAATAACAAAGCACCTGGCACAGATGGAATAACTGCAGAACTGATAAAGAATGATGGACATGCGCTATGGAGGCGTATCCATAAACTAATCGACCGCATATGGACACTAGAAGTCATCCCAGAAGATTGGAAAGTGGGAATCATACTTCCTATGTACAAAGGGGGAGACAAACGACTGCAAAAATTATAGGGGCATAACAGTTTTAAATGTCATCTACAAGATATTATCAGGAATTATATATAGCCGCCTGGAATCGTTTTCGGAGGAGATTATTGGTGAATACCAATGTGGCTTCAGACCAAAGAGGTCAACTATAGACCAAATACATATGTTAAGAGGTATACATGAAAAATGTGTTGAATATAACATAGCTATTTACAACTTGTATATCGATTTCAAACAGGCGTTTGATGGAGTAGATCGACAAAAGATGTTAAAGCAACTATCTATGTTAGGGATACCCAATAAGTTGGTTAAACTTATACCAATGACTCTGGAGGGTTCCAAAGCTATGGTGAGAATAGATGGAGATATGACGCAGGCCTTTGATATTGAAAATGGAGTTAGACAAGGGTATGCCTTATCAACAACACTTTTTAATCTAACTTTAGAAGCTGTTGTTAGAAAAGTGGATATAAACGGCTGTATTAATACAAGATCTATGCAAATATGCGCATATGCGGATGATGTTGCCATAATAAGCCGCAACAAAAGGGTATTAAGCGAAAAAGTTATAGAACTGAAACGAGAAGCTGCTACGTTTGGTCTATATATAAATGAAAGCAAAACAAAATATATGGATTGCACAAAATCGAATGAACATGAGAATCTGAAGGTAGACAACCATACCTACAAATATGCCTCCACTTTTCCCTACCTAGGCTCAATAATAAATGACAACAACAACATCAGTCAAGAAATACAAGCACGGATTCTTAGCGGTAATAAGTGCTTTTATGCATACAAAGACTTAATGAAAAGTAAGTTACTGAATCGTGAGTCTAAGCTGAGAATCTACAAAACAGTAATTAGACCAGTGGCCACATATGGATGTGAAACGTGGACCCTCTCAACCACTGATGAAAATCAACTGAGAATATTTGAGCGCAAAATACTAAGGAAGATATTTGGACCAACCCAATGCAGCGATAGTTCGTAGAGAATTAAAATGAACCACGAGCTGGATGAACTAATGCAGAGCGCAGATATTGTCAGATTTGTAAAGTCACAAAGACTAAACTGGCTTGGTCACCTAGAAAGAATGCCAGATAATCGAGCTGTAAAAGTAGTCCAGAGATGGAAGCCCCAAGGAAACAGAACAAAAGGAAGGCCCCGTAAAAGATGCGATAGACGACGTATAGAGGGATCTTAAAAGCATGAACATCAGGCAGTGGCGAAGGAAAGTATCCGACAGGGCAGAATGGAAGAACATTGTTAAGCAGGCCAAGACTCACAAAAGGTTGTAGCGCCATTAGAAGAAGAAGAAGAAGAAGTATACGGTCTGTTTTTTGCTCATAAATAAAATTAAAAATAAAAATAAAAACGTTTATTGCCCTTGATATAATTAACATTTCACACCTAAGATAATTCAACTTAATATATCATAGCCTTCTTTCTTGACGTCCCGCTTCCGGGCCGTACTGGTTGGACTGCTTCCTCTCGGATCTTAAATTTTTCTGTTATGGACTCCTTGGCTTTTTTTTCTATAGGTACTTGTTTTCGGCACCGTACCTACTTTCCTGATTGACTGTCTTTGGTAACCACCCGGCTAGACCCTGATCATATGGTTTGATCTGTATATCCTCTGGATCCGATTCTTGCATCTTCTTAGCCTTCGTTAGTGGACTAGACCTAAAAATATACGGAAGTATTAGTTTTATAGCGACAAGCTAGTTACGAATTAAATTTTTGTATTCAAAAATTAAATAAAACAATCTCAGATTAAAATTTACATTTTCGCAAATGGTTTATATACATAAGAAATAGAAATGTGTTTTTTCAATATGTTTATTTACTACAGATGTTAGATATGCTCGACACTCTAATACATTTTTAGTACGTTGCATTTATGGAAAACGAAATTAATATAACGACAAGCCCGATAATAAAATTTTATGGCCTGGCTTTTAAAACGAAAGAACGCGTATTCGGTGTTGAATTTTAGTTTTCAGTAATCATTGAGACACAATTTGGATCGGTTCGCGATACATACAATCTCTTCGAGAATTAATTACGCTTTATGATAATAAATATTATTAACAACTTTTTTCTACGTTTTATTTGATCAAATTATTTTTTTATTTTTGTTTCCTTGTTTATCACACGCATCCACACAACCACGGAACATTGGTGACCACGTGAACGTTTAACAAGAATAGTGTTGATAACAGTTTCTATGCAGCATTTGCTTTTACCTTGATTTGTTGATTGTTCTTCGTAAAGTTGAGTTTCTAATCTAGATGGACTCCTAGGTACTTGACTGAATCTTCTGATTGGATCCTGTTTCCTAAAATTGCGATTTCTACTACTGGTAGACTTGTCTCCTGTGTGAACATGATGATTTGCGTCTTTTGGGAGTTGATCTTGATTTTGCATTTTTCGGTGTATTCTGTGATTCTTCCGACGTGATTTTCTATGTTTTGGACTATTCTTCTATCATCCTTTCCCATTGTATATATTGCCGTGTTATCTGCGTAGAGTGCTGTACTTGTTCTTGGATCTGTTGGTAAGTCTAAAACAAAAATTTTTTATAAAATGAGCGAGAGTATACTGCCCTGAAAGGTTGTATTAGTTAGATATGTTTCGCATATATTAACTAAGTAATGAGGTATTCTAGCTCTATCCATCTTGTAGATTAGTGCCTTCTTCCAGATCGTGTCATATTCCTCCTCGATGTCTAGGATGGAAATTCCTGTCTTCTGATCTTCGTGTCGCTGATAACTCTTGCTAGTTGGAGTTCACAGTTTCTTCCTCTTCTAAATCCAAACTGGTCCTCCTGAATGATTCTTCTTCTTTCTGAATGTTTTATAAGCCTTCTGTAGATGATTTTCTATAGTATTTTTCCTATTGTTTCCAGTAGTGAGATTGGTCCGTAGTTTTCCGGCCTTCTTCTGTTCTTCCTTGGTTTTAGTAGATAATCTTGGAATGCTTCCAGTTGTTCGGAAAATGAACTTTTTTCAGGCAGTATTTGAAGATATAGTAAAGTTATACTATTATCTTCTTTGGTAGTTCCTTGAGAGCCATGTTGTGGACTGCTTCTGTTCCTGCTGCTCTGCTTCCTTTTTAACCTTTTTTGCTTTTAGAAAATTCATGTTCATATCATAACTTAAAAACTTGTTTACAATCTGCTGATGATATTGTCATCTATTCACAGAACAAAATGTACATCGAATGTATTACTGAACTAAAACATGAAATGTACAATTTTGATGGCTGGACTTTATCAAATGGCTTCACTATTTCGTACCAAAAGCATGCTGTAGTATTTTTTCTAGAAAACAAAACTTTTCTAGAAAATTATTTAGGAATTCAAATACCTTGGTGTAATACTTGACAGAAAACTGTTCTGGACTCAACATATTAACTACACAATTAGTCGCTGCGAAAAAGGTATTAGTTTACTTAAAATGCTCTATGAGAGATCGTGGGGTGTAGATTAAAATATTGCATTGAATTTTTATCGAACCTTTATAAAATCTATCATATATTACGGCTGTTTGGTATATGGGTCAACAAGTACTACTAATTTACATAAACTTGATAGAATAAAATTTAAAGCTTTGAAAATTATGTTAGGTTTAATAAAAAGCACTCTAAATGAAGCCACACTGGTTCTATCCTCGATAGGGTAGGACTCAACCCCTTGAGTACCAAGTCGCCGAACTGAGCCTAGCCCAGAGGGGAGACTTAAGGCCCAAGTAAGCAATTTTAGATTCGCCGATTCCCACGAAAAATAATCAGTATAAAACAAAAGAATATTTTATCACTAAAGAATTTGAATTTGCCATCCGACAATTTATTTGTATTCATTCAGATTTTATTTATATTCATTCTAAAAAAGAAGTTAGATTTTCAATCGGCTAGGGCATATGAATAGAAAAGTAAATAGGTAGATGACGAATAACGACCTGGAACTTGCAGGCAACAAGATGGAAGCGGTCACCCTGAAAGCCCCGAGGGCCGGGCCAGATTTTGATATTCCAACCAGCTAGTAATGAGCTAAAATCAACAAACGGTGCTAAATATCTAGGCATTGATTTAAGCAGAGGCCTACGCTTCACAAAACATCTTTCGAGAGTGGTTAAGAAGGCTTACGAACAGACAGCAGCCACCCAGAGAATAATACCTAATATAGGTGGGCCTAGCAGCGTACTCAGTGTGAAGCTGTGTATGTTGGTGATACCGGAAGAACTCTTTCAAATCGCACTATTTCTCACAAAAGTGATTGCAGAATTAAAAAACCATCTTGTGCTTTGGCAGAGCATGTAATCGATAAAGACCATATTATGGATTTTGATAACATTAAAAATTATGTAGTGAAAGAAATATACTTTTAAAAGGACTTTTTTGGAAATGGTTTGTATTAGCAAAAGTGATAATAATTTAAACAAAGGATCAGAAATTCAAAATCTAAGCAAAATATATAATTATATTATTTCTTTATAATTTATATATAAAACTTGTAAAATATCACATTTTGATTTAATTTTCCATATATATCTGTTACATTGTTTCAGACATCTATTAATGGTGAATAAATCTTTTTCTTTTTTGTTACTAAACAAAAAGAATATTTCTCGTCAAGTACACACTGTATTATATTTACGTTGAACAAGAAACTCCTTCTGCTTGCACTATCAGAAAAACTCGAACTAAATTTACGAGTTTGATCGGAGAGTACAAACAGAAAAGAGCTCAAATTTACTAGACCTATGGAATGTGTTTTATTCTCCATCACTACATTATATTTACGTTGTACAAGAAACTTGTTTTATTCATAGCATAAGATACACACCAGCCAAATATACGAGTTTAACCTGAAAGAACAAAGAAAGGAAAGCTCAAATTATACTAGGGCTGTACCATGTGCTTTATTTTTCTTCTAAAACAAAATTATTTTTCGTCAGGTCCGATTCACTCTAGTATATTTACGTTGAACAGAAAACTCCTTCTGCTTGCACCATCAGACAAACTCGATCTAAATTTACGAGTTTGACCAAAGGGTCCAAACAGAAAACAGCCCAAACTTACTAGACCTATATAATGTGTCCATCTACAACAAAAATATTTTTCGTCAGGTCTAATTCATTCTACTATACTTACGTTTTACAGGAAACTTCTTGATGCATCATGTGTTTTATTTTCCTTCTAAAACAAAATTATTTTTCATCAATTCAATTTTACTCTATTATATTTACGTTGTACAGGAAATTTGTTTTATTCATAGTATAAGATAAACACCAGCTAAATATACGAGTTTTACCTGAAAGAACAAAGAAAGGACAGCTCAAATTATACTAGGGCTATACCATGTGTTTTATTTTTCTTCTAAAACAAGGAGAAAACAGATCTAATTTTACTAGGGCTAAACCATGTTTTTTATTTTCCATATAAAACAAGAACGTTTTTCGTCAGGTCCAATTCACTCTAGTATATTTACGTTGAACAGGAAACTCCTTCTGCTTGAACCATCAGACAAACTCGATCTAAATTTACGAGTTTGACCAGAGGGCCCAAACAGAAAACAGCACAAATTTACTATACCTATAGAACATGTTTAATTTTCCATCTAAAACAAAAATATTTTTCGTCAGGTCTAATTCACTAAACTATACTTACGTTTTACAGGAAACCTCTTGATGAACCATGTGTTTTATTTTCGTTCTAAAACAAAACTATTTTGCATCAATTCATTTTCACTCTCATTATATTTACGTTGTAAACGAAACTTGTTTTATTCATATAAATACAATAAACAACAGCTAAATATGCGGGTTTTACCTGAAAGAACAAAGAGAAAACAGCTTGAATTCTACAAGAGCTATACCTTGTGTTTTATTTTCCATATAAAATAAAAATATTTCTCGTCAGATACAATCCACTGTATTATATTTACATTGAACAGGAAACTCCTTCTGCTTGCACCATCAGACAAACTCGATCTAAATTTACGAGTTTGATCAGAGAGTACAAACAGAAAACAGCTCCAAATTTACTAGACCTATAGAATGTGTTTTATTTTCCATCTAAACCAAAAATATTTTTCGTCAGGTCTGATTTACTGTATTATATTTACGTTGTACACGAAACTTGTTTTATTTATAGCATAAGGTAAACACCAGCCAAATATACGAGTTTTACCTGAAAGAACAAAGAAAGCATAGCTCAAATTATACTAGGGCTATACCATGTGTTTTATTTTTCTTCTAAAACAAAACTGTTTTTCGTCAGGCCCGATTCACTCTATTAGATTTACGTTGAACAGGAAACTCCTCCTATTTGCACCATCAGATAAACTCGATCTACATATAAGAGTTTTACCTGAAAGGACTAAAAGAAAAAAACTCCAATTTTACTAAAGCTATACAATTTGTTTTGCTTTCCATCTAAAACAAACATATCTCTCGTCAGATCTAATTCACTGTAATATACTCACGTTTTACAGGAAACTTCTTGATGCACTATGTGTTTTATTTTCCTTCTAAAACAAAATTATTTTGCATCAATTCATTTTCACTATCATTATATTTACGTTGTAAACGAATTTTGTTTTATTCATATAAATACAATAAACAACAGCTAAATATGCGGGTTTTACCTGAAAGAACGAAGAGAAAACAGCTTCAATTCTACAAGGGATATACCATGTGTTTTATTTTCCATATAAAACAAGAATATTTCTCGGCAAGTACACACTGTATTATATTTACGTTGAACAGGAAACTCCTTCTGCTTGCAGTATCAGACAAACTCGATCTAAATTTACGAGTTTGATCAGAGAGTACAAACAGAAAACAGCTCCAAATTTACTAGACCTTTAGATGTGTTTTATTTTTCATCTAAAACAAAAATATGTTTTGTCAGGTCTGATTCACTGTATTATATTTACGTTGTACACTAAACTTGTTTTATTCATAAGATAAAAACCAGCCAAATATACAAGTTTTACCTGAAAGAACAAAGAAAGGACAGCTCAAATTATACTAGGGCTATACCATGTGTTTTATTTTTCTTCTAAAACAAAATTGTTTTTGGTCAGGTCCGATTCACTCTATTAGATTTACGTTGAACGGGAAACTCCTTCTATTTGCACCATAGATAAACTCGATTTACATATATGAGTTTTACCTGAAAGGACAAAAAGAAAGAAGCTCCAATTTTACTAAAGCTATACAATTTGTTTTGCTTTTCATCTAAAACAAACATATCTTTCGTCAGATCTAATTCACTGTAATATACTCACGTTTTACAGGAAACTTCTTGATGCACCATGTGTTTTATTTTCCTTCTAAAACAAAATTATTTTGCATCAATTCATTTTTACTATCATTATATTTACGTTGTAAACGAAACTTGTTCTATTCATATAAATACAATAAACAACAGCTAAATATGCGGGTTTTACCTAAAAGAACGAAGAGAAAACAGCTTAAATTCTACATTCTCTTTTCCATATAAAACAAAAATATTTCCGTTAGGTACAAACTGTATTATATTTACGTTGAACAGGAAACTCCTCCTGCTTGCACCATCATACAAACTCGATCTAAATTTACGAGTTTGATCAAAGTGTACAAACAGAAAATAGCTTCAAATTTACTAGACCTATAGAATGTGTTTTATTTTCCATCTAAAACAAAAATATTTTTCGTCAGGTCTGATTCACTGTATTATATTTACGTTGTACAAGAAACTTGTTTTATTCATAGCATACGATAAACACCAGCCAAATATACGAGTTTTACCTGAAAGAACAAAGATAGGACAGCTTAAATTATACTAGGGCTATACAATGTGTTTTATTTTTCTTCTAAAACAAAATTGTTTTTCGTCAGGTCCGATTCACTCTATTAGATTTACGTTGAACAAGAAACTCCTCCTATTTGCACCATCACATAAACTGGATCTACATATACGAGTTTTACCTGAAAGGACAAAAAGAAAAACAGCTCCAATTGTACAAGAGCTATACAATTTGTTTTGCTTTCCATCGAAAACAAAAATATCTTTCGTCAGATCTAATTCAATCTAGTATACTTACGTTTTACAGGAAACTTCTTGATGCATCATGTGTTTTATGTTCCCTCTTAAACAAAATTATTTTTCATCAATTTAATTTCACTTTCATTATATTTACGTTATGAAAGAAACTTGTTCTATTCATATAAATACAATAAAAACCAGCTAAATATATGAGTTTTATCTGAAAGAACGAAGAGAAAACAGCTTTAATTCTACAAGGGCTATACCATGTGTTTTATTTTCCGTATAAAACAAGAATATTTCTCGTCAAGTACACACTGTATTATATTTACGTTGAACAGGAAACTCCTTCTGCTTGCACTATCAGACAAACTCGATCTAAATTTACGAGTTTAATCAGAGAGTACAAACAGAAAACAGCTCCAAATTTACTAGACCCATAGAATGTGTTTTATTTTCCATCTAAAACAAAAATATTTGTCGTCAGGTCTGATTCTCTGTATTATATTTACGTTGTACACGAAACTTGTTTTATTTATGGCATAAGATAAACACCAGCCAAATATACGAGTTTTACCTGAAAGAACAAAGAAAGGACAGCTTAAATTATACCATGCGTTTTATTTTTCTTCTAAAACAAAATTGATTTTCGTCAGGTCCGATTCACTCTATTAGATTTACGTTAAACAAGAAACTCCTCCTATTTGCACCATCAGATAAACTCGATCTACATATACGAGTTTTACCTGAAAGGACAAAAAGAAAATAGCTCCAATTTTACAAGAGCTATACAATTTGTTTTGCTTTCCGTCGAAAACAAAAATATCTTTAGTCAGATCTAATTCAATCTAGTATACTAACGTTTTACAGGAAACTTCTTGATGCATGATGTGTTTTATGTTCCCTCTTAAACAAAATTATTTTTTATCAATTCAATTTCACTCTCATTATATTTACGTTATGAACGAAACTTGTTCTATTCATATAAATACAATAAGCACCAGCTAAATATACGAGTTTTACCTGAAAGAACGAAGAGAAAACAGCTTCAATTCTACAAGGGCTATACCATGCGTTTTATTTTCCATATAAAACAAGAATATTTCTCGTCAAGTACACACTGTATTATATTTACGTTGAACAGGAAACTCCTTCTGCTTGCACTATCAGACAAACTCGATCTAAATTTACGAGTTTGATCAGAGAGTACAAACAGAAAACAGCTCCAAATTTACTAGACCTTTAGATGTGTTTTATTTTTCATCTAAAACAAAAATATGTTTTGTCAGGTCTGATTCACTGTACTATATTTACGTTGTACACTAAACTTGTTTTATTCATAAGATAAAAACCAGCCAAATATACAAGTTTTACCTGAAAGAACAAAGAAAGGACAGCTCAAATTATACTAGGGCTATACCATGTGTTTTATTTTTCTTCTAAAACAAAATTGTTTTTGGTCAGGTCCGATTCACTCTATTAGATTTACGTTGAACGGGAAACTCCTTCTATTTGCACCATAGATAAACTCGATTTACATATATGAGTTTTACCTGAAAGGACAAAAAGAAAGAAGCTCCAATTTTACTAAAGCTATACAATTTGTTTTGCTTTTCATCTAAAACAAACATATCTTTCGTCAGATCTAATTCACTGTAATATACTCACGTTTTACAGGAAACTTCTTGATGCACCATGTGTTTTATTTTCCTTCTAAAACAAAATTATTTTGCATCAATTCATTTTTACTCTCATTATATTTACGTTGTAAACGAAACTTGTTCTATTCATATAAATACAATAAACAACAGCTAAATATGCGGGTTTTACCTAAAAGAACGAAGAGAAAACAGCTTAAATTCTACATTCTCTTTTCCATATAAAACAAAAATATTTCCGTTAGGTACAAACTGTATTATATTTACGTTGAACAGGAAACTCCTCCTGCTTGCACCATCATACAAACTCGATCTAAATTTACGAGTTTGATCAAAGTGTACAAACAGCAAATAGCTTCAAATTTACTAGACCTATAGAATGTGTTTTATTTTCCATCTAAAACAAAAATATTTTTCGTCAGGTCTGATTCACTGTATTATATTTAAGTTGTACAAGAAACTTGTTTTATTCATAGCATACGATCAACACCAGCCAAATACACGAGTTTTACCTGAAAGAACAAAGATAGGACAGCTTAAATTATACTAGGGCTATACAATGTGTTTTATTTTTCTTCTAAAACAAAATTGTTTTTCGTCAGGTCCGATTCACTCTATTAGATTTACGTTGAACAAGAAACTCCTCCTATTTGCACCATCACATAAACTGGATCTACATATACGAGTTTTACCTGAAAGGACAAAAAGAAAAACAGCTCCAATTGTACAAGAGCTATACAATTTGTTTTGCTTTCCATCGAAAACAAAAATATCTTTCGTCAGATCTAATTCAATCTAGTATACTTACGTTTTACAGGAAACTTCTTGATGCATCATGTGTTTTATGTTCCCTCTTAAACAAAATTATTTTTCATCAATTTAATTTCACTTTCATTATATTTACGTTATAAAAGAAACTTGTTCTATTCATATAAATACAATAAAAACCAGCTAAATATATGAGTTTTATCTGAAAGAACGAAGAGAAAACAGCTTTAATTCTACAAGGGCTATACCATGTGTTTTATTTTCCGTATAAAACAAGAATATTTCTCGTCAAGTACACACTGTATTATATTTACGTTGAACAGGAAACTCCTTCTGCTTGCACTATCAGACAAACTCGATCTAAATTTACGAGTTTAATCAGAGAGTACAAACAGAAAACAGCTCCAAATTTACTAGACCCATAGAATGTGTTTTATTTTCCATCTAAAACAAAAATATTTGTCGTCAGGTCTGATTCTCTGTATTATATTTACGTTGTACACGAAACTTGTTTCATTTATGGCATAAGATAAACACCAGCCAAATATACGAGTTTTACCTGAAAGAACAAAGAAAGGACAGCTTAAATTATACCATGCGTTTTATTTTTCTTCTAAAACAAAATTGATTTTCGTCAGGTCCGATTCACTCTATTAGATTTACGTTAAACAAGAAACTCCTCCTATTTGCACCATCAGATAAACTCGATCTACATATACGAGTTTTACCTGAAAGGACAAAAAGAAAATAGCTCCAAATTTACAAGAGCTATACAATTTGTTTTGCTTTCCGTCGAAAACAAAAATATCTTTAGTCAGATCTAATTCAATCTAGTATACTTACGTTTTACAGGAAACTTCTTGATGCATGATGTGTTTTATGTTCCCTCTTAAACAAAATTATTTTTTATCAATTCAATTTCACTCTCATTATATTTACGTTATGAACGAAACTTGTTCTATTCATATAAATACAATAAGCACCAGCTAAATATACGAGTTTTACCTGAAAGAACGAAGAGAAAACAGCTTCAATTCTACAAGGGCTATACCATGCGTTTTATTTTCCATATAAAACAAGAATATTTCTCGTCAAGTACACACTGTATTATATTTACGTTGAACAGGAAACTCCTTCTGCTTGCACTATCAGACAAACTCGATCTAAATTTACGAGTTTGATCAGAGAGTACAAACGGAAAACAGCTCCAAATTTACTAGACCTTTAGAATGTGTTTTATTTTTCATCTAAAAAAAAATATTTTTCGTCAGGTCTGATTCACTGTATTATATTTACGTTGTACACGAAACTTTTTTTATTCACAAGATAAAAACCAGCCAAATATAGGAGTTTTACCTGAAAGAACAAAGAAAGGACAGCTCAAATTATACTAGGGCTATACCATGTGTTTTATTTTTTTTCTAAAACAAAATTGTTTTTCGTCAGGCCCGATTCACTCTATTAGATCTCCGTTGAACAGGAAACTCCGCCTATTTGCACCATCAGATAAACTCGATCTACATATACGAGTTTTACCTGAAAGGACAAAAAGAAAAAAGCTCCAATTTTACTAAACCTATACAATTTGTTTTGCTTTCCATCTAAAACAAACATATCTTTCGTCAGATCTGATTCACTGTAATATACTCAAGTTTTACAGGAAACCTCTTGATGCACCATGTGTTTTATTTTCCTTCTAAAACAAAATTATTTTGCATCAATTCATTTTCACTCTCATTATATTTACGTTGTAAACGAAACTTGTTTTATTCATATAAATACAATAAACAACAGCTAAATATGCGGGTTTTACCTGAAAGAACGAAGAGAAAACAGCTTAAATTCTACAAGGGCTATACCTTGTGTTTTATTTTCCATATAAAACAAAAATATTTCTCGTTAGGTACAAACTGTATTATATTTACGTTGAACAGGAAACTCCTCCTGCTTGCACCATCAGACAAACTCGATCTAAATTTACGAGTTTGATCAGAGTGTACAAACAGAAAACAGCTTCAAATTTACTAGACCTATAGAATGTGTTTTATTTTCCATCTAAAACAAAAATATTTTTTGTCAGGTCTGATTCACTGTATTATATTTACGTTGTACAAGAGACTCCTCCTATTTGCACCATCAGATAAACTGGATCTACATATACGAGTTTTACCTGAAAGGACAAAAAGAAAACAGCTCCAATTGTACAAGAGCTATACAATTTGTTTTGCTTTCCATCGAAAACAAAAATATCTTTCGTGAGATCTAATTCAATCTAGTATACTTACGTTTTACAGGAAACTTCTTGATGCATCATGTGTTTTATGTTCCCTCTTAAACAAAATTATATTTCATCAATTTAATTTCACTGTCATTATATTTACGTTATGAACGAAACTTGTTCTATTCATATAAATACAATAAAAACCAGCTAAATATATGAGTTTTATCTGAAAGAACGACGAGAAAACAGGTTTAATTCTACAAGGGCTATACCATGTGTTTTATTTTCCATATAAGACAAGAATATTTCTCGTCAAGTACACACTGTATTATATTTACGTTGAACAGGAAACTCCTTCTGCTTGCACTATCAGACAAACTCGATCTAAATTTACGAGTTTAATCAGAGAGTACAAACAGAAAACAGCTCCAAATTTACTAGACCTATAGAATGTGTTTTATTTTCCATCTAAAACAAAAATATTTGTCGTCAGGTCTGATTCACTGTATTATATTTACGTTGTACACGAAACTTGTTTTATTTATAGCATAAGATAAACACCAGCCAAATATACGAGTTTTACCTGAAAGAACAAAGAAAGGACAGCTTAAATTATACTAGGGCTATACCATGCGTTTTATTTTTCTTCTAAAATAAAATTGATTTTCGTCAGGTCCGATTCACTCTATTAGATTTACGTTAAACAAGAAACTCCTCCTATTTGCACCATCAGATAAACTCGATCTACATATACGAGTTTTACCTGAAAGGACAAAAAGAAAATAGCTCCAGTTTTACAAGAGCTATACAATTTGTTTTGCTTTCCGTCGAAAACAAAAATATCTTTAGTCAGATCTAATTCAATCTAGTATACTTACGTTTTACAGGAAACTTTTTGATGCATCATGTGTTTTATGGGCTGTTAAACAAAATTATTTTTTATCAATTCAATTTCACTCTCATTATATTTACGTTATGAACGAAACTTGTTCTATTCATATAAATACAATAAGCACCAGCTAAATATACGAGTTTTACCTGAAAGAACTAAGAGAAAACAGCTTTAATTCTACAAGGGCTATACCATGTGTCTTATTTTTCATATAAAACAAGAATATTTCTCGTCAAGTACACACTATATTATATTTACGTTGAACAGGAAACTCCTTCTGCTTGCACTATCAGACAAACTCGATCTAAATTTACGAGTTTGATCAGAGAGTACAAACAGAAAACAGCTCCAAATTTACTAGACCTTTAGAATGTGTTTTATTTTCCATCTAAAACAAAAATATTTTTCGCCAGGTCTGATTCACTGTATTATATTTACGTTGTATGTACACGAAACTTGTTTTATTCATAGCATAAGATAAACACCAGCCAAATATACGAGTTTTACCTGAAAGAACAAAAAAAGGACAGCTTAAATTATACTAGAGCTATACCATGTGTTTTATTTTTCTTCTAAAACAAAATTGTTTTTCGTCAGGTCCAATTCACGCTATTAGATTTACGTTGAACAAGAAACTCCTCCTATTTGCACCATCAGATAAACTCAATCTACATATGCGAGTTTTACCTGAAAGGACAAAAAGAAAAAAGCTCAAATTTTACAAGAGATATACAATTTGTTTTGCTTTCCATCGAAAACAAAAATACCTTTGGTCAGATCTAATTCAAACTAGTATACTTACGTTTTACAGGAAACTTCTTGATGCATCATGTGTTTTATGTTCCCTCTTAAACAAAATTATCTTTCATCAATTCAATTTCACTCTCATTATATTTACGTTATAAACGAAACTTGTTCTATTCATATAAATACAATAAACACCAGCTAAATATAAGAGTTTTACCTGAAAAAACAAAGAGAAAACAGCTTCAATTCTACAAGGGCTATACCATGCGTTTTATTTTCCATATAAAACAAGAATATTTCTCGTCAAGTACACACTGTATTATATTTACGTTGAACAGGAAACTCCTTCTGCTTGCACTATCAGACAAACTCGATCTAAATTTACGAGTTTGATCAGAGAGTACAAACAGAAAACAGCTCCAAATTTACTAGACCTTTAGAATGTGTTTTATTTTTCATCTAAAAAAAAATATTTTTCGTCAGGTCTGATTCACTGTATTATATTTACGTTGTACACGAAACTTTTTTTATTCACAAGATAAAAACCAGCCAAATATACGAGTTTTACCTGAAAGAACAAAGAAAGGACAGCTCAAATTATACTAGGGCTATACCATGTGTTTTATTTTTTTTTCTAAAACAAAATTGTTTTTTGTCAGGCCCGATTCACTCTATTAGATTTACGTTGAACAGGAAACTCCTCCTATTTGCACCATCAGATAAACTCGATCTACATATACGAGTTTTACCTGAAAGGACAAAAAGAAAAAAGCTCAAATTTTACTAAACCTATACAATTTGTTTTGCTTTCCATCTAAAACAAACATATCTTTCGTCAGATCTAATTCACTGTAATATACTCACGTTTTACAGGAAACCTCATGATGCACCATGTGTTTTATTTTCCTTCTAAAACAAAATTATTTTGCGTCAATTCATTTTCACTCTCATTATATTTACGTTGTAAACGAAACTTGTTTTATTCATATAAATATAATAAACAACAGCTAAATATGCGGGTTTTACCTGAAAGAACGAACAGAAAACAGCTTCAATTCTACAAGGGCTATACCTTGTGTTTTATTTTCCATATAAAACAAAAATATTTCTCGTTAGGTACAAACTGTATTATATTTACGTTGAACAGGAAACTCCTCCTGCTTGCACCATCAGACAAACTCGATCTAAATTTACGAGTTTGATCAGAGTGTACAAACAGAAAACAGCTTCAAATTTACTAGACCTATAGAATGTGTTTTATTTTCCATCTAAAACAAAAATATTTTTCGTCAGGTCTGATTCACTGTATTATATTTACGTTGTACAAGAAACTTGTTTTATTCATAGCATAAGATAAACACCAGCCAAATATACGAGTTTTACCTGAAAGAACAAAGATAGGACAGCTTAAATTATACTAGGGCTATACCATGTGTTTTATTTTTCTTCTAAAACAAAATTGTTTTTCGTCAGGTCCGATTCACTCTATTAGATTTACGTTGAACAAGAAACTCTTCCTATTTGCACCATCAGATAAACTGTATCTACATAATATACGAGTTTTACCTGAAAGAACAAAAAGAAAACAGCTCCAATTGTACAATTTGTTTTGCTTTCCGTCGAAAACAAAAATATCTTTCGTCAGATCTAATTCAATCTAGTATACTTACGTTTTACAGGAAACTTCTTGATGCATCATGTGTTTTATGTTCCCTCTTAAACAAAATTATCTTTCATCAATTCAATTTTACTCTCATTATATTTACGTTATGAACGAAACTTGTTCTATTCATATAAATACAATAAACACCAGCTAAATATACGAGTTTTACCTGAAAGAACGAAGAGAAAACAGCTTCAATTCTGCAAGGGCTATACTATGTGTTTTATTTTCCATATAAAACAAGAATATTTCTCGTCAAGTACACACTGTATTATATTTACGTTGAACAGGAATCTCCTTCTGCTTGCACCATCAGATAAACTGGATCTAAATTTACGAGTTTGATCAGAGAGTACAAACAGAAAACAGCTCCAAATTTACTAGACCTTTAGAATGTGTTTTATTTTTCATCTAAAACAAAAATATTTTTCGTCAGGTCTGATTCACTCTATTATATTTACGTTGTACACGAAACTTGTTTTATTCATAGCATAAGGTAAACACCAGCCAAATATACGAGTTTTACCTGACAGAACAAAGAAAGCATAGCTCAAATTATACTAGGGCTATACCATGTGTTTTATTTTTCTTCTAAAACAAAATTGTTTTTCGTCAGGTCCGATTCACTCTATTAGATTTACGTTGAACAGGAAACTCCTTCTATTTGCACCATCAGATAAACTCGATCTACATATACGAGTTTTACCTGAAAGAACAAAAAGAAAAAAGCTCCAATTTTACTAAAGCTATACAATTTGTTTTGCTTTCTATCTAAAACAAACATATCTTTCGTCAGATCTAATTCACTGTAATATACTCACGTTTTACAGAAAACTTCTTGATGCACCATATGATTTATTTTCCTTCTAAAACAAAATTATTTTGCATCAATTCATTTTCACTCTCATTATATTTACGTTGTAAACGAAACTTGTTCCATTCATATAAATACAATAAACAACAGCTAAATATGCGGGTTTTACCTGAAAGAACGAAGAGAAAACAGCTTCAATTCTATAAGGGCTATACCTTGTGTTTTATTTTCCATATAAAACCAAAAAATATTTCTCGTCATGTACAATTCACTGTATTATATTTACGTTGAACAGGAAACTCCTTCTGCTTGTACCATCAGACAAACTCGATCTAAAATTACGAGTTTAATCAGAGTGTACAAACAGAAAACAGCTCCAAAATTTAGTAGACTTATGGAATGCGTTTTATTTTCCATCTAAAACATAAATGTTTTTCGTCAGGCTTGGTTCACTTTATTATATTTACGTTGTAAGCGAAACTTGTTCTATTGATATCATAAGATAAACAGCAGCTAAAGGTACAAGTTGTACCTAAAAGATGATTTGCGTCAGGTCTAATTGACTGTATTATACTTACCTTAATTACTATTTAAATGGGAATAAGCCACAATTAAAGGTTAAAATACGTTTATTGACGTTTCAATTTCCACTTCGGACGTTTCAATTTCCACTTTCCATTTGTACCATCAGATAAACTTGACCTAAATATACGAGTTTGACCTAAAAGTACGATTAGAAAACAGCTCCAAATTTACTAGGGCTATAGCATGTGTTTTATTTTCCTTCTAAGACAAAATTATTTTTCATCAGGTCCGATTTACTGTATTATACTTACGTTGTAAACGATACTTGTTGAGTTCATGCCATGTGTTTTATTTTTCATCTAAAACAAAAATATTATATGTCATTAGATTACCACGAGCTAAATATACGAGTTTTACCTGAAAGACAAAGAAAAAGAGCTCAAATTTTACTAGGTCTATGTATGTATGTATACCGTTAACAGGCCTTTTAGACCAATTAGTGGATGGATAATTTCCATAGTTTTCTGTTCTTAGCTGTCAGCTTCCAGTGTCTAATTCCTATCTCTCTGACATCCTTTATCACTACATCTCTCCATTTCTTTCTTGGCCTTCCTTTTGTTTTTATTCTGAGGTACTCTCCAACCAATATTATTGACTTCTATTACCTTGCATTCTTTCTAGATGTCCGAGCCATTCTATTCTATGTTTTTTCACTACTTTTGTTATTGTAGGGTTACCTAGCATACGATTGGTTCACTTCTACATTAGTTCATCTCCTCCATTCTCCCTCGACAATTTTTATACCAAAATATTGTAAAAACTCGTCGTAAATATTGCTCGTTGTAGTTACGGATCTATTTATTCCACTTACCCTTACAATGTTTTCTAGAACTATATTAAATAGCAAGGTAGACAACGGGTCTCCTTTTTCACGGCACAAATAGTTTTCTAATTGCCATTTTTACTGGCACTATAGCGTTTTTAATAATTTGTTTCTGTCTATTGTATCGTAGGCGGCTTTGTAATCAATGAAAAGTACTTTTGCTGAAATGTTGCATTAATAACAATTGACCAGGATTTGTATTTAATCGGTTTGATCTTCCCCTGCGAAATCCTCTCTGGTATTCTCCTAGATTCTTCTCTACATATATTTTTAATCATTTAATTAGTATGGCGAGCAGTATATATATACATATATATATTTGTATATATATATATATACATATTTATATATTTATATATATATATATATATATATATATATATATATATATATATATATATATATATATATATATATATATATATATAATATATATAACATCTAACAAGGATATTCCTCTATAGTTTGCGCATTCGGTACTATCTCTAGTTCTGGGAATTATAATGGACGTGTTCCATTCTTGGGACATTTCTTCGTCATCATAGGCTTGGGTCTCAAGCTTGGCATTGTTATAGGTGTCTTGTATGTCCTTTTAATAATCCTGCACTACCTCAAATTTTTGCAGTTTCAAAGATTCTATTTCGACATCCTCTTTTAGGTGCTTGTATATAAAACCTTTTACGTTAATTTTTAAGAGTGTTTTATCCTTATTTTCCTTTTTTTCCTCCATAACGTCGTCCTCATCCTTTGAATCTTCTTCCCTTCTGCCATCCATTCAAATCCAACTTCTATTTCTGATTTAATAAGATGTCAACACTGATTTTGAGAATTATCCGTTAGAAAAGTTTAGCGGATGGAATGTTAGCATAAATTGTTAAAAAACGTTACTTCCAAAACTGTTTTGGCTAGTTTATAAATAGATTGGCGACAGTATTAAAAATTTTAAATATTTTACAAAATAATATTCACAATTTAATAATAACTGCTACTTTTATAATTATTCATTGATTTTGCATTATGTGAACTGCTTTCTATAGAAGAAGCAGACTTAATGTGCCCCCTCCCCTTTCCGACGATACACGTCACGATCGGACCAATAACAACGGAGATACGCTGTAGTGCCGTTTGACAATGTATTTTCGTTTTTGTATCCCCTTTTCTTTACTACGAGCCCTGTAACGTCACGATCCGATGAACCATCGACCGAAATGACCAGTTTGGACCTGTTTGTAATCGTTTTCTCATAAGAAATAATGCGCATCCACCAAATACGCGTACGTAACGCCTCCACCAAATACACGTAGAAGTACGTGTTGATATTGCCACTTTCATAGAACACAAATACGTCACACAATTGGTTCCGTCTCTATCCATGTTGCCATTTTCCTAGTTAAAGGAGACCGATGCCACGGCTTTTTGCTTGGTGGTGTATAAATGAATCAAATTATAGTGCAGTTTGTTTCCGAGAATTGTCTAGCAAAGAGATTTAGGTTACGAAAGCGTAGCTGAAATAGGTAAAACCATACATTCTTATGAATATGTTATAACATGAACATAGTATTATTTAATAATATTGTGATAGGATTTAATGTGTGTTAAAAGTTTATTGTTATTTACCCGCTAATTAACTACTGCTACGATTACAGTTTATCATCATTTTGCTTTATGTGAACTGTTGTCTATGTTATGCAAAATAAACCCGATCAGATTTAATTTCGTTTTAAATTAATCACTGAATAGAAAACAGCTCGAAATTGGTTTGATTTCTATTCATGCCACAATCTTTCTAGTCAAAGGAGAAATGTTTAATGGATTTTCTTTTCTTCAACTGGTGCACAAAGAAAGCTGGTTAACAAATGCTACAAACTAATTGTGAGAATTGACTGATATAAACAATTTGGGTGACTAAACCATAGCTAAAAAATAATAAGTTTACAAAAAGATATGAATAGATGGTATTATATATAACTTATATAACTATATAACTTAAAATTAAAAAAAAAACGAGGTAAAAAGAAATAAATTAGACTTACTCACAATCAGTTTAATTTTACTACCCAAGACGACCGGTTTCGCTTTCTAAAATTTGCAAAGCATCATCAGGTCAGTGGTACAAAGTAAATTAAATGCTGAAATTATAAAAAGTCCATATTAGGGTGCTATCTTATAAGGATATAGATTATATAGATTATATAGGTTATATGACAATGAATGAATGATATAACTGTCCTCTTTCTTTATAAAAATTTTTCAATAATTTAACACACATTTCAAAATATATCTCTTTAGTAAATATAAATAACTTTAATAATTTAAATAATATAAAACATCACATTTTCTTTCAACAAACAATAACATATACCTTACTCCTATATCATCTGTTAACATCTCTCCCCTCAAGAAACTTCCTCCTAAGTTGTTAGACAGTTACAACATTGACCGAAGATCACTCATTATCAGTAATACGGGATAGTTTGAACTATGTATCACCAATCACTATATAAAAACTCTTGTACCGGAAGGTAAGTAGTATTTTGTTTATTTCTAATTTATTACAATTCAACAAATTTTTTCTCTTACCAATTTGTGGGTTGTTACTTTGTCTGCTAAAGCAATTTTATGCATATTAATAAACACAGACATGTAATATTGGCATAATTAGTAATATCTTTTTTTAATCTATAACTTTTTTGATCTATATCCTTATAAGACAGCGCCCTAATATGGGCTTTTTATAATTTCAGCATTTAATTTACTTTGTACCACTGACCTGATGATGCTTTGTAAATTTTAGAAAGCGAAACCGGTCGTCTTTGGTAGTAGAATTAAACTGATTGTGAGTAAGTCTAATTTATTTCTTTTTACCTCTTTTTAAAATGGACTCACACAAGCAACACATTCATGATTTAAAAAAAAACATTTACTTAAATGTTCCGAAAATGCAACAGCGGAAAAATAAGAGATGATGAAGGCCATTTTGCCATAACCAAAGAAGATAAAAAGAAAATATGGGAAGAATACTTGGAGAAACTTTTCCATGGCCTTAGAACAATACAAGATTGAAGAAAATTCATTGAAGAAAATTCAGGTCCCGAAATCCTACCAGAAGAAATAACGGCAGCAGTCAGACAAATGAAGGATGAAAAGGCACTTGATGAAGTTCTTGCAGAACTGCTGAAGCTATTATATGCAGAACAAATACAAATAATAACTGAAATATTTAATCAAATATACAAGGCAGGAAAAATAATGAGTGGCTTAAATCGGACTTCGTACCATTGACTAAAAAACGTTTGTAAAGACTATAGGACGATAACCCTAATGAGCCACCTGCTGAAGCTGTTTTTAAAGGCCATCAAGGTTAACTCAATTTCTCAAAGATTTGAATATCTACCCAGAACAGAGTTGTAACCAACACAGATCAAGACTGTTATTATATATTTCTAAAGTATTCTAAAGTATTCACTGCCTTCCCTCGCTCAACCGTTTCCATCTCTCTCTCTTGTTCCATTCTTCATCATTTAGGCCTCTCTTACTCATGGCGTCGTCTACTTCGTTCCTCCAGGATTTTCGGGGTTGTCCTCTTTTCCTCCTTCCTATGGGGCTCCATTCGGTTATTCTCTTTATTTATCTGCTGTCGCTAGTTCTTCTTACATGTCCATACCACTTTAGTCTTTTTTGTTCTATATATGTTAGTATGTCTGTTTCTATTGATGTTCTTTGCTTTATTTCGTCATTACTTCTCCTATCCATTCTTGTTACTCTGCACCATCTTCGCAAGCATTCCATCTCTGTTGCTACTATCTTCCTGCTGTTTTTCTTGTTTATGATCCAATTTTCAGCCCCATATGTCATAATACTTCGCACTAATGTTTTATAAATCTGCATTTTTGTCTTCATATTTAGGTGTCTATCCCACCATACTGAGTTAAGTTGTCGGATTGCTGTTCTTGTTTGTCCTAATCTTTGTGTAATTTCTTCCTATGTTGTTGCCTTTTTCGTGATTATAAACCCCAGTTATTTGAATTTATCCTTTCCTTTGATTGTTACGTTGTCATCAATCTGTAGTCTTCTATGGCTTCTTCACTTGTAGATAGATACTCTGTTTTCGAGAGGTTAATATCTAGGCCAGCCTTGGTATATTCTTCTTGTAGTTTCTTCATCATGTAGCTGATCGAGCTGTAGCTGGTCTTGTGCAACCACTACTTGATCGTCTGCAAAGTTTAACGTATATAGGTATTCGTTCCGCACCGGTACTCCCATGCCTTCGCATTTTCTTTTCCATGTAGTCTTTCTCTAAGTATATTTTGAATAGGGTTGGAAATGTGGAACAACCCTGCAGGAGCCCTTTTGTTGTGGTGAAGTCTCCTATGGTTCTTGTTCCCATTTTAATGGACACTTTATTTTTTTTATACAGAGCTTTTGTAGCTTATATGAGTTCCGTCTATATTTCTAATTTGTACATTGCCTCCCATAGTTCTGACCTTGGTACAGAGTCATACACCTTTCTCAGTTTCACAAATGCCAAGTGTATATCTCTATGTTTTGCTTTTTTCTTTTTCAACAGTTGTTCCAGTGTGTAAATGTGGTCTATGCATGGTCTTCCTGCCGTGAAGCCTGCCTGATCCTCACCGATTTTGCCTTTTATCGCTTGCTCTATCTTTTCTCGCAGTATCTTCCCATATAATCTTCCTATTAATGATATTACGCTTATTCCTCTGTAGTTTTCGCATCGTCTTCTATCTCCTTTCTTAAATATAGATGTCATATATGACTATGTCCATTCCTTTGGGAGCTGTTCTCCATTTATGGCTTTCTGGAACATATATTGTATCATCCGGTTTACACCGGATGATCAAGATTATTTCGATTAACAATTGATTAATTGAATAAACTTGATAAAAACGAAATAATAATCATGACTTAAAAATACTGATATGAAGAGGTTATTTAATGGACTTTCGACACTAATAAAGATATTTATGAAATGTTGAACATCTTAAAATCTTTACAAATATTAATCATTTTTTCCTTGTTTGAACTGATTTCTAGGAGACAACTCGATAAATAACTATTAAATAAATAAATTAATTCGGCAGTAGTTGGATTTCTATCGGTAAAAGTATTTTCTTAGTTTCTGTTTTCAAAGTACATAAATGAAAACGATACAGAAACAAACCAAGGGATGCGGCAAATTCCTTCAAAGAATTGATTCCACAACAACATTTAGGTGACGGACGGTAGGTAAAAAAAGGAAAAACCTGTTTGCGGTTAATAATACACCCAAGTAGACTAAAAGACCAAAAAATAATTTAACGAAATGTTACTTTCAATTCTGCACAAAGGAAGCAACACATTCTGAAAACTGAATTCGAGAATTGACTGATAGAAGAAAGTAGCTAATGCAATGACATTGGTTAAAGATATAATTTTACTCCATGTATTATAATAATAATAACTACTCACAATTTATCATTTAGTGTTACAATTATATTTATTCATTGTTTGTAGTTCCTTTCGTGGGACATAAATAAACCAAATATTCCTATTAGTTCCCGAGAATTGACTGGCAAAGAGATTTAGATAAGTCAACAGCAGCTGAAATAGGTGAAAACATATAATATTAGTTAGTATGTTATAATATGAATATAATGTTAGTTCATAGATTGGCCATAAAATAAACATGTGTTAAAAGTACATAACACAATAGAAACGGTTATCCAGAAGTTCGTTTCGATATTAAATTTATATGTGAATAATCCACAATTGTAGCTGAACACCAAATAAACCTAGTGTTTATCTTTCACATGCCATTAGGTAACAGGTTTAGAATTAGCTGTCCACAGATTTACTATTAAAGCTACTATGACAAAATAATCTTTGATTTACGTAATATAAAGTGCTTTTTAAAAGGCATGCATAAGCAATTGTCATAGATATACGAGATTTGACTGCTTAGCTTATATAAAAGGATTTAAAATTGGAGTGGGATTTCTACCGCCAACACAATTTTTTAAGTCAAAGAAAAAAATGCAACGAACTTTTTAGTTTAAATGCTGCACGAGGAAGCAACACATTCTGTAAATTGATCTCAAGAAATAATTAATAGAAAAACGTCCGTAGCCCAAATTGATAAAAAGGGATATATTTACTTCAAAAGCACTGTTTTGGACTTCTAACACAATTTTCCACCTCAAAGAAAAAAATAAACTAATTGTTCGTTACTTCAAATTTTGCACCAAGGAAGCATCACATTCTAAAAACTAATTTTGAGAACAGATTTATAGAAAAACGTAGCTCAAGGAATGGTAGCTAACTTTGGTAAAAAGAGAATCATAAATTTACTTTTGAACATATTACATATTTGGACCTGCTATTAAATATATTGGCGACAATTCTATACATATCTATAAGAAGTTTAAAATAGGTTACAAATAATACTCAATTTATAAACTAGTGATACAATTATAATTATTCATCGTTTTTGCATTATGTGAACTACTTACATACATGTTTGTTTTGACTTCACCATAGAACACAGCTCTATATTGGTTTTCTCCATCCATTTTCATATAGCCCTAGTCAAAAGAATTCAATACAATGGCATTTTCTTCCGTGGTGCATAAATAAACCAAATATTCCAACTTGTTCTCAAGGATTGCCTGGCAAAGAGATTTGGGTAACTCCACAGTAGCTGAAATAAGAAGTACCATATTATATTATTATTTATTATGTTATAATAAACGAATATAATAATAGATAGTAGATTGGCGATAAAATTAAACATGTATGTTAAATTTTTAACACCATAGAGACGGCTATCCACAAGGTCGGTTCGATATTAAATTTATATTTGATATATCCACAATTGTAACCAAACAGCATATAAACATAATGTTTAACTTTCACATGCCAATAGGAAACAGTTTCAGAGTATGTTGTCCACAAAGTAACTATATAACCTACAATGAGAAATAATCCGTGATTTGCGTTATATAAAGTGATTTTTAAAAAGCAGGCAAAAGCAGCTAGCTTAGATATACGAGATCAGACTGCTCAGCTTATAGAAAAGAATTCGAAATTATAGTAGAAATTCTGTCGCCAGCACAATTTCCTAAGTCAAAGAAAAAAATGCAACCAATTTTTCTTTAGTTTAAATGCTGCACGAGGAACCACATTCTGAAAACTGATCTCAAGAAATAATTAATAGAAAATCGTGCATAGCCCAAATTGATAAAAAAATATATTTAATTCAAAAGCACTGTTTACAATCCCTAACACAATTTTCCAGCTCAAAGAAAAAAATAAACTAATTGTTCGTTACTTCAAATTTTGCACCAAGGAAGCATCACATTCTAAAATATAATTTCGCGAGCAGATTTATAGAAAAACGTAGCTCATGGAATGGTAGCTAACATTGGTAAAAAGAGAGTCATAAATTTACTTCGCAAGTAATATATTGGAGCTGCTATTAAATATATTGGCGATAATACTACACATATCTATAAGAAGTTTAAAATAGGTTACAAATAATACTCACAATTTATAAACTACTGATACAATTATAATTATTCATCGTTTTTGCATTTTGTGAAATACTTTCTAAGGCAAAATTAAAACAGAAATGATCAGATATACAATGTTTGTCTTGACTTCACCATAGAACACAGCTAAAATTAAATTTTCCAGATCAAAGACAAAAATTTAACCAATTGTTCGTTCCTTTAAATTTTGCACCAAGGAAGCAACACATTCTAAAATCTAATTTCAAGAATTGATCGAAAAAAAAGCTAATGAAATGGTAGCTCACAAATGGTCACACAAAACAAAGTATTGTTTTGGAGCTGCTATTAAATATATTGGCGACAATACTACACATATCTATACGAAGTTTAAAATAGGATACAAATAATACTCACAATTTTATAAACTAGTGATACAATTATAATTAGTCATCGTTTATGTATTATGTGAGGTACTTTCTAAGGCAAAATCAAAACAAAAATGATCAGATATACATGTTTGTTTTGACTTCACCATAGAACACAGCTCTATATTGGTTTCATCTCCATCCATTTTCATATATATATATATATATATATATATATATATATATATATAGTCTGGTCAAAAGAATTCAATACAACGGCATTTTCTTTCGTGATGCATAAATAAACCAAATATTCCAACTTGTTCTTGAGGATTGTCTAGCAAAGAGATTTAGGTAACTCAACAGTAGCTGAAATAGGTAATACCATATAATATTATTAGTTATTATGTTATTGGAACATAATGTTAGTTAACAGATTGGCGATAAAATTAAACATGTATGTTAAAAGTTTATAACCCAATAGAAACAGTTATCAAAAAGTTTGATTCGATATTACATTTATATATGATTAATCCACAATTGTACCCGAAAACTGTATTTAGTGTTTAACTAGAGAATCACAAATTTACTTCAAAAGTACTGTTTTGGAGCTGCTATTAAGTATATTGGCCACAATACTACACTTATCTATAAGAAGCTTCAAATATGTTAAATAATACTTACAATTTATAAACTACTAATAGAATTATAATTATTCATTGAGTTTGCAGTATGTGAACTACTTTCTACGGAGAAATCAAAACAAACACGATTAGATATTCATGTTTGAATTGAGTTTTCCATAGAACACGGCTCTAAATTGGTTCCATCGCTATCCATTTTTAGATATTCCTAGTTACTTAGTTAGAGATAAATACAAATAAACCAAATATTCCAATTAGTTTACTAGAATTGTGTGACAAGAAGATTTAGGTGACTCAACAGTAGCTGAAATAGATAAAACCATAAATTATTATTATGAGTATGTTATACTATGAATATTGTTACAATAAATTCTGACCCAAAACAGTAAATATTTTTTATTGCTAATATTCTCATTTATTCACGTATATTCTAGGTAATACCTACCTGACACACGATGGGTCTCCCTCCGCTATAAAAACAACAATCGAACGTTCTGGAGACGAGCCGATGTAAAAATACCAGTTTGAGACCATTCGCTGCTCTGTCTAGTCGAGAAGGCCGTCGACTTTTCTAGTCTAACGGTACTGGGTATATAACAGGACCTTTTTGGAGGAATCGGGCAGTCAGAAAAGAAGATCGCGACGCGTTTCAAATGTATCGTCCGATAGATAAATTATGTAATTATTAGTCAAATCAATTGTTGTACAGTGGTTTAATAAATTGATATACATTATCGTGTTTTAGTAAATTAAAATAAGAACAATAAATTAGAATTAATAAAGAGATAACAATACATATATTATCAGTTAATAGATTGGCGATAGAATTAAATATGTATGATGAAACAATAGAAAAAAACGAATAATATATTTACTTCAAATGCGACGTTTTGGACCCCTAACAAAATTTTCCAGCTCAAAGAAAATAAATTAAACTAACTATTTGTTACTTCAAATTTTGCACCAAGGAAGCAACACTTTCTAAAAACTAATTTCGAGAATTGATTGATAGAAAACCAGAATGGTAGCTTACAATGTTAAAAGGAGAATCATAAATTTACTTCAAAAGTACTGTTTTGGAGCTGCTACTAAGTATATTGGCGACGATACTACTCGTATCTATAAGAAGTCTAAAATAGGTTACAAATAATACTCACAATTTATAAACTAGTGTACCTAATACAATAGAAATGGTTATCCAGAAGTTCGGTTCGATATTAAATTTATATGTGGTTAATCCACAATATTCTAACCGAACACCGTATAAACATAATGTTTAACTTTCACATGCCAATACGAAACAGTTTCAGAATATGTTGTCCACAAATTAACTATTAAAGCTACAATGACAAAAAATCCTTGATTTGCGATATTTAAAGTGCAAAAAAATTTTATTTATTTTATTTATATTTTATTTATATTTTATTTTTATTTTATTTTTATTTTTTTTTAATTTAAAGTAAATTTTACAAGGCATGCAAAAGCAAATAGCTTAGATATACGAGATTAGACTACTCGGCTTACCGCAAATATCTATAAGAAGTTAAAAATAGATTACAAAATAATACTCACAATTTATAAACTAATGATATAATTATGACTATTCATTGGGTTTGCATTATGTGAACTACTTTCTAAGGAGTATTCAAACCAAAGACGATCTGATATACATGTTTGGATCGAATTCTCCATAGAACACAGCTCTAAATTGGTTTCATCCTATCCATTTTAAACCATTTTAAAGTACCTCGGAAACTATCGCTGGGAGTACGAAGAACGAATCCTGCACTAACGTTAATCAGGCGGCGTCCTGGACTGAGATGTCTTTGAAGATTCCAGATCCCCCTCTATAAAGACGAAAAAAAAACAGATAATAGATTCTCGATAAAATTAAACATGTATCTTAAAAGTTTATAACACAATGGGAACGGTTATCAAGAAACTAGATTCGATATTATATTTATATGTGAATATTCCACAATTGAAGCTGAGCATCATAAAAAAGTAGTGTTCAACTTTAGCTTAGACAGACGAAATAGAATAATATGTTTACTTCAAAGCGCTGTTTTGGACCAAATTTTCCAGCTCAAAGAAAAAAAATAAAAAAAAATTAAACTGATTGTTCGTTACCTCAAATTTTGTGCCAAGGAAGCAATACATTCTAAAAACTCATTTCGAGAATTGCGATAGAAGAACTGAATGGTAGCTCAAATTGGTAAAAAGAGAATAATTAATTTAGTTTAAAATAACTGTTTTGAAGCTGCTATTAAATATATTCGCGACAATACTATACTTAACTATAAGAAGTTTAAAGGTTACAAATAACACTCACAATTTATAAACTAGTAATACAATTATAATTATTTATTAGGTGAGCAGTATGTGAACTACTTTCTAAGGAAAAATTAAAACAAAGACGATCAGATGTACATGTTTGCATTGACTTCTCCTAGAACACAGCTCGAAATTGGTTCCATTTTCAGATATGCCTAGTGAAAAGAGATTAATACAACGGCTTTTCTTTCATGGTATATAAATAAACCCCCTACATAAATAAAGCTACAATGACATATAATCCTTAATATGCGATATATAAAGTGATATGTACAAAGCATGCAAAAGCAACTGGCTTAGATATACGAGATTAGACCGCTTAGCTTATAGAATAAGATTCGAAATTGAAGTAGGATTTCTGTCCCCAACACAATTTTCTAAGTCGACGAAAAAAATGCAACGAACTCTTCTTTAATTGAAATCATCATCAGTGGCATTACAGCTCGTTATGAGCCAAAGCCTTCTTCAAAGCAATCTTCCATTCGCCCCTGTCGCTGGCAACTCTTCTCCATGCTTTAATTCCGATGGATTTTAGATCATCCTCTATGTTATCTTGATACCTAAGTTTTGGTCTTCCTGTGGCTCGTCTTCCCACTGGTCCTTTTCAGTCGAAAATTTTTCTGATCGTTGCATCTTCATGTCGCCTAATTACATGTACTATCTATCGAAGGCGTGCTAATTTAATACATTTTATAACGTCTGGTTCCCCAAAACTTCTATATAACTCAAACTTGTAGCGCCTTTGCCACAAACCATGTTCTTGGATTCCTCCATATATTTTCCTTAGATTTTTTCTCTCGAATCGTTTAAGCATTTCTTGGTCATTCTGTGTAAGTGACCACGTTTCTGACCCGTATGTTAACACTGGCGTTATTAGTGTTTTATATATGGTAACTTTAATTTTTCTGGATAGTTCTGGGGCCATCTGTTTCCTCAAGCCATAATAGCACTTACTGGTAAGCACTATTCTTCTTTTAATTTCTTCGCTGAAATTGTTGTATTTGGTTAGCAGCGAGCCCAGGTAGACGAAGGTGTCCACAACTTCCAGTTACAGATCATCAATTAATAGTCTAGGTATCTGGTTGCCTGATCTAGTACAATACATATACTTGGTTTTCTGTGCACTTATTTTTAATCACATTCTCAGTGCAGACGCCCTTAGTGCTCGGAATGCTTCGATCAGAGATTCTGTAGACCTAGCAATAATGTCTATTCTTTAATTGAAATAATACACGAGAAAATAATACATTTTAAAAACTAATCTCAAAAAATAACCAATAGAAAAACGTCGGTAGCCCAAATTAATAAAAAACGAATTATAAATTTACTTCTGAAGTACTGTTTGGAACCCTAACACAATTTTCCAGATCAAAGAAAACAAATTAAACTAATTGTTCGTTACTTATGTTGCACCGAGGAAGCATTGAAAAAACTAATTCCGAGAATTGATTGACAGAAAAACGTAGTTAATGGAATGGTAGCTCACTGCTCATTGGTAAAAAGAGAATCATAAATTTACTTCAAAAGTTTTGAAGCTGCTATTAAAGAGATTGGCGACAAAACTCCACATAGCTATAAACAGTTATAGGTTACAAAAATAATACTCACAATTTATAAACTACTGATACAATTATAATTATTCATCCTTTTTGCATTATGTGAACTACTTACTATGGGGCAGCCAAACCAAATACGATCAGATATGCATCTTTGGATTGACTTCTTCATAGAACACAGCTCTAAATTGATTACATCTTCCCATATTTCTAGTCAACTAAGATCAGTATAAAGTTTGTTTCTTTCTTGGTTCACATATAAACCAAATATTCCAATTAGTAGAGAATTGTCTGCCAAAAAAACTTAGAAGTGCCTCAACAGTAGCTGAAATTGGTAAAATGAATATTATTATGAATGTCATAATATGAATATATATATATATATATATATATATATATATATATATATATATATATATGTTAGTAAATATATTGGCGATAGAATTAAACATAATGTCAAATGATTGTAACACAATAGAACCTGTTATCCAGAAGTTCGATATTATATTTATATGTGATTAAGCCACAATTGTGGCTGCACATTATATAAACATAATATTTATTTACCAATAGGAAACAGTCTTATAGCATGTTATCCACAAATTAACAATTGCGTTATGTAATTTGGATTTTACAAAGCATACAAAAACTATTTGATTAGATAAACCAATTTAGACTCCTCACCTTATAGAAAACGATTCAAAATTGTAATAGGATTTCTGTCCCCAAAACAATTTTTTTAATCAAACATAAAAAAAATTTATTAAAAAAAAGAATTAATTAATAAATAGAAAAACTATCGTAGCCCAAATTGATAAAAAAATATTAATAGATTTATATCCAAAGTACTGTTTTGGAACGGTTATTAAAAATATGGCGAAAGTAATACAAATGTTTATAAAAAGTTTAAAATAGCTTAATACAATCAATATATATATATATATATATATATATATATATATATATATATATATATATATATATATATATATATATATCCGGTATTCGGCGTCACGCCCTTCCGGTAGGGATCTATGGAGGAGTATCACCGAGCCGCAAGCCCTTATTTCTTGCCGTGCGTTTCTAGTCTAAGCCGCAGATTCATCTAGAATTTTAAACTGCTGCGTTAGACTTTTTGTTTTCCTGTACACCGAGCTGGGGAGCGAACCCACATCCACTGAACCACTCGCAGTAAAGTGAATGAGAAGCCGGCCACCCAGCCTGCTTGGCTATCTGACCGACCTATTAATATAATTATAACAATTATTGCTAGAATTATAATTATGAAATAAAATCGAATGGTAGCTTACAATGTTTAAAACAAAATAATAAATTTACTTCAAAAGTATGGTTCTGGATCGGTTATTAAATATATTGGCGACAAAAGTACGACAAGCTTAAATAGCTTACAAATAATACTCACATCTTAACAGTTGGTGCTACAATTATAGTCATTCATTGTTTTTGCAATATGTGAATTACTTTCTATACAGGAATCAAAATAAAACACAGATATACATGTTTTAACTGACATCTATAGAATACAGCTCTAGATTGATTACATCTCTATCCATCTTCCCATATTTCTAGTCAAAGGAGATCCATATAGCAGCTTCTTCTTTCGTGGTGCAGAAATAAATCAAATATTCCAATTAGTTCCCGAGAATTTTCTGGCAAAAAGATTTAGGTGAGTCAAAATAATTTGAATTGGATTTATTATTTTAGATCGTTTACCTTATAGAAAACGTTTTGAAATTGGTGTAAGATTTCTGTCTCCATTTTCCAGGTCAAAGAAAAAAGAATAACGAATTATTCTTTACTTTAAATTTTCCACAAAGAAAGCAACAAATTCTGAAATTATATTTAGAGAATAGATTGATAGAAGAACGTAGCTAATAGACTGGTAGCTCACATTGGTAAAAAGAGAATAATAAAAAAAAAGTAAAGTTCGTGTAACCTTCTGGCTAAGGTCTAGTGTTAGGGTTTTCAGGTCGCGCAAGCGCCCCTAACATGACCTAACGACTACTTTCGTAGCCGGGACCGACGGCTTTACGTGACCTCCCAGCTCTATCCATTTTCCCATATTTCTAGTTTAAATAAAGACACTATTTTCGGAATTTTTCAAAAAATCCCCTTTTTCAAAATAATTCAGCAACTAAAAAAGATATAGAAAAAATGCTAAGACACAAAAACGCATGCGAATACAATCTATAAACATATCTCGTTTAATTTTTAGTCTATAGAAATAAAAATTGCCAATAACAACGTCAATACGAAATAAAATAAAAACAGTTGAACTGGACTTTATGAGAATATGTCTACAAATTACCAGTGCGGATAGAATAAGAACAGGGAAATATAGAACAGAATGGAAGTAGATTGCTAAATTACAAAAAAGTTGGAAAACAGTGCATTGCAGGGGTATCGGCATGTAAAAAGAATGCCAGAGCACAGGTGGCCGAGACGAATATTGGACTGGGACCCAGCGGAAAGAAGAAGGAGAGGAACACCTGTTTCAAGAAAGAAAACCATACATAGGAATTGCTGTTATAGATAGAGACATCAGAGAAGGTGACTGGAAAAATAGAGTGTAGTGGAGGACGAAAACGACGACCTCATAATGAGATAACCGAAGAATAAAATAGAATCAAAATATGCTTTATTGTCACTGAAAATTGTACAATTTTATGGACAAAGCTTACAAAAGTAAAAAAAATAATAATAATGACAATAACAATTAAAATTTACTAAAATTGCATAAACCATCAATATCACAGAATAAAACATAATAAAATATACAATCCATTGCAAAATTTCACTAAATTGCAAATTGCATAATAAAACCTTACGATCTAGTTTACGAATAAGTTTAAGCTGTTGTATATGATATCCAAATATATATATATATATATATATATATATATATATATATATATATATATATATACATCCCGCTATACTTTTGAACTCTTTTCACGTTGCAGTAATTTAGCATCACCAAGAATTGCTATCATTTTCTATTTATAAATTGTGTATGTTCGTTTAGGGCACCTTTGTAGGCTTGGCACTGTTGTCGGTTTTTTAATATTCCGATTTTTTTTTTATATATTTAATTTTTACATCAAACCTACGTTTTAACATCGAGCGGTAAAATCACTGTATTTGGCATCATTTTAGAGCCAGTAGATGTTGCCGGTATTAATCCTTAAAATAATATTTTAGATACCTAAATATCGATCGGTTGTTTGGGTCAAGTTCGAATAACGACATTGAAACTACCTGCTCACAAGTTGCAGTCTCAACAGGTTTTTTTCTTCGTTTAGATGTTATATTTATTTAACCTAGATATTTTTGCCCAGAGAATCGTGTAGGGGAATATTTTACATAAATTTTAATTTACAACCTGTTTAGTCGAAGCTATCGATGAATAGTTTGAGATAAATATTATGGTTTTATGGGATTAAGGCCTTTATTATTGGTTGTGATTGTGATAATGTTTGAAATTTTGATTTCCATTCCGGAAATCGTTCTCAAAAAACGTTTTTCTGTACAAAATGTGCATACACATGTTTACATAATTAGTACAATAAACAAAGCTATTGTAAAATAATAGTGGAAATCAAAACGTTAAATATTAGTTAATTAAAAATGTAATTTTCATCTCAATAACGACCAATAATTGTGGCTTAATCACATAAAAAAATAATATTTGACTTTGACCATGCCATAAGAAAGTAGTTCACGGAACCTCGCTAAATAATTTAAAAAAATCTTATACAGAAATTTAAATTCTAAATAGTATGAGGGGTAGCTGACGAAAAATTCGTAAAGACGTACAGTTGATTTTGCTTTGTTTTTTTAAACAATCTTAAAAGGCAAAAAAAAATAATTTTTTGCTTATAAAACGTTTTGTATACATTCTAAAGAAAAATAATTAAAATAATAGTTGTAGACCATAAAAAGTTTTTTATGTAGAGAAATACCAAATTTAAATACATAAATAATTGATATAATTCCAAAAAACCGTAAACTCTATGATATTATGTTTGTAGTAATTTATAAATAATGTTAATAACTTTGTTTTTGGCCTAACGACAGGCAATTATGGCAATTGATGAGTTATTAAAGTGTGCTAAATATCAAGCAGATCAAAAAATATTTTACAATTTATTCAATTTGTTTATGACAGAAAGCGATTATTTAAACAACTGTACTTGTCCAAACAGTATGACTCTACAAGTATTTTGTAACTTGCAATCGATTCTTTTCGCTTTTAGTTTTAGGGTATATTAAAAAAACTTTAACATATTATTAAATTTTTTATTAAAAACCAGTTTGAATAGGGGACTTTTTAGTTTTTAGACCACTTCACGTTTTTTCAGTTTCTTTGACAAGTGAGGATTATCTATTCGCTTATTTCTTAATATGGGCTATGAGCAATTATCTAGTCAAGTCAACACTATTATAGAAGTTACCCATACTTTTTTAGTAATCATTCAGACGGTTCATCTTAATTGTCCCCATATGGAACATAAGTCCGAGAAAAGTCTTAAATTCTGTTTGTGTTGTTTCTTTCCAAAACGCAATCCTCGATTTTTCTGAACGACTTTGTGCAAATATTTCGTCAGAGTCAATCAGAGTCACTTCCACCATTCATTTAATCTACATCGTCCTCGCCAGATGCTTCTAACAATGATTGTAATTCAGCAGTGGTCAATCTACGTTTATATTCACATTTAGCTTTTTTAGATGTCGAAGGCATATTATTTACATCCATCTTTTTATAAATACTATAACTCACTTTTACGGAGGTAATTAACAATTAAAATGTTCTACTAAAACTATCAACTTACGACTTCCAATACTATAAGGCCACTTGAGGTATAATACGTTTTTACTCAATAATAGTTCCTGTATAAGTAAAATTGTTTTTTAACGTGCTCCATTGAAGCACACTAGACATATTCCAGTTTTGCCATCACATTCTTCAGAGTATGTTTTAACTTTTTTAACTTTTCTATCGTCCTTTCTACTAGTCATGCTTCTTCTTAAAATTTTGTTACATCTTGTACACTTTCTTCTCTTTGTATTATCTACATCGCTTTGCCTGAGATGGTATTTTTGGGTGTAACTGTTCGTGAGGGTTACAACATTTCTTTATTTGCAAATGCCTTCGCGAACTCCATTCTGAACTCAAGGATAGGTTGTCGCTTTTTTACGTTTTCTATTATTTAGCAACTAAGCATTTACTACTGCGGTATTAAATGCGGTATTAAATATTAATTCCACTGCCACTTTCCGGTACCACTTCAGAATTTTGCGTATTGGGCTTTGGTAAGAAGCCACTTAATCACTAAAATCAACACTCTTTTTCACCAAGTTATAATCGAAAATAGTTTGTGGTTTTAGTACTTGTGTATAATTTTTCTTTTCATCTGATTAAACCAAGATATAACTATTATGTTTAAATGTTGTAAGGATTAAAACTGGTCTTTTGTCGACCCATTTTATTACTTGTAAAATCAATAATGGGGTTAAGTTTCATCGTGAGTAACTGGTTGCAATTTTTTTAATCGAGATTTTGGTTTTACATGTTTTTATAGTAAAACATCTGCACATGAATAATTCGTTTCTTGAACAATGATTTCAATTCATCGACCAATAGTCTAAAATAAGGTTTTATTACGTCGTCCGGAATATTATAAACTGGTTCTTTTTCACAAATATATTGGAAATATGGTTTACATTCTATATTTAGAAAAATCTTTTACTGCAACTCTTGTTCCCATAAGACCGTATGTTATAAATAAATATATTCCTATAAGAATTATCTTGAAAGATGAAAAAAATACAATAAAAAAGTGTAATATTAAGTGTTATTTAAAAAATAATAAGTCATTCACGGGCGTACAGTTAAAAACAAAAGTTTTCAGTGTTCTATTGCTTGATTATTATTATCTGGTATTCTGAAAATGTTGACATTTTTTCCTGGTCTGATCTCCCTCAACTAACGTCATCTTTCTTAATTGGTGGGTTGTATTGATCAGGTCTCTTTAAGTGTTTTGTTGCTATCCATAGTGAATGATCTTCTTTAGACAATGTACTAATGTAGTGTTCAAATGTGGCATTGCGTACATCATGTAGCGCTCATCTTAATTATCTGATTATCTACCTCTTGCTCTTTATTTTTCGACTATTAGTTGTATAATATAATTCGGAGTGTTATTTGTCTTTTCTTGATTTGGAATTTTTAATCGTGTAGCTCCATATGAAATAGTAGGAGATGAAAACGGCAGCATATTCATCCATACAAAAAGGAAACGCGATAAAGATATCTGAAACAACTGTTTTATGTTATAAGAGATGAAATAGTCCGAAATTACCAAAACAGGTGAACAGGGCACTATAAAGAGGAAGTAAAATTAGCTATGAAACAGCTTGAATGAGAAAAAGAAGTAAGCTTAGACCAAATACCAGCAGGAATTATTCAACTGAAGAAAAAAATTAAATCGATAACAATATTCACTCCATTTACAGAAAAGGCGGTGACCCGCAATTATTTTAAGAACTTCTTTAATAGCCTCCAGTCAACAATTTCCTAACCATGTTTAAAAAACATACGGAATGCACTGTATATACTAACCCAAGTCGTCAACATACTTGTTGTTGCAGTTATGTATTACGATCAACTTAAAGGTTATGCACGACTCCCCTTGTATAGGTACACAGGCAAGCACATGCGGGAGAAAAAAGATTTGTCATACCGTTACATTATGTCAAATTTTAACGTTGAATATTTTATGGTCCCCTTTGGGTTATAAAACGAATGATCGACTTTTTCTCGCACAGATACCTGCTATGTAACTTTACAAAGCGAGTTTGCTGGGTATTAAAGAACCGTCTATGGCATCATATAATTTTACGCTAATATTTCACGTTCTGCGACGCATTCCACGTTTGACACATTGTCTTTTTTAGTTTTCTGTCATTCTATTTGTTAAATCCTATCTCATTCTCGTCACAGCGTCAAGGAGCAGTAAATGTGTGTACTGAACGGGAGGCATATGTCTAACAGTGAACGTTGGAGATTTTTCGAGTTTATCATATCTTCTTCTTTGAGTGCCTCTGCTATCGGAGATTGGATATCATTAGGGCGATTCTAATTTTATTTACTGCTGTTTTGAATAATTCGTTAGTGGTACAGCCAAACCACTCTCTTAAATTTCTCATCCAGGACATTCTTCTACGGCCTGGATTTCTGCGTCCTTGGATTTTTCCATGCATTATATTTTGTAGGAATGTGTACTTTTGTCCTCTCATCAGGTGGCCAAACTATTCAAGTTTTCTCTTTTTTATATTCAGTATAACTTCTGGATCGTTATTTATTCTGCGTATTACCTCTTCATTTGTAATTTTATCCACCCAACTTATTTTTAGTATACGGCGGTAGCACCACATCTCAAAGCTTTCAAGATTTTTAACATTCTTCTGTTTAAGAGTTAATGCCTCAACAACCGTAAAGCAAAGTACTGAATACATACTAAGTAGTTAACTAAAAGTGGACTTATGCAAAGAGATGTATGACGTAATCGTATGGTATTCGCTAATAATCCTGTCACATAATATGCCACACACTTCTGTGCGTTAATTCGTTTTATTGCTCCCAGTTTAAGGTGTTATTAGATGCCGCCATGTTTAATTTTTCTCCACCATCGTATTACCTCCGTTAAATCCTATCATTTTAGGTTCCATATGTCATGATTAGACCTATAGGACCGGAGATACGCAACTAAGCCTCTTTTGACATAACATATATAGGAGCAAAGATATATACCTAAAGTCCTTTTAGTGCTGATGTATTTGATTTGTACGTCGTAGTATTCTATTAGTTAAATGGTACCATTTGAGGTACTTTACGTCACGATTGGACTAATAGGATCGAAGATACATAACTAAGGCCCTTTTGCCAAGCTACTCTATTTAATTTTTATATCTCATTGTATTATATTAGTTAAATTCTATCATTTAAGGTACGAAACGTCACGATTGGACTAATAGGACCGCAGATACATAACTAAGGCCCTTTTGACAAGCTGATGTATTTTATTTTTCTATCTTATTGTATTCGATTGGTTAAATCCTATCATTTGAGGTACTGTACGTCACGATTGGGCCACTAAAAACAAAGATACGTAACTAAGGCCCTTTTGACGTGATGCTGTATTTGATTTCTATGTCATTGTATTCTATTGGTTAAGTGCTATCATTTGAGGTATCGTACGTCACGATTGGACTAATAGGACCGAAGATACATAACTAAGGCCATTTTGACATGCTACTCCATTAAATTTTTATACCTCATTGTATTTTATTTGTCAAATCCTTTCATTTGAGGTACTGCACGTCATGATTGGACTAATAAAACTAAAGATACACAACTAAGGCCCTTTTGACATTGTTCTGCATTTGATTTTTCTATCCCATTGTATTATTTATGTTAAATCCTATCATTAGAGCTACTATAAGTCACGATTGGACTAATAGGACCGAAGATACGTGACTACGGCCCTTTGGACATGTTGCTGTATTTAATTTTTTTATTTCATTGGAGGATATATAGGGAAACGAGGATATATAATTAAGGCCTTTTTGACATGCTGCTATATTTGATTTTTCTGTCTTATTGTATTTTATTGGTTAAATCCTATCATTTGAGGTGCTGTACGTCGCGACTGGACGAATTGGAGCGAAGATACAATAGGTAGTTGCAATATATCATAACCCGTTACTTTTAACCAAACATGATGCCAGAATGATTTGTAGATGAAAAAAATATATATGTATATATTCTTAAATTTACTATTTCGTCGTGGGTAATATTATATTCAACAACGATGCCAAATTTCTGATGCTAAAATGATTGATAATGAAAGTGGGATATACATTTTCATGTATATAATGGCAGCGAGTAAACGGTAAAACCCTGAACTAAATATATATAATATTTTCACTGTACCATCATTTTAGACTCAAACATTTTCTGGAATAAACTTATATAAATACATTTTCATGTATATAATGGCAGCGAGTAAACGGTAAAACCCTGAACTAAATATATATAATATTTTCACTGTACCATCATTTTAGACTCAAACATTTTCTGGAATAAACTTATATAACTCAGTAAGGGATAAAAAGAGAAAGCGGATATTTTAAAATACCAACACGGTATCAAGACTCTAATCAATGAGATGATTAAAATTCTTGTAACAAGTACGGGAAAACAGTTATTAAGGTCTTGTAAAGTAGCGTCGATATACAGATGCTACTTTGCAAGACGATGCTAAATTGATGGTAAAAGCATAATGTATCGATGCGAAAATGATAGTAGGATGTGTATATATATATATATATATATATATATATATATATATATATATATATATATATAATACTTTGTTGCTTGTATCTAAACCTACTGTACTTTCTTAATTATTCATTAAGAAACTCTTTCACTGAAAATAAGTTCTTTCAGATAGATAGGCTTTTGTCAATTTAAGGAACTTAAGGAAAGAAGTTGTAGATTTAAGTTGCAAAGGGAGATGGTTGTATATTTTTTTGCCAAATATAATATAGATTTCTTTACTAACTCAGTGGATGGAATTGGTAAATACACATCAAAGCTTGAATTTCTGGTGGAGTAGCCATCACTAGGTCCTGCTGGAAAAACATGTAGGTGTTTACGAATTAAGCAAACAGTTTCTAAAATATATAGGGAGGGAAAGTTAAAATACCGTGATTTTTTAAGTAGCTTTTGCAATGTTGTTATGTGTTTGCAAAATGAAAGGCCATATCGAAGATGAGACTCAAACAAAGAAAAGTATGTTATTTTGGAAGATGCCAAATTCATTTCCTTTAAAACAGATCTTATTGCATAGCAGGTTGAGGCTAGTTTCGTAGTTAACATATCGATATGAAGGAACCATTTAAGGTTGCTGTCTATAAAAATACCAAGAAATTTTACAGAATCAATTACACTGATCTGGCTGCTATTAAGAAGCAAGATTTGGAGAGCTACGTTGTAGCTTTTTATAGCTCCTTAATAGATGCTACTGTCTTATCCACGTTAAAAGAGAGTAAATTAGAGTCGGACCAGATTTTTATTTTAAGTAGATCGGGAGTTATAATTGCATGAAGAGTTGCAATATTAGAGTTCTTCCAGGTAATACTGCAAATCAATGCAATATATCATCAGCAAAAATAAAAAATTTTCTATCGATTTTTAAGTTATTGATGTCATTTATAAAGATAACGAAAAGTAGAGGACCCAGTACTGAACCTTATGGTACTCCACATACAATGCTTTTGTGACTAGAGTCAGTATCATTTGCTCTAACTAGTTCTTTCCTATTCCTCAAGTAAGATTGGAACCAATTCAAAGAAATATCTCGAATTCCGTAGAAATTTAGTTTTTTTTATCAAAATGTCGTGATTTACACAATCAAAAACTTTGGCATAGTCACAATTAAAAGGGGGCAGTATGAAGATTATTGTTTAGTGCTTGATAGACCTCATGGACTACAGAAAATATAGCATCGCTGTTACATTTATTAGATAAAAAGCCGAACTGACTTTGTGATAAAATGTTGTTTTCAACGAGAAAGGAAATAAGTCGGGCTTTTATAAGTCTCTCAATAATTTTGGAAAGGACCAGTAGTAAGACAATAGGTCTATAGTTGCAGACAATATATTAATTACCACCCTTATAAAGGGGAATAATAATGTCTGTCTTTAGGCACTCTGGAAATATATCTTTTCCAAAGGAATCGTCGATTAGTGAGACCAACACTTCCAACAAATTATTTGGGAGATTTAAGAAAATTTTGTGGATAGTCCATCAGTACTACAGGAAAATTTGCTTTTGATACTACTGATTGCTTGGATCACTTCAGATTTATCAACTAGTCTTATAAAGAATGAATTCGAGACCTTTTTTTAAATGGAAAGATAGGAAATAGGATCTTGTTGTGGCAAAATAGCTGATGTTATATTTTTACTTACATTAACGAAGTGTTCATTTCGATTTTCAGGGTTTGGAAGAGAAAATGTTTGAGCTGTGTTAGTTTTATTTCGAAGATCGTTTATTATATGGACCAAGTTTCCCTTGCAACATTTTTAGAGCTTCCCAGAAGATTCTCATAGTACATTTTTTAGCTGTTTTGATAAGTTTTAGATAGGTTCCTCTGTACTTGGAGATATATTCAGTGACAAAAGAAATTGGTAGTAAATTTCTTTATGTACAGTAGTGAACGCATATCTTTGGCTAATATGCGGATACCCTTGGTAGTTCAGTGATTGTGATGTGATGTCTGTTTTTTTTAACTTTAGTATTTTTTACCTATCTTTTAAGTTGTTGAGTTATTTAAAAAAAAGGGATTTTTTGAGAAATTCCGAAAATAGTAAATTCCACTTTAAACTCAGATTTTTTTAAAACTAAATCTTCTAATTCAGGTAAACATCCAGAATGTAATGCTTGTTTACAAATCTAAAGTAAATTGTCAATGAACGACCAATATTTTCAACCAGGATGGTTTTAGCGGAAGTGAGTTTTTTACTGGCGTTGTATTACTTTTTTTACTCTACAGTAAAATGCTGAGGTGAGTGCCTCTCGACTAGTGCTACAGGATAACGTCGTTACGGGTAGCGTCATAGAGTTCTTGACATCGATTCACTACAAATCAACTCGTTTCTAGTCATCATTTATTTACTCAAAGAGGGTTTAAATTAAAAACTGCATGAAAAATAACTGACAAAATATAGACACTAGATAAGAGGTGAAAAATAAAAAAACTATCTGTCACTACAAAATTCGATTCTTAACGGTTGTCAAAATTAAATAAAAGTCATCCGTTAAATAAAGGCATTAAATCATGTTTAAATTTTTCTGACATTTCTCGTTATAAAATAATTTCATATAAATACAATTATTATTGACGTGACAACGTCTTAAATTAGGTTGTGGCTCGGAGTCATTTAAGAAAAAGTGTAACGCCCGCTCACGTCTGTTACAGTGAGTCGCCGAACGAGAGAGAGGCCCGCCGGACCGGCGAATGCCTTGCGTCTCTCTCCCACTCAAACATGATCGGTCCGCTGCGCGCGGCACTAGAGAATTAGGCGCGTTAAATCGCAAAAGTTGAAAATCGTTAAAAGTATCGTCAGCTGTGTCTGTAGTGAAAATGTGGAGTGCTTAGATTCGTCATTTACAACAACTACAACAATAAAGGTAAATAATTGTACACTAATATTTCATTATCGTAAACTATGATTGATTGATTAATTGTTAGATTGACACAAAAGTTGAGAAACTGAGTTTATAGGTTATGTCATACTATTGACAAATGTTGATAGTGTTAAGTAAATTATTAGTTTAAATCACTCTGCAATCAATCGTAATTCAGTCGATTGAGAAGAAACAGCGCGTATTGCTAGTCAAACATTTAAAATAAGAAATTATAACTTCTAACCTGTCAAAACAGGGCGACCAAACAAACGAACTAAACCGACCAATCACCACGCGCGGAGTTAGAATTTAACTGTGTTTAGCAAGAATTTCAAATTCCAATTTTAGTAAATGTTTTAATTTTCAACTTTACCATTTACATTTACAAATTTTAATTAATTTCAAATTTATTTAGCAAAAATTTGAACCTTCGATCTGAATAAGTGTTTTGATTTTCAAATTGATTCTTTAAAATTAAAAATATTAAAATATATATAATCAGAAGTGAACGTCACATAACATTATCTGTACTTATTATTATTTAATATGTAGGCAAATACATGTGACCATACTTGGTAGACACAATTGGAAATAGTAATTTTTTATAACTGAAAAAAATAAATATATAAAATACTGGTAGCAAACAATAACTTCAATGATCGATATCTCCGCAACTAATTGATATATCGAAAAAATTTTCAAATAAATTTTGTAGAAAATAATAAGATCAATAATATAATATAAAATAAATAATATATAAAATAATATATAAAAATATAATATATAAAATATAAATAATATATAAAATACCTAATAAATCGGTAATGCAATTCTTATTTTCATTCAATTCCTTGTTCCTATTGTGCAATTTAATAATATTCATATCAATAAATATTCTACCGAGAAAAAGACGTTGTCACGTAAAATCTTCGCCCGTAAAACCGACTTTACAGGCAACCGATTTTTTTTAAGCATATTATTTAGGTTATAAAATACTTAAATTTACTATCAAATAATATTTATTTATATTTTATTATTAATATTTGGTCTGAATTCGACAGGTTTGTCATAAGTAAACAACTTATATTTTGTTAATACGTTAACAATTATTAAAAAAAACTATTAAGCAATAATATTACTTTATTTAATGTTAAACATATTATTTAAATTTTAAAAATACAAAAAAAAAGATAGCATGAAGCTCCACGCTAGTCTATTGTACCGCCCACTGTTCCGTTTTTTTTTTTAAATATTTATAAGTTTTCCATAAAAACTTATCGTTTTCCGGTTATTCAACCGTATGTTTGGATTTTTATATTCAATAAATAAAAGTCTACTTTCAAACAGCCATATCTTTGTACGGTAATGATAAAAAACGAATATCTTTGTTTCATAAGCTTCTCTCAAACAGTTTTCCCGATAAAATTTAAATTATTGTAGTTATTGGCGAAAAAACTGTTTAAAAACGAGCTTTATTGAAGAGTAATTTGTGAACTTTCAGACACAAATAACACAAATATTGAGTTTTCGAAAAATCTTTAGAAATCATTTTTGTGACTACCATGGTTTTTTAAAAAATTTTTTGCACCTCCGAGTTGGGGTGGTACCCACCCTCAGAGGAAAGCACATATTGACATAGGGTAGATTTTATTTTTTGAGCTATTTTCTAAATGCTGTCAAAATTTAAAGTAAATCCATGCATATAAAAAGAATAATGATATTCCATATTTCTTTCAGATTCTCATTCATTAACACAAACGGAAATGTGATAGCATTATTAAAGAATTTAGTGAATCATGGAAATTTTACGGTTAAGCTATGTGGAACGTTATATTCTAGCTTATTAAAGATACCATTATCTATTATCTTAACTTATTATTATATCAAACAAATTGGAACTTACATGTTTGATAAGACGATCCAAGAGCTCTCCTCTCATCGGAGTCAGTACCAGCCTGTCGACAAACCTATCCATATACTTCGCCTCAATCGCATGACGTTTGTTGGATAGTCTTACTAGGTGTTATCTTAGATGACTTGGAAAATAGGGTATCCGAGAGGACTTACTGCGATGAAGCTGCCAGATCCGTTAAACAACTATCTTAAACTATGATTGCGTGTAAGTCTTGTCCGCCTTAATTATGCATCTTCACCGTATGTAAGTTTGCATTCTTAACTAATCGTATTGGTCTTCTATCGATCTTCTAAACTCTGTAAAATAGATTAGTATTAGTATGTAAAGTAACTTAAACTTAGAGGTGAGGTATACACCCAAGTGTATCGAGGCCTTACATCACTCGTGTATACTTTTTTTTCGCCGTTTTATTGTTGTTGCGGATTATTTCATAAATTAGCTACAATTCTCTCTTCGCTGGAAGTATCTTCATTACTACTATTTGGTTATTTCATACTCTTTTCAGTCACAGCTTGAAAGTTCATTAATTTATGTTGTGGCCGTCTGTTTTTTGCTGGTATATTGTTGTCCTAGTTTGTTATGGCTCCTATTATTACATTCGGAAAACTTCTTAGGATGTTAAATATCTCTTACGCTTTGTCGTTTATTTGTTTCAGAGAGCTTCTCGGGTTGGGGTCTCTATAGATACTTCTTTGTAGAACATATTTGGCAATATTAACAACCTCTCTTATCATGTGATTTTGGATTATTTGTACATTCTTTCAATTGGTCTTGCAGGTATATCCCCATGTTACTAAAGTACATGTTATTGTTAGTAAGAATATGCTTCTTCTTCTTCGGCTTTTTCCTATTATGAGTTTGTCGTTTTCTTCCTCCACAGCACTGTATTCTCCCAGTTACCTTCCCAGAAGTATCTATGTATTATAGCATTTCCTATATACGTTTTGCATCTTACTGCTCGTCTTTATCTCCGTCTTCTTTCCAGTGGGTTCTAGCCCAATTCTTTGTGGGTTCTTTTCAGACTACAGGTCTCCTGGTATTCTTTGTACATCTCCGTACCACCGCATGGTATTGTCGAATTATTTAAATCATATACAGAACAGGTATATTACCTAAAAATGAATTCTATCGACAGTCGTGACTATACCGAAAAAGAAAAACGCCAGACAATGTTATATCAAGGATATCAGGCTTTAAAGTCACGAAATAGTTCAATGATTGTAAAAAAACCAAAAAGAAGACTTCCAGTTAACACTTTTTTAGTATCGATTATCTCAACTTATATTGATATCAAACAAATTGGAACTTACAGATTTGATACGACTATCCAAGAGTTCTCCTATCATCGGAGTCGGTACCAGCCTGTCCACATAGCTATCCATATACTCCGTCCCAATCGCATGACATTTGTTGGAGAATCTTACTAGTTGTTATCTTAGATGAATAGGGCATCCGAGGGGACTAACTGCGATGAAGCTGCCAGATCCGTTAAACAACTTTCTTAAACTATGTTTGCGTCTAAGTCTTGTTCGCCTTAACCATACATCTTCACCGTGTATATGTGTGCATTCTTAACTGGACGTGTAGGTCCTCTATCCATCTTCTTGACTCTGTAAAATGAATTAATATTAGTATGTAAAGTAACAGCGGTAAAGTAATTAGCGGTCAGATATATATATATATATATATATATATATATATATATATATATATATATATATATATATATATATATGTATATTTTGTTTTTTCGCCGTTTTTTAATTTTGGTTTTATTATATAACCACTTATATAAACACATTTTTTATAAACACTCCATATACAGGATACAATTCTTGAGCCTTCATATTTCAGTAGTTCGAGTTTTATGTTCCCTGGCTCTGGTGATTTGCTGTTTTTGGATTAGAACTTTAGTTATATCTTTTTCTGATATATCCGCTTTTTTCATTATTACCGTCACAGTGTCTTGTAAGATTGCAGTGAGATAAACTCCTGCAATTATTTTGTGTAATGCTTTGTACTTACATTCCTTTGGTGTAATTATCAGTATATTTTTACTTCATTTATTACTTCTGATGTTTTTTTTTTCATACTTACCTTGATGTGTTGTACCCTATCGTATTAGTTGTGTCACTGGACATTCTCTAGTTTTTCTAGAGTCTTATTCTTTGCTTCAATATGAAGGTAACATTTTCTTCCCATGTTCCTTGGTTTCTGTCGTTTAGCTATTTATGAAACGGTTGCCTTTTCCAATACATTTTATAGGACAGTAAAAAAATCTTCCTTTTTCCTTAAGATCGCATTGTCATTCGTTGCATATACTCTAACAATTATTGTCGGTTGTCCAAATATGTTCATTCTTATTTTGATTATTCATTTATTTATTTGCTGGTAATCTTGTATGTGTTTTATCCATTTATTTTTTTATTAATACTGATACTCCTTGATCTTTTTTTTGTTCTCTTAACACTGTGCTTAGTCTTTCGCTATATGGGAGTAGTTTTTTTCCACGTTCCTATTCTTATAGTCCTTTTCCTTTGCCTGCCTAAGTAGTATATGCTGGTTTTCGTCCAAATTTCGAGACTGCCTTGCATTGGTTTTTGCGTAATGATTTTTTTGTATGTCGCGTCCAGGCCCAGCGCCTCAACCCTTGTTTTTAGGAGGACCATAATTCCTGTTCGTTAATCAAAATCACTTCCATATTCAGTTTAGGCTCGTAATCGGTAAATCCATTCAGGATACTGGGAGGAAAATGGCATTGATATGGACTAAGGTTAGGACAATGGTTTCCCCTGTTTGGTATTAGAAGATAAACCAAGGCTCGCGTAGGCAGGGGTGCATCCCTGAAGTAGATATGTCACCTATCGGGATCATAGATGAGTATCTACCCGCTACCTTGGCAATACTATGTAAATATAATAACAATACGAGATATAAGGGATAAATATCAAAGCTTACATATTTATGTTTAAAAAAAATCCAAACCAAGTTTCAAAAAATATATCTAAAATTTAAAATTAATTATTATTTTTGCCTTATTTAAACTACTTTCTACAAGACACTTGATCAGATATATGAGTTTAAATTGGCTCCCACATAAAACACTGCTCAACAATGGTTCCTGGACAATCTTTATCCACGACACTATTTTTCCCGCCAAACTAGAAAAATGAAAGTGATACATAAACAAACCAACGATAGCCTCGACAAAATATTTGGGTGATGGAACGGTAGGTAAAAATGGTAAAAAACATATATTGTTAAGAATACTCCAAAGGAGACCAATTCTTTTTTTCATGTTGCCCTAAGGAATCAGTAAATACTGTAATTTAATCCCAAGAATTGGCTGACAAAAGGACACATATGAGGACACGGTAGCTGAAGTTGGTAAAAATGTACAATTACAATTATTGATAATTTTGTCTTATGTTTATGTTGATGTGAACTGCTTTCCACAATACAGACAAAACAAACTCGATCAGTTATACGAGTTTGGCCTACCCGTATTATGGAACAAAGCTCGACAGTGGTTCCCTCTTCATCTTCATCCTTGCTACGGGTCGGCTATGGGTCTATTATTAAATATATTGATGTTACCAATAATTTTTTTGGAGCTATATCAACTGCTTTCTACTAGGCACACAAATAAACTCGATCAAAAATACGAGTTTTAATTGGGCACGTAATAAAACACAGCCTTAAACTGATTCGACCTCTATCTATGTAGCTAGATTCATAGCAAAAGAAGAAACATTTAACGGATTTTCTTTTGCTTCAATTGCCAAATATAGCAACTAATAAATAATGCAACCTCATTAAAACTAACTGACAAAAATATTTAGGTGACAAAATCTTAGCTAATATTTATTAAAAAATATTAATTTAATTTAAAGATTAAAAATACTGATGTCGCTAAGTTATCGATTAGATTGGCGACAGTAAATGATAAACAAAAATACTCTGAAATGCTGAAAGCTGATTCTTATAATTAGCTGCTAGAAAGATTTAAAATATTAAGATCATCTTCTGCTTTATGCGCCTCATCCTTTAAGGACATTGGCGATCATCATGGCTTAGTTTACCATTTACTCTGAAACAGTTCTAAAAAGTTTTATTGTTGTTGTTCCACTCCATGTTATATAAAGTGATTTTTACAAAGCATGCAAAAGCAGCTAGCTTAGATATACGAGATTAGACTGCTTAGCTTATAGAAAATAATTTGAAATTATAGTAGAATTTCTGTCGCAAGCACAATTTCCTAAGTCAAAGAAAAAAATGCATCCAACTTTTCTTTAGTTTAATTGCTGCACGAGGAACCACCTCCTGAAAATTGATCCCAAGAAATAATTAACAGAAAAGCATCTGTAGCTCAAATTGATAAAAAAATAATATATTTACATCAAAAGCACTGTTTACTACCCCTAACACAATTTTCCAGCTCAAAGAAAAAATTAAACATTGTTCGTTACTTCAAATGTTGCACCAAGGAAGCATCACATTCTAAAAACTAATTTCGCGAACAGATTTATAGAAAAACGTAGCTCATGAAATGGTAGCTAACATTAATAAAAAAAGAATCATAAATTTACTTCGAAAGTAATATATTGAAGCTGCCATGAAATATATTGGCGACAATACTACACATATCTATAAGAAGTTTAAAATAGGATATAAGTAATACTCACAATTTATAAACTAGTGATACAATTTTAATTAGTCATCGTTTTTGCATTATGTGATCTACTTTCTAAGGCAAAATCAAAACAGAAATGATCAGATATACATGTCTGTCTTGATTTCCCGATAGAATACAGCTCTATATTGATTTCATCTAAATCCATTTTCATATAGTCCTAGTCAAAAGAATTCAATACAACAGCATTTCTTTCGTGGGGCATAAATAAACCAAATACTCCAACTTTTTCTCGAGGATTGTCTGGCAAAGAGATTTGGGTAACCATACTAAGGATAATACCATATAATATTATTATTTATTATGTTATAACACGAATATAATAATAGTTAATAGATTGGCGATAAAATTGAGCATGTATGATAAAAGTTTATAACACCATAGAAACGGTTATCAAGAAGTTCGGTTCGATATTAAATTTATATATGATTAATCCACAATTGTAACTGAACACCGTATTTAATGTTTCTTTAAAATTAAATTTTCCAGATCAAAGAAAAAAAAATAAACTAATTGTTGGTTACTTTAAATTTTGCACCAAGGAAGCAACGAATTCTAAAAATTAGAGACACACAACACACGCATTTCGAGAAATAATTGATAAAAAAAAGTAGCTAATGGAATGGTAGTGTTTTGGAGCTGCTATGATTATTGATGATTGATGATTATTATTGCTATGATTATATATAAGATTATTGTTTAGTGCTTGATAGACCTCATGTAGTACCGAAAACATAGCATCGCTGGTACATTTATTAGATAAAAGCCGAACTGACTTTGTGATAAAATGTTGTTTTCAACGAGAAAGGAAATTCGGGCTTTTTCGAAGAGACGGGAAAGTCTCTCAATAATTTTGGAAAGGACCAGTAGTAAGACAATAGGTCTATAGTTGCAGACAATATATTTATTACCATCCTTATGAAGAGGAATAATAATGTCTGTCTTTAGGCACTCTGAAAATATACCTTTTCCAAACGAATCGTTGATTAGTGAGACCAAGACTTCCAACATATTATTTGGGAGATTTAGGAAAATTTTGTGGATAGTCCATCAGTACTACAGGAAAATTTGCTTTTGATACTACTGATTGTTTGGATCACTTCAGATTTATCAACTAATCTTATAAAGAATGAATTCGAGGCCTTTTTTGAAATGGAAAGATAGGAAATAGGATCTTGTTGTGGCAAAATAGCTGATGTTATATTTTTACTTACATTAACGAAGTGTTCATTTAGATTTTTAGGGTTTGGAAGAGAAAATGTTTGAGCTGTGTTAGTTTTATTTCGAAAAGCGTTTATTATATGGACCAAGTTTCCCTTGCAACATTTTTAGAGCTTCCCAGAAGATTCTCATAATACATTTTTTAGCTGTTTTGATGTTTTAGATAGGTTCCTCTGTATTTGGAGATAAATTCAGTGACAAAAGAAATTGGTAGTAAATTTCTTTATGTACAGTAGTGAACGCATATTCTTGGCTAATATGCGGATACCCTTGGTAGTTCAGTGATTGTGATGTTTGTGATGTGATGTCTGTTTTTTTTAACTTTAGTATTTTTTTTTAGTATCTTTTAAGTTGTTGAGTTATTTAAAAAAAAGGGATTTTTTGAGAAATTCCGAAAATAGTAAATTCCACTTTAAACTCAGATTTTTTTAGAACTAAATCTTCTAATTCAGGTAAACATCCAGAATGTAATGCTTGTTTACAAATCTAAAGTAAATTGTCAATGAACGACCAATATTTTCAACCAGGATGGTTTTAGCGGAAGTGAGTTTTTTACTGGCGATGTATTACTTTTTTTACTCTACAGTAAAATGCCGAGGCGAGTGCCTCTCGGACTAGTGCCACAGGATAACGTCGTTACGGGTAGCGTCATAGAGTTCTTGACATCGATTCACTACAAATCAACTCGTTTCTAGTCATCATTTATTTACTCAAAGAGGGTTTAAATTAAAAACTGCATGAAAAATAACTGACAAAATATAGACATTAGATACGAGGTGAAAAATAAAAAAACTATCTGTCACTACAAAATTTGATTCTTAACGGTTGTCAAAATTAAATAAAAGTCATCCGGTAAATAAAGGCATTAAATCATGTTTAAATTTTTCTGACATTTCTCGTTATAAAATAATTTCATATAAATATAATTATTATTTTTAAGCATATTATTCAGGTTATAAAATACTTAAATTTACTATTAAATAATATTTATTTATATTTTATAATTAATATTTGGTCTGAATTCGACAGGTTTGTCATAAGTAAACAACTTAAATTTTGTTAATACGTTAACAATTATTAAAAAAAACTATTAAGCAATAATATTACTTTATTTAATGTTAAACATATTATTTAAATTTTAAAAATAAAAAAAAAGATAGCATGAAGCTCCACGCTAGTCTATTGTACCGCCCACTGTTCCGTTTTTTTTTTAAATATTTATAAGTTTTCCATAAAAACTTATCGTTTTCCGGTTATTCAACCGTATGTTTGGATTTTTATATTCGATGAATAAAAGTCTACTTTCAAACAGCCATATCTTTGTACGCTAATGATAAAAAACGAATATCTTTGTTTCATAAGCTTCTGTCAAACAGTTTTCCCGATAAAATTTAAATTATTGGAGTTATTGGCGAAAAAACTGTTTAAAAACGAGCTTTATTGAAGCGTAATTTGTGAACTTTCAGACACAAATAACACAAATATTGAGTTTTCGAAAAATCTTTAGAAATCATTTTTGTGACTACCATGGTTTTTTGATAAATTTTTTGCACCTCCGAGTTGGGGTGGTACCCACCCTCAGAGGAAAGCACATATTGACATAGGGTAGATTTTATTTTTTGAGCTATTTTCTAAATACTGTCAAAATTTAAAGTAAATCCATGCATATAAAAAGAATAATGATATTCCATATTTATTTCAGATTCTCATTCATTAACACAAACGGAAATGTGATAGCATTATTAAAGAATTTAGTGAATCATGGAAATTTTACGGTTAAGCTATGTGGAACGTTATATTCTAGCTTATTAAAGATACCATTATCTATTATCTCAACTTATTATTATATCAAACAAATTGGAACTTACATGTTTGATAAGACGATCCAAGAGCTCTCCTCTAATCGGAGTCAGTACCAGCCTGTCGACAAACCTATCCATATACTTCGCCTCAATCGCATGACGTTTGTTGGATAGTCTTACTAGGTGTTATCTTAGATGACTTGGAAAATAGGGTATCCGAGAGGACTTACTGCGATGAAGCTGCCAGATCCGTTAAACAACTATCTTAAACTATGATTGCGTGTAAGTCTTGTCCGCCTTAATTATGCATCTTCACCGTATGTAAGTTTGCATTCTTAACTAATCGTATTGGTCTTCTATCGATTTTCTAAACTCTGTAAAATAGATTAGTATTAGTATGTAAAGTAACTTAAACTTAGAGGTGAGGTATACACCCAAGTGTATTGAGGTCTTACATCACTCGTGTATACTTTTTTTTTCGCCGTTTTATTGTTGTTGCGGATTATTTCATAAATTAGCTGCAATTCTCTCTTCGCTGGAAGTATCTTCATTACTACTATTTGGTTATTTCATACTCTTTTTAGTCACAGCTAGAAAGTTCATTAATTTATGTTGTGGCCGTCTGTTTTTTGCTGGTATATTGTTGTCCTAGTTTGTTATGGCTCCTATTATTACATTCGGAAAACTTCTTAGGATGTTAAATATCTCTTACGCTTTGTCGTTTATTTGTTTCAGAGAGCTTCTCGGGTTAGGGTCTCTATAGATACTTCTTTGTAGAACATATTTGGCAATATTAACAACCTCTCTTATCATGTGATTTTGGATTATTTGTACATTCTTTCAATTGGTCTTGCAGGTATATCCCCATGTTACTAAAGTACATGTTATTGTTAGTAAGAATATGCTTCTTCTTCTTCGGCTTTTTCCTATTATGAGTTTGTCGTTTTCTTCCTCCACAGCACTGTATTCTCCCAGTTACCTTCCCAGAAGTATCTATGTATTATAGCATTTCCTATATACGTTTTGCATCTTACTGCTCGTCTGTATCTCCGTCTTCTTTCCAGTGGGTTCTAGCCAAATTCTTTGTGGGTTCTTTTCAGACTACAGGTCTCCTGGTATTCTTTGTACATCTCCGTACCACCGCATGGTATTGTCGAATTATTTAAATCATATACAGAACAGGTATATTACCTAAAAATGAATTCTATCGACAGTCGTGACTATACCGAAAAAGAAAAACGCCAGACAATGTTATATCAAGGATATCAGGCTTTAAAGTCACGAAATAGTTCAATGATTGTAAAAAAACCAAATAGAAGACTTCCAGTTAACACTTTTTTAGTATCGATTATCTCAACTTATATTGATATCAAACAAATTGGAACTTACAGATTTGATACGACTATCCAAGAGTTCTCCTATCATCGGAGTCGGTACCAGCCTGTCCACATAGCTATCCATATACTCCGTCCCAATCGCATGACATTTGTTGGAGAATCTTACTAGGTGTTATCTTAGATGAATAGGGCATCCGAGGGGACTTACTGCGTTGAAGCTGCCAGATCCGTTAAACAACTTTCTTAAACTATGTTTGCGTCTAAGTCTTGTTCGCCTTAACCATACATCTTCACCGTGTATATGTGTGCATTCTTAACTGGACGTGTAGGTCCTCTATCCATCTTCTTGACTCTGTAAAACGAATTAGTATTAGTATGTAAAGTAACAGCGGTAAAGTAATTAGCGGTCAGATATAGATATATATATATATATATATATATATATATATATATATATATATATATATATATATATATATATGTATATATATATATATGTATATTTTGTTTTTTCGCCGTTTTTTAATTTTGGTTTTATTATATAACCACTTATATAAACACATTTTTTATAAACACTCCATATACAGGATACAATTCTTGAGCCTTCATATTTCAGTAGTTCGAGTTTTATGTTCCCTGGCTCTGGTGATTTGCTGTTTTTGGATTAGAACTTTAGTTATATCTTTTTCTGATATATCCGCTTTTTTCATTATTACCGTCACAGTGTCTTGTAAGATTGCAGTGAGATAAACTCCTGCAATTATTTTGTGTAATGCTTTGTACTTACATTCCTTTGGTGTAATTATCAGTATATTTTTACTTCATTTATTACTTCTGATGTTTTTTTTTTCATACTTACCTTGATGTGTTGTACCCTATCGTATTAGTTGTGTCACTGGACATTCTCTAGTTTTTCTAGAGTCTTATTCTTTGCTTCAATATGAAGGTAACATTTTCTTCCCATGTTCCTTGGTTTCTGTCGTTTAGCTATTTATGAAACGGTTGCCTTTTCCAATACATTTTATAGGACAGTAAAAAAATCTTCCTTTTTCCTTAAGATCGCATTGTCATTCGTTGCATATACTCTAACAATTATTGTCGGTTGTCCAAATATGTTCATTCTTATTTTGATTATTCATTTATTTATTTGCTGGTAATCTTGTATGTGTTTTATCCATTTATTTTTTTATTAATACTGATACTCCTTGATCTTTTTTTTGTTCTCTTAACACTGTGCTTAGTCTTTCGCTATATGGGAGTAGTTTTTTTCCACGTTCCTATTCTTATAGTCCTTTTCCTTTGCCTGCCTAAGTAGTATATGCTGGTTTTCGTCCAAATTTCGAGACTGCCTTGCATTGGTTTTTGCGTAATGATTTTTTTGTATGTCGCGTCCAGGCCCAGCGCCTCAACCCTTGTTTTTAGGAGGACCATAATTCCTGTTCGTTAATCAAAATCACTTCCATATTCAGTTTAGGCTCGTAATCGGTAAATCCATTCAGGATACTGGGAGGAAAATGGCATTGATATGGACTAAGGTTAGGACAATGGTTTCCCCTGTTTGGTATTAGAAGATAAACCAAGGCTCGCGTAGGCAGGGGTGCATCCCTGAAGTAGATATGTCACCTATCGGGATCATAGATGAGTATCTACCCGCTACCTTGGCAATACTATGTAAATATAATAACAATACGAGATATAAGGGATAAATATCAAAGCTTACATATTTATGTTTAAAAAAAATCCCAACCAAGTTTTAAAAAATATATCTAAAATTTAAAATTAATAATTATTTCTGCCTTATTTAAACTACTTTCTACAAGACACTTGATAAGATATATGAGTTTAAATTGGCTCCCACATAAAACACTGCTCAACAATGGTTCCTGGACAATCTTTGTCCACGACACTATTTTTCCCGCCAAACTAGAAAAATGAAAGTGATACATAAACAAACCAACGATAGCCTCGACAAAACATTTGGGTGATGGAACGGTAGGTAAAAATGGTAAAAAACATATAGTGTTAAGAATAGTCCAAAGGAGACCAATTCTTTTTTTCATGTTGCCCTAAGGAATCAGTAAATACTGTAATTTAATCCCAAGAATTGGTTGACAAAAGGACACATATGAGGAAACCGTAGCTGAAGTTGGTAAAAATGTACAATTACAATTATTGATAATTTTGTCTTATGTTTATGTTGATGTGAACTGCTTTCCACAATACAGACAAAACAAACTCGATCAGTTATACGAGTTTGGCCTACCCGTATTATGTAACAAAGCTCGACAGTGGTTCCCTCTTCATCTTCATCCTTGCTACGGGTCGGCTATGGGTCTATTATTAAATATATTGATGTTACCAATAATTTTTTTGGAGCTATATCAACTGCTTTCTACTAGGCACACAAATAAACTCGATCAAAAATACGAGTTTTAATTGGGCACGTAATGAAACACAGCCTTAAACTGATTCGACCTCTATCTATGTAGCTAGATTCATAGCAAAAGAAGAAACATTTAACGGATTTTCTTTTGCTCCAATTGCCACATAAAGCAACTAATAAATAATGCAACCTCATTAAAACTAACTGACAAAAATATTTAGGTGACAAAATCTTAGCTAATATTTATTAAAAAATATTAATTTAATTTAAAGATTAAAAATACTGATGTCGCTAAGTTATCGATTAGATTGGCGACAGTAAATGATAAACAAAAATACTCTGAAATGCTGAAAGCTGATTCTTATAATTAGCTGCTAGAAAGATTTAAAATATTAAGATCATCTTCTGCTTTATGCGCCTCATCCTTTAAGGACATTGGCGATCATCATGGCTTAGTTTACCATTTACTCTGAAACAGTTCTAAAAAGTTTTATTGTTGTTGTTCCACTCCATGTTATATAAAGTGATTTTTACAAAGCATGCAAAAGCAGCTAGCTTAGATATACGAGATTAGACTGCTTAGCTTATAGAAAATAATTTGAAATTATAGTAGAATTTCTGTCGCAAGCACAATTTCCTAAGTCAAAGAAAAAAATGCATCCAACTTTTCTTTAGTTTAATTGCTGCACGAGGAACCACCTCCTGAAAATTGATCCCAAGAAATAATTAACAGAAAAGCATCTGTAGCTCAAATTGATAAAAAAATAATATATTTACATCAAAAGCACTGTTTACTACCCCTAACACAATTTTCCAGCTCAAAGAAAAAATTAAACATTGTTCGTTACTTCAAATGTTGCACCAAGGAAGCATCACATTCTAAAAACTAATTTCGCGAACAGATTTATAGAAAAACGTAGCTCATGAAATGGTAGCTAACATTAATAAAAAAAGAATCATAAATTTACTTCGAAAGTAATATATTGAAGCTGCCATGAAATATATTGGCGACAATACTACACATATCTATAAGAAGTTTAAAATAGGATATAATAATTAATACTGACAATTTATAAACTAGTGATACAATTTTAATTAGTCATCGTTTTTGCATTATGTGAACTACTTTCTAAGGCAAAATCAAAACAGAAATGATCAGATATACATGTCTGTCTTGATTTCCCGATAGAATACAGCTCTATATTGATTTCATCTCCATCCATTTTCATATAGTTCTAGTCAAAAGAATTCAATACAACAGCATTTCTTTCGTGGGGCATAAATAAACCAAATACTCCAACTTTTTCTCGAGGATTGTCTGGCAAAGAGATTTGGGTAACCATACTAAGGATAATACCATATAATATTATTATTTATTATGTTATAACACGAATATAATAATAGTTAATAGATTGGCGATAAAATTGAGCATGTATGTTAAAAGTTTATAACACCATAGAAACGGTTATCAAGAAGTTCGGTTCGATATTAAATTTATATATGATTAATCCACAATTGTAACTGAACACCGTATTTAATGTTTCTTTAAAATTAAATTTTCCAGATCAAAGAAAAAAAAATAAACTAATTGTTGGTTACTTTAAATTTTGCACCAAGGAAGCAACGAATTCTAAAAATTAGAGACACACAACACACGCATTTCGAGAAATAATTGATAGAAAAAAGTAGCTAATGGAATGGTAGTGTTTTGGAGCTGCTATGATTATTGATGATTGATGATTATTATTGCTATGATTATATATAAGATTATTGTTTAGTGCTTGATAGACCCCATGTAGTACAGAAAACATAGCATCGCTGGTACATTTATTAGATAAAAGCCGAACTGACTTTGTGATAAAATGTTGTTTTCAACGAGAAAGGAAATTCGGGCTTTTTCGAAGAGACGGGAAAGTCTCTCAATAATTTTGGAAAGGACCAGTAGTAAGACAATAGGTCTATAGTTGCAGACAATATATTTATTACCATCCTTATGAAGAGGAATAATAATGTCTGTCTTTAGGCACTCTGAAAATATACCTTTTCCAAACGAATCGTTGATTAGTGAGACCAAGACTTCCAACATATTATTTGGGAGATTTAGGAAAATTTTGTGGATAGTCCATCAGTACTACAGGAAAATTTGCTTTTGATACTACTGATTGTTTGGATCACTTCAGATTTATCAACTAATCTTATAAAGAATGAATTCGAGACCTATTTTGAAATGGAAAGATAGGAAAGAGGATCTTGTTGTGGCAAAATAGCTGATGTTATATTTTTACTTACATTAACGAAGTGTTCATTTAGATTTTTAGGGTTTGGAAGAGAAAATGTTTGAGCTGTGTTAGTTTTATTTCGAAAAGCGTTTATTATATGGACCAAGTTTCCCTTGCAACATTTTTAGAGCTTCCCAGAAGATTCTCATAATACATTTTTTAGCTGTTTTGATGTTTTAGATAGGTTCCTCTGTATTTGGAGATAAATTCAGTGACAAAAGAAATTGGTAGTAAATTTCTTTATGTACAGTAGTGAACGCATATTCTTGGCTAATATGCGGATACCCTTGGTAGTTCAGTGATTGTGATGTTTGTGATGTGATGTCTGTTTTTTTTAACTTTAGTATTTTTTTTTAGTATCTTTTAAGTTGTTGAGTTATTTAAAAAAAAGGGATTTTTGAGAAATTCCGAAAATAGTAAATTCCACTTTAAACTCAGATTTTTTTAGAACTAAATCTTCTAATTCAGGTAAACATCCAGAATGTAATGCTTGTTTACAAATCTAAAGTAAATTGTCAATGAACGACCAATATTTTCAACCAGGATGGTTTTAGCGGAAGTGAGTTTTTTACTGGCGATGTATTACTTTTTTTACTCTACAGTAAAATGCTGAGGCGAGTGCCTCTCGGACTAGTGCCACAGGATAACGTCTTTACGGGTAGCGTCATAGAGTTCTTGACATCGATTCACTACAAATCAACTCGTTTCTAGTCATCATTTATTTACTCAAAGAGGGTTTAAATTAAAAACTGCATGAAAAATAACTGACAAAATATAGACACTAGATAAGAGGTGAAAAATAAAAAAACTATCTGTCACTACAAAATTTGATTCTTAACGGTTGTCAAAATTAAATAAAAGTCATCCGTTAAATAAAGGCATTAAATCATGTTTAAATTTTTCTGACATTTCTCGTTATAAAATAATTTCATATAAATACAATTATTATTTTCAAACATATTATTTAGGTTATAAAATACTTAAATTTACTATTAAATAATATTTATTTATATTTTATTATTAATATTTGGTCTGAATTCGACAGGTTTGTCATAAGTAAACAACTTATATTGTGTTAATACGTTAACAATTATTAAAAAAAACTATTAAGCAATAATATTACTTTATTTAATGTTAAACATATTATTTAAATTTTAAAAATAAAAAAAAAAGATAGCATGAAGCTCCACGCTAGTCTATTGTACCGCCCACTGTTCCGTTTTTTTTTTTAAATATTTATAAGTTTTCCATCAAAACTTATCGTTTTCCGGTTATTCAACCGTATGTTTGGATTTTTATATTCGATGAATAAAAGTCTACTTTCAAACAGCCATATCTTTGTACGGTAATGATAAAAAACGAATATCTTTGTTTCATAAGCTTCTGTCAAACAGTTTTTTCGATAAAATTTAAATTATTGGAGTTATTGGCGAAAAAACTGTTTAAAAACGAGCTTTATTGAAGCGTAATTTGTGAACCTTCAGACACAAATAACACAAATATTGAGTTTTCGAAAAATCTTTAGAAATCATTTTTGTGACTACCATGGTTTTTTGATAAATTTTTTGCACCTCCGAGTTGGGGTGGTACCCACCCTCAGAGGAAAGCACATATTGACATAGGGTAGATTTTATTTTTTGAGCTATTTTCTAAATACTGTCAAAATTTAAAGTAAATCCATGCATATAGAAAGAATAATGATATTCCATATTTCTTTCAGATTCTCATTCATTAACACAAACGGAAATGTGATAGCATTATTAAAGAATTTAGTGAATCATGGAAATTTTACGGTTAAGCCATGTGGAACGTTATATTCTAGCTTATTAAAGACACCATTATCTATTATCTCAACTTATTATTATATAAAACAAATTGGAACTTACATGTTTGATAAGACGATCCAAGAGCTCTCCTCTCATCAGAGTCAGTACCAGCCTGTCGACAAACCTATCCATATACTTCGCCTCAATCGCATGACGTTTGTTGGATAGTCTTACTAGGTGTTATCTTAGATGACTTGGAAAATAGGGTATCCGAGAGGACTTACTGCGATGAAGCTGCCAGATCCGTTAAACAACTATCTTAAACTATGATTGCGTGTAAGTCTTGTCCGCCTTAATTATGCATCTTCACCGTATGTAAGTTTGCATTTTTAACTAATCGTGTTGGTCTTCTATCAATCTTCTAAACTCTGTAAAATAGATTACTATTAGTATGTAAAGTAACTTAAACTTAGAGGTGAGGTATACACCCAAGTGTATTGAGGCCTTACATCACTCGTGTATACTTTTTGTTCGCCGTTTTATTGTTTTTGCGGATTATTTCATAAATTAGCTGCAATTCTCTCTTGGCTGGAGTATCTTCATTCCTACTATTTGGTTATTTCATACTCTTTTCAGTCACAGCTTGAAAGTTTATTAATTTATGTTGTGGCCGTCTGTTTTTTGCTGGTATATTGTTGTCCTAGATTGTTATGGCTCTTAATATTACATTCGGAAAACTTCTTAGGATGTTAAATATCTCTTACGCTTTGTCGTTTATTTGTTTCAGAGAGCTTCTCGGGTTAGGGTCTCTATAGATACTTCTTTGTAGAACATATTTGGCAATATTAACAACCTCTCTTATCATGTGATTTTGGATTATTTGTACATTCTTTCTATTGTTCTTGCAGGTATATCCCCATGTTACTAAAGTACATGTTATTGTTAGTAAGAATATGCTTCTTCTTCTTCGGCTTTTTCCTATTATGAGTTTGCCGTTTTCGTCCTCAAGGCACTGTATTCTCCCAGTAACCTTCCCAGAAGTATCTATGTATTATAGCATTTCCTATATACGTTTTGCATCTTATTGCTCGTCTTTATCTCCGTCTTCTTTCCAGTGGGGTCTAGTCCAATTCTTTGTGGGTTCTTTTCAGACTACAGGTCTCCTGGTATTCTTTGTACATGTCCGTACCACCGCATGTTATTGTCGAATTATTTAAATCATATACAGAACAAGTATATTACCTAAAAATGGATTCTATCGACAGTCGTGACTATACCGAAAAAGAAAAACGCCAGACAATGTTATATCAAGGATATCAGGCTTTAAAGTCACGAGATAATTCAGTGATTGTAAGAAAACCAAAAAGAAGACTTCCAGTTAACACTTTTTTAGTATCGATTATCTCAACTTAAATTTATATCAAACAAATTGGAACTTACAGATTTGATACGACTATCCAAGAGCTCTCCTATCATCGGAGTCGGTACCAGCCTGTCCACATAGCTATCCATATACTCCGTCCCAATCGCATGACATTTGTTGGAGAATCTTACTAGGTGTTATCTTAGATGAATAGGGCATCCTAGGGGACTTACTGCGATGAAGCTGCCAGATCCGTTAAACAACTTTCTTAAACTATGTTTGCGTCTAAGTCTTGTTCGCCTTAACCATACATCTTCACCGTGTATATGTGTGCATTCTTAACTGGACGTGTAGGTCCTCTATCCATCTTCTTGACTCTGTAAAATGAATTAGTATTAGTATGTAAAGTAACAGCGTTAAAGTAATTAACGGTCAGGTATATACCCACGTGTATTGAGGCCTCAGATCACTCGTATATATATATATATATATATATATATATATATATATATATATATATATATATATATATATATATATATATATATATATATATATATATATATATATATATATATTTTGTTTTTTCGCCGTTTTTTAATTTTGGTTTTATTATATAACCACTTATATAAACACATTTTTTATAAACACTCCATATACAGGATACAATTCTTGAGTCTTCATATTTCAGTAGTTCGAGTTTTATGTTCCCTGGCTCTGGTGATTTGCTGTTTTTGGATTAGAACTCTTTTTCTGATATATCCGCTTTTTTCATTATTACCGTCACAGTGTCTTGTGAGATTGCAGTGAGATAAACTCCTGCAATCATTTTGTGTAATGCTTTGTACTTACATTCCTTTGGTGTAATTATCAGTATATTTTTACTTCATTTATTACTTCTGATGTTTTTTTTATACTTACCTTGATGTGTTGTACCCTATCGTATTAGTTGTGTCACTGGACATTCTCTAGTTTTTCTAGAGTCTTATTCTTTGCTTCAATATGAAGGTAACATTTTCTTCCCATGTTCCTTGGTTTCTGTCGTTTAGCTATTTATGAAACGGTTGCCTTTTCCAATACATTTTATAGGGCAGTAAAAAAATTTTCCTTTTTCCTTAAGATCGCATTGTCATTCGTTGCATAACAATTATTGTCGGTTGTCCAAATATGTTCATTCCTATTTTGATTATTCATTTATTTATTTGCTGGTAATCTTGTATGTGTTTTATCCATTTATTTTTTTATTACTACTGATACTCCTTGATCTTTTTTTTTTGTTCTCTTAACACTGTGCTTAGTCTTTTGCTATATGGTAGTAGTTTTTTTCCACGTTCCTATTCTTATAGTCCTTTTCCTTTGCCTGCCTAAGTAGTATATGCTGGTTTTCGTCCAAATTTCGAGACTGCCTTGCATTGGTTTTTGCGTAATGATTTTTTTGTATGTCGCGTCCAGGCCCAGCGCCTCAACCCTTGTTTTTAGGAGGACCATAATTCCTGTTCGTTAATCAAAATCACTTCCATATTCAGTTTAGGCTCGTAATCGGTAAATCCATCCAGGATACTGGGAGGAAAATGGCATTGATATGGACTAAGGTTAGGACAATGGTTTCCCCTGTTTGGTATTAGAAGATAAACCAAGGCTCGCGTAGGCAGGGGTGCATCCCTGAAGTAGATATGTCACCTATCGGGATCATAGATGAGTATCTACCCGCTACCTTGGCAATACTATGTAAATATAATAACAATACGAGATATAAGGGATAAATATCAAAGCTTACATATTTATGTTTAAAAAAAATCCCAACCAAGTTTCAAAAAATATATCTAAAATTTAAAATTAATAATTATTTTTGCCTTATTTAAACTACTTTCTACAAGACACTTGATCAGATATATGAGTTTAAATTGCCTTCCTTATAAAACACTGCTCAACAATGGTTCCTGGACAATCTCTATCCACGAGACTATTTTTCCCGCCAAACTAGAAAAATTAAAGTGATACATAAACAAACCAACGATAGCTCGACAAAAATATTTGGGTGACGGAACGGTAGGTAAAAATGGTAAAAAACATATAGTGTTAAGAATACTCCAAAGGAGACTAATTCTTTTTTTCATGTTGCCCCAAGGAATCAGTAAATACTGTAATTTAATCCCAAGAATTGGCTGGCAAAAGGACACATATGAGGAAACCGTAGCTGAAGTTGGTAAAAATGTACAGTTACAATTATTAATAATTTTGTCTTATGTTTATGTTGATGTGAACTGCTTTCCACAATACGGACAAAACAAACTTGATCAGTTATACGAGTTTGTCCTACCCGTAGTATGGAACAAAGCTCGACAGTGGTTCCATCTTCATCTTCATCCTTGCTACGGGTCGGCTATGGGTCTATTATTAAATATATTGATGTTACCAATCATTTATTTGGAGCTATATCAACTGCTTTCTACTAGGCACACAAATAAACTCGAATCAAAAATACGAGTTTTAGTTGGGTACCTAATAAAACACAGCCTAAAACTGATTCGACCTCTATCTATGTAGCTAGATTCATAGCAAAAGAAGAAACATTTAACGGATTTTCTTTTGCTCCAATTGACACATAAAGCAACTAATAAATAATGCAACCTCATTAAAACTAACTGACAAAAATATTTAGGTGACAAAATCTTAGCTAATATTTATTAAAAAATATAAATTTAATTTAAAGATTAAAAAATACTGATGTTGCTCAGTTATCGATTAGATTGGCGACAGTAAATGATAAACAAAAATACTCTGAAATGCTGAAAGCTGATTCTTATAATTAGCTGCTAGAAAGATTTAAAATATTAAGATCATCTTCTTCTTTGTGCGCCTCATCCTTTAAGGACATTGGTCATTAGTTTACCATTTACTCTGAAACAGTTCTAAAAAGTTTTATTGTTGTTGTTCCACTCCACTGCTTTAAATTTTTCAACCAGGATATGCGTCGTCTCTCCGGTCCTCTTTTTCCTTTTAGTTTTCCTAGTATAACCCATCGAATCAACTCATATATTTTATTTTTTAGTATGAAATTAACCGCGCATTTTTCTTTCCTTCATAGTGTTAAGTACTTCTTTCTCATTTTTCTTCTATCTTTCTAATCTATTCTATCTATTCAATGTTTACGTGTCAATCAACGTTACAATCATCTTATGTAATGCTTTGTACATTCCGTTGGTGTAATTATTATTGTTAACGTAACATAATTATTATTCGGAAGAAGGAATAGATGATAGTCAGTTTGGGTTCAGAAAAGGACAAGGAACCAGAGAAGCGTTATTTGCTTTTAATGTGTTAGCTCAAAGATGCATGGATATGAATGTTGATGTGCATGTTTGTTACGTTGATTTTGAAAAAGCATTTGACAAAGAAAGACATGAAAAATTAGTCCAAATTCTAAGGACAAAAAAAATAGACCATAGGGACGAATAATAAAAAACCTCTACTGGAATCAAAGATCACAAATCGTAATAGATAACAAACCCAGTCCAGAAATTGAAATCAGGAGAGGAGTTAGGCAGGGATGTATTATGTCCCCATTACTGTTTAAAGGTATATAGTGAAGCCATTTTTGAAGAAGCATTACTATCTCAAAGTGAAGGAATAATAATTAACGGAAGATCTATTAACAACATAAGATATGCAGATGACACCGTAATTATGGCAAGCTCTGCTGAACAACTCCAATTACTGATAAACAAAACAAACAGTTTCTGTGAAAAAAATGAACTAAAAATAAATATAAAAAAGACCAAATACATGATAATAACAAAGAAAACAAGTACAACAACAAACATACATTTGGGAAATGTACCGATAGAAAGGGTTGATAAATACAAATACTTAGGAATCTGGATTTCAGACAATAATGATCAAACAATCGAAATAAGAGCAAGGATAAAAACAGCAAGAAATGCAACAATAAAACACTGAAAACTTTGTTTTCAAAACTTCCACAAATTTTTATTTTAACTTCTTATCACTACAGCTGTTTCGGCTGATTGCCTTTCTCATGTGATCTGTTTTTGGCATGGGTTAACACTTTATAGTCTCTAATGAAATAAGTTGAGGAGGGGAGAACTGTTTGTCTCAAGCTGGTCATTCAGAATTATATCTGTGTTTTTTAATTTGTTAATTTCCATAGATTCTAACAAAGATAGCTTAAGGCCTTTATTTTGAATGTGTAGAATTTTAAATTCGTCATCAAAAGAATGATTATGATCTAGAAGGTGAAGTGCGTATGTAGAATCTGTTTTTCTATTATTGAAAGCCCTTTTATGTTCTGCTATTCGTTTATTAAAATTTCTACCTGTTTGACCAATGTAAGTTTTTGGGCAGTCGCCACATTTAAGTTTGTACACACCACTGTGTAAGTGTTTTTTATGTTGGCTCTTATTGTTTTTAATATATTTGCCTAGGTTGTTATTTGTTCTGAAAGCTGGTGTTATTCCTTTCTTTTTTATGTGTTTGGCTATTTTTGTTGATATTTTGCCTGTATATGTAATCGAGCAGAAGGTACTGGGTTTTTTCTCTGGTGGTGGAAATACTAAGTTCAGGGCTTTCTTGTGTAGTTTTTGATTTAGCATTTTATTAATTGTTTGTTCGTTGTATCCATTGTTTACTGCTATTTGCTTAATGATATTTAATTCTGTCTCAAAATTGTATTTTGACATAGGAATTGCTGTTAATCTATGTAACATACTATGATAGGCTGCCAGTTTATGTTGTGTGGGATGGGATGATGAATTGTGAATAGTCGTGTCAGTATGGGTAGGTTTATGAAATATGGAGAAGTCATGTTTGTTTTTAAGTCTGGTAATTTTTAAATCTAAAAAATTTATGGATTGATTTTGTTCTGTTTCTATTGTAAATTCAATATGACTATGAAGAGAATTAATGTAAGATAAAAATTGGTCGAGTTGCCTGTTAGTTCCTGTGAAACATACCAGTACGTCGTCTACGTATCTCCACCAATATAAAAACTGTTTGAATATGGGATGTTTTGAAATCTTTGTCTCTAGATGATCCATAAAAATATCTGATAGCAATGGGCTTAGAGGATTGCCCATTATAAGTCCTGCACTGTTATTTGTATATAATTCATTATTAAATTCAAAGTAGTCCTGGTTTATGCAAACTTCAAGAAGATGTAAAATTTCAGATGTAATGATTGGGTTTGTATTATTTTGGTCTAAAAGGTTTTTTACTAGAATAAAAGTTTCTGTAGGAGGGATACTAGGGAAAAGATTTTTTACGTCAAATGAAATTAATCTGGAGTTGTTAGGTAACTGAAAATGTTGTATTTTATTAACTAGTTCTATTGTATTTTTTATGGTAAATTTAGGTGAAAATTTAGTGTGTTCTAAAATAATCTCTAACAGTTTTTTTTAAAGTTTATATGACGGAGCTGTATAAAAAGACACTACAGGTCTTATTGGGTGATGCGGTTTGTGTAGTTTAATGAAAGAGTATAATTTAGGAGGCTGTGGGTTCATGATACTAAGGTATTTCTGTTCTATTGGATTTACTATTGATTTTGAATTTTCTAACGCTAGCTTAATTTGTTTTTGATACTTTTCTGTTGGATCTTTGTGTAACGTTTTAATGTTTTGATTATTTAAAAATTCTATTGTTTTGTTATTATATTCTATTTTATCTATAGCAATAGTAGTGTTACCTTTGTCTGATTTGTAAACACTATGTTGTTTTCTATTGATTTATTTTTAATTGAAATGGCTGTTTTATTCTCTTTGTAACAGGAATTTTTGGTTTCACTACACACATCTGTAATAGATTTTGCAATTATACTTTTTTCGATATTGTTAGCAGTTTTGTTTAATGCTACTTCACATTCTACACCTAAATATTCTAAAGTTTTCTGATTATTATGTTGGGGCAAGTTGTGTTTAAATCCTTTCTCTAAAAGTTGTATCTCGCTATTACTAAATTTAGTATCTGTTAAATTTATAAATCTATTGAAAAAATTATGGTTCGAAAAACTTCTTGTATAATGAATATTGGGTTTTTTACTATTGCAAATTAGATTATTTAGTTTTTTACACTGTGTATTGAATTTTTTATCTATTATATTATCTATATTAATTCTCACGTTAGAATCTAGGATATCAAATTCTATATTATTTAATCTATAATTTAATTCTGAATGACATACCTTAAGATAAACAGCTATGATATCTCGCTTCTTGTATTGGTATTTTCTGTCGTCTTTCAGCCATCTGGTCTGGCCGTGATGTATCCCTTTTTGTGCGGCGGGGCTGTGGTTCTTGGTTTTTAACTGAATATACTTCGGGAACACTTTATTTTGTAAACACATATTTAAAAACCAGATGTTTTGTGTCGCCAGTCTACGTTTCAAAAGTAATCTTGAAAACAATATGGTCAAAAGTCCTGTACTGACTTCTTTTAAATAATTGATGAATCCATCAATTATTTAGCAAGAAATGCGTTTGTAAAAATGAAAACAATTATCTGCAACAAAGACCTTAGATTAGAACTAATAGTAAGAGCACTAAGATGCTACGTGTTTTCGATACTGCAATATGGACTTGAATTGAAAACTGAACATTAAAGCAAGAACACATAAATAGGTTACAGTCCTTTGAAATATGGTGTTACAGGAGGATGCTTAGAATAGCATGGACACAGAAGAAAACTAACACGGAAGTATTGCGAGAAATGGGCAAAGAATGCGAAATAATAAACACAATAAAAATAAGAAAGTTACAATATCTGCGACACGTAATGAGGGGACAGCGATATGAACTGCTAAGGCTGATAATACAGGGAAAGATAAGAGGAAGAAGGAGTATAGGAAGAAGGAGAGTGTCATGGTTAAAGAATTTAAGGGACTGGTTTAAATGCAGTTCTATGGAACTCTTCAGAGGAGCAGTAGATAGAGTAAAGATAATGATGATGATATCCAACTTCCGATCGAGAGGCGGAAGAACATAATTATTATTATGGCTACGTATTGTATCCATGATATATTTCACATCTCAAAGACTCTAATTTCTATATCTAGTTTTCCGTTGCATAATACTACTTTCTACTTATCGAAAGCGTCGTTTTATTTCAAGGCTGCGGTCCTATTATTCATTTAGCTTACATTCCAAGTAATTGTATCTGAGTACTTTCTCTAAATCGTTTCCTTTAACTTAGATTGTTTCATTTTCAATCTTGTTTTTTGTTCAATTTTGTGTTCAGAGCCATCCCGTCCTCTCGAAATACTGCATAGTGCGATCAATCAAAATTTGCAATTTTTCTCTGCTGTCTGCAAGGAGTATTGTATCGGCTGGATATCTGAAATTACTTACTAGTGTTCCGTTAATTTTCATACCTTTATTGATTTCTTTTATTGCTTTTTTAATACATCTTCTGGGTACATATTAAAAAGCGCAGGAGATAGTACACATCCTTGCCGTACGCCTCTTCTTATAGGTATCTCTTAACAATTTTTGTCTCCTCGTATTATGGCCTTTTGATACCGATTTAAATTTGTAATGATTCTCACCCACTCTCTTCAGTCAATTTCTTTTAACTCATGCACAGGTCTTTTGCGTATTCCTGTAATTTGATCGACCGTCTTGTTGGGGATCTTCCTCGTATTATTCGGTCTTCTACCTATCCTTATTTGCTTACTTTTAGCTTATTTAGGATTTAATTATTTGTCCTGTGGTAGGTCCACCGAATTCGTAACATTATTCTCCAATGAAATGCAGTTTGTCAATACTTGTTGTGTAAATACACAGTGACTATAGTTGTATATAAACATACAACTTTGTCGAATTCATGGTTCAGGAATAACGAGAATTACAATAAAGTTAGGTTACGATTATCTTTTTAAAGTCTTTCCACGTTTTCTGTGTGTTCTCATTACATGCCCAAAGTATTTTAATTGTTGGAGATAATGAGTTTTAACTCATTTTAAATTGAATTTTTTTGTCCTGTGGTCGGTCCACCAACCGAATATTTCCCTAGCGTCTATCTCCTTTCCGCTTCTTGTAGGGTCCAAGATTCAAATCAGTGATTCTTAGTATGGGCATATTAAGCAGTTGATCAACCTCATTTTTCGAATTGGTAAAATTTGATAGTCCTTCCATATTCTGGACATCTTTCCTACAGTGACTTTTGCTAGATCACATCTACGTTTTATTTCTTTCTATAGTAACCCTGTATTTGTGATAAATAATCTTCTTCTTCCTATAGTGCTAATACGTTTCGAATGTTGGCGACCATCATGGCAATCTGTATTTTGCAAATTGCTGCTTTGAAAAGAATTGTGGTTGTTGGGTTAAACCATGTACGTAGATTTTTCAGCCAGGAAATCTCCTTCCTGGTCCTCGTTTTCCTTCTACTTTTTCTTGTAGAATTAATTGTAGCAATCCATATCTTTCGCTGTTCCTCATGATGTGACGGAGGTACTCGATTTAGGATGTTTTTATTGTGGTTAACATCTCTTTTCCTTTTTGCATTATCCTGGTTAGTAGGGTTGTAGGTATAGAATATCTTCAGGATTTGACGATAAAGCGATATTTTGAAAGCCTCATTTTTCTTGCAGGTAGCATCTGTGAGAGGACACGACTCAACTCCGTACAACAGTATAGGAAGGATATAACATCGTAGTAGCCTTATTTTTATGGGTACTGATAAATAATCGTGGCATTTGAAAATCTTAGCCATTTTTTGACATAAAGATCTTGTTTTCTCTATCCTACATATTATTTCTAGGGAATGGTCCCAATTTTCATTGACGTTCGTTCCAAGGTAGGTGTATGTTTTTACTCTTTCTATTGGTTGACCATTCACACTGATTCTTTCAATTTGCTGTTCCTTCTTAGAGATCATATTTCATGATTAATGATCCCAGATATAAATATGACACAGATATATCACAACCAGTCAATCGTAGTTATGTGTGATTGATTTGTTATATAGTGTATCACTATCATGTTTTTTATCTTTGATATGTTTAACTGCAGACCAAATATTTATTGACTTTCGTTTGCAACCAGTCGTATGAGATCAATTTAAACTTCTTGACTATTTGCAATAATTGCTGTGCAAAACTGTATGTTGTTTATTTTTCAGCCATGTATTGAGATGCCCTTTATTCATCCTTCAATTGCTCTTCTCATATTATGCTGGTCACCTATAACTAATTGTGGAGACAGTATATATCCTTGTATGATATATCTGAATTAGGTTTTGTGGTACACATACTTCTCTTAGTAGAAGTAGGTGCACCACTTCTACTAGGCGTGCATATAGAAAAGGATTCGAAATTGGAGTAGGATTTCTGTCCCCAACAAAATGTTCTAATTCGACGAAAAAAATGCAACGAACTTTTCATTAGTTTAAATACTGTACCAACAACCAATACAGTTTAAAAAACTGATCTCAAAAAATCACTAATAGAAAAACGTCAGTAGCTCAAATGATTAAAAAACGAATAATATATTTACTTCAAAATAACTTATAGAAAACAATTCGAAATTGGAGTAGAATTTCTGTCTCCAAGACAATTTAGACTGTTTATTTCAAAAGCACTGTTTTGGATACATATCAAAATTTTCCAGGTCAATGAAAAAGAATTAAACTGTTCGTTACTTCAAATTTTGCACCATTCTAAAAACTAATTCCGAGAATTAATTGATAGAGGAAAGTAACTACTGGAATGGTAGCTCACATTGGTAAAAATAAAATCATAAATTTATTTCAAAGGGATTGTTTTGGAGCTGCTATTAAATATATTGGCGACAATACTACAATGATCTATAATAAGTTAAAAATAGGTTACAAATAATACTCCCAATTCATTGGGTTGGCATTATGTGAACTACTTTCTACGGGGAAGTCAAATCAAACATGATCAGATATACATGTTTGAATTGACATCGCCATAGAACACAGCTCTACATTGGTTCCATCTCTATCCATTTTCAGATATTCTCAGTCAAAAGAGATCAAAACAACGGCTTTTTTTCCGTGGTGCAGAAATAAACCAAATATTCCAATTAGTTCTCGAGAATTTTCTGACAAGGAGGTAACTCAACAGTCGCTGAAATAGGTAAACAATATATTAATATTAGTTATTATGTTAGTTAGTTAGTATAATATGAATATAATGTTAGTTATTAGATTGGCCATTAAATTAAACATGTAATGTTTAATTTGATGGCCATAGCAAAGTATATAGAAACGGTTATCCAAAAGAGCGGTTCGATATAAAATGTATATGTGATTAATCGACAATTGTAACCGAACACCGTATAAACAATATGTTTAACTTTCACATGTCAATAGCATACAGTTTCAGAATATGTTGTCCACAAAGTAACTATTAAAGCTACAATGACAAATAATCGTTGATTTGCGATATGTAAAGTGATATGTACAAGGCATTCAAATGCAACTGGCTTAGATAGATGGCATACGAGATAAGACTGCTTAGCTTATAGAAAGAGACTCGAAATTGGAGTAGGATTTATGTCCCCAACACCATTTTCTAAGTCAACGAACTTTTCTTTAGTTTAAATACTGCACTACAAACCAACACATTTTGAAAACTGATTTCAAAAAATAACTAATAGAAAAACGTCGGTGCCCCAAATTAATAAAAAACGAAAAATATATTTACTTCAAAAGCTTTGTTTAGATTTTCAGGGTTTGGAAGAGAAAATGTTTGGGCTGTGTTAGTTTTATTTCGAAGATCGTTTATTATATGGACCAAGTTTTCCTTGCAACATTTTTAGAGCTTCCCAGACGATTCTCATAGTACATTTTTTTAGCTGTATTGATGTTTTAGATAGGTTCCTCTGTATTTGGAGATATATTCAGTGACAAAGACATTGGTAGTAAATTTCTTAATGTATAGTAGTGAACGCATATTCTTGGCTGATATGCGGATACCCTTGGTAGTCCAGGGTTTGGGATGTTTCTGTTTTTTTTACCTTTAGTATTTTTTGCCTATCTTTTAAGTTGAGTTATTTAAAAAAGGTATTTTTTGAGAAATTCCGAAAATAGTAAATTCCACTTTAAACTCGGATTTTTTCAGAACTAAATCTTCTAAATCAGGTAAACATCCAGAATGTAATGCTTGTTTACAAATCTAAAGTAAATTGTCAATGAACGACCAATATTTTCAACCAGGGTGGTTTTAGCGGAAGTGAGTTTTTTTGAGGCGAGTGCCTCTCAGACTAGTGCCACAGGATAGCGTCGTTACGGGTGGCGTCATAGAGTTCTTGACATCGATTCGCTACAAATCAACTCGTTTCAAGTCATCATTTATTTACTATAAGGGGGTTTAAATTAAAAACTGCATGACAAATAACTGACAAAATATAGACACTAGATAAGAGGTGAAAAATTAAAAAACTATCTGTCGCTACAAAATTCGATTCTTAACGGTTGTCAAAATTTAATAAAAGTCATCCGTTAAATAAAGGCATTAAATCATGTTTAAATTTTTCTGACATTTCTCGTTATAAAATAATTTCATATAAATACAATTATTATTTTTAATCATATTATTTAGGTTATAAATTACTTAAATTTACTATCAAATAATATTTATTTATATTTTATTATTAATATTTGGTCTGAATTCTACAGGTTTGTCATAAGTAAACAAATTTTGTTAATATGTTAACAATTATTAAAAAAAAACTGTTAAACAATAATATTACTTTATTTAATGTTAAATATATTATTTAAGTTTTAAAAATACAAAAAAAGATAGCATGAAGCTCCACGCTAGTCTATTATACCGCCAACTGTTCCGTTTTTTTTAAGTATTTTCGTTTTCCGGTTATTCAACATCGTATGTTTGGATTTTTATATTCGATGAATAAAAGTCTACTTTCTTGAACAGCCGTATGTGTGTACGCTAATTATCAAAACGAATACCTTTGTTTCATAAGCTTCAGCCAAACAGTTTTCCCGATAAAATTTAAATTATTGAAGTTATTGGCGAAATAACGCTTTTTTCAAGCGTCATTTGTGAACTTTCAGACACAAACAACTATAAAAATATTGTTTTCGAAAAATCTTTAAGAGATCATTTTTGTACTATCATGGATTTTTTGATAAATTTTTTGCACCCACGAGTTGGGGTGGTAACCACCCTCAGAGGAAAGCACATATTGGCGTGGGGTAGATTTTATTGTTTGAGATATTTGGTAGTATTGATTGTGAAAAAAGTTTTATATTTAAATGTGTCTTTTAGCTGTCATATAATTTGTCCAGAATACGGTAACACTGTGACTTGTAACAGTCTTCTCGAGAAATTTGAATTAAATTGTGGTTAAAGTCTAAATGTATCTATAATCTGCAGATTTCAGTTTATGTATTTGTATTATTTTAGATTCATTTTTAAATGTAACCCTAATCCATATACAAATATCATAAATTTTAGTTTTAAGGGCACGTATGTTTTGCCCGTTTGCTGTTTTTAGAAAAAATTATTGTATAATTATTTGGCATTTCCCGAATTATGGCAAAAGAATCAATGGATCAAAAATAAGGGAGAATCTTATATTTCTACTGAAATACAGAAAAAAGAAAGTGGTACAGTATCAAGAATATTTTTTCAAAATTTTATAGGCTTGGAGATCTTGGAAAGCAAAGAGAATATATAGCATCAAATATGACACAAATCAATCCAAATACAAATGTAGTAATATTGCGAATCGAAGAAAACCGAATAATGCATTTACCTTTATAATTTCTGGGCAAAACATAAGGGTTTTCAAAACACATTTGATGGCAACTTTAGCAATTAACGATAGAACTACTCAGACTGTACTCAAAAAACAAAGTATTTGTGAATCTGGTAAGATTATTGATGTAGATAGAAGAGGAAAACACGAAAATCTTAAAAAGATACATACCGAAATACAAGACAGAATAAGGTTACACGTAGATGTAATTCCGAGAGTCGAGGCTCATTATTGTAGATAGTACTACACGCGAATTTATAAAAGCTGGAAAAATTATTTATTTTCTCTTTATTATTTAAATAAAGATTATGTAAAATTATGTCAAGAGGAGTAATTGGAATACGGAAATTACCAATTTTACAGCAAAATCTTAAGGAGGAGTACAACCTATTTTTTCGTGTACCGAAGAAGGATCAGTGCGAGTTGGGTTGGAGTATCGCAATTGTTCAGAAGCCGAGAAAACTAAATTGGAAGACGAACAGATTTAAAGGAAAAGGTACTCAGCCGAGAAGAAAAACAAAACGACAAAGACTGTCGATGATGTGACAGTTTTAGCTTATGACCTTCAAAAAGTTTTGCCGTGTGCTATTGGACATGCAAATTCATTCTATTACGTCTCAAAGTTGTATGTTTTTAATTTTAGTATATTTAACATCAAAACCACAGAAGAAGTCTGCTATTTGTGGCAGGAGGGAGAAGGTTTGGAAATAGGAACATGCCTATTTAAATATCTTGAACATACTTTTAATAAAAGTAATGAAGCAGATTTGAACATAATTTTTTACTCTGATAATGGTTTAAAAAAAAAAACAAGTATACACCTACTTGCCATTTATCTATATATGATCAAGAAACTAAGAATCAATTCTATCACCCACAAATTTTTCGTTGAAGGACATAGCCAAAAGGAAGGAGACAGCGTACATGTCAAAATCGAGAATGAGATTACAAAATATAAAAAGTCAGGCTAAAACACTGGCAACAAATATCAACTGAACGAACTGTGTTTCACAGACATATTTGATTTAAAGAAATGTCTTCAAATATGTACATTAATATTCCAAAGCACGTCAAATTTTCCATTCTCCGAGTTATTAAACTGCAAAAATCTGATCCCACTACCTTGTATAAGTACTCGTATAGCTAAGAAAGTTTTATGGAAACCGAAATTATCAATCACAGAAAAAATATTGAATTTGATAATATATGTAATATTAGAATCTGCTTTTGGAAACAAACTAGGGATTTCAGACGCAAAGCAAAAGGAGTTACTGGAGTTAATTAATAAAAAATTGTTCCGCATTATTACTTAGATTTTTTTTAAAAACCTTTGAATTAATTTGGTATTCGCTTTATGTTCAGCTGTGGCATCAAATTTGAATTTTAATCATAGTGTTAAAATGCCAAAAAATGATTATTTACACAAGCATTTATTACTTTTGTAATTTTTTAATAGAAATAAAATTATTTTAAGTTGGAACATGTTTATCATTTTCTACAGAAGAAAGGTTCTATAATTTTCTGCAATAAGAACGGATTGCTCGTAAAAGCAATGTTTGTTAAACAACTGTTTTATATTAATAAAAAAATATGAAATCATTAAGATAAAGATAATATTAGAACATTTATAAGCCCATAAGTCATTTTGTTACAATATCTTATATCATAAAATTTTTATATTCAAAAGGGTTACAACTATTATTTTTTATAAAACTGCTATTTTGTGGAATATTATACAGTCCAAGGTTTGAAGTGAAAGATAAAAGCTATATATATATATATATATATATATATATATATATATATATATATATATATATATATATATATATATATATATATATATATAAATGGCTCTACTGGAAAATTACGTTTTTTGAGTTGTAACCCTCTTCTTCCGCATGGTCGATATATATACGAACATTCGGCAACCGACCAGTGAACGGATATGCGTATTTGCAACACATTTAAAAACAACACTGTTTTATTATCTATTATCTCAACTTATTATTATATCAAACAAATTGGAACTTACATATTTGATAAGACGATCCAAGAGCTCTCCTCTCATCGGAATCGGTACCAGCCTATCCACAAAGCTATCCATATACTTCGCCTCAATCGCATGACGCTTGTTGGACAGTCTTACTAGGTGTTATCTTAGATGACTTGGAAAATTGGGTATCCGAGAGGACTTACTGCGATAAAGCTGCCAGATCCGTTAAACAACTATCTTAAACTATGATTGCGTCTAAGTCTTGTACGCCTTAATTACTTATCCATCTTCACCGTATCTATGTATGCATTCTTAACTGATCGTGTAGGTCTCCTATCGATCTTCTAAACTCTATAAAATAAATTAGTATTAGTATGTAAAGTAACTTAAAATTAGCGGTGAGGTATAAACACCCAAGTGTATTGAGGCCTTAAATCACTCGTGTATACTTTTTTGTTCGCTGTTTTATTGTTTTTACGGATTATTTCATAAGTTAGCTGCAATTCTCTCTTGGCTGGAAGTATATTCATTACTAATATTTGGTTATTTCATACTCTTTTTCGTCACAGTTTTTAATTTATGTTGTGGCTGTCTGTTTTTTGCTGGTATATTGTTGTCCTAGTTTGTTATGGCCCTTATTACATTCGGAAAACTTCTTAGGATGTTAAATATCTCTTACGCTTTGTCGTTTATTTGTTTCAGAGAGCTTCTCGGGTTGGGGTCCCTATAGATACTTCTTTGTAGAACATATTTGGCAATATTAACAACCTCTCTTATCATGTGATTTTGGATTATTTGTACTTTCTTTCTATTGGTCTTGCAGGTATATCCCCATGTTACTAAAGTACATGTTATTGTTAGTAAGAATATGCTTCTTCTTCTTCTTCTTCGGCTTTTTCCTGTTATGAGTTTGCCGTTTTCGTCCTCCACAGCACTGTATTCTCCCAGTTACTTTTACAATGATTGTAAAAAAACCAAAAAGAAGACTTCCAGTTAACACTTTTTTAGTATCGATTATCTCAACTTATATTTATATCAAACAAATTGAAACTTACAGATTTGATACGACTATCCAAGAGCTCTCCTGTCATCGGAGTAGGTACCAGCCTGTCTACATAGCTATTCATATACTCCGTCCCAATCGCACGACATTTGTTGGAGAGTATTACTAGGTGTTATCTTAGATGAATAGGGCATCCGAGGGGACTAACTGCGATGAAGCTGCCAGATCCGTTAAACAACTTTCTTAAACTATGTTTGCGTCTAAGTCTTGTTCGCCTTAACCATACACCTTCACCGTGTATATGTGGGCATTCTTAACTGGACGTGTAGGTCCTCTATCCATCTTCTTGACTCTGTAAAATGAATTAGTATTAGTATGTAAAGGAACACAATTAGCGGTGAGGTATACACCCACGTGTATTGAGGCCTCAGATCACTCGTATATATATATATATATATATATATATATATATATATATATATATATATATATATATATATATATATATATTGTTTTTTCGCCGTTTTTTAATTTTGGTTTTATTAGATAACCACTTATATAAACACATTTTTTATAAACACTTCCTATAAAGGATACAATTCTTGAGCCTTCATATTTCAGTAGTTCCGATTTTTATGTTCCCTGGCTCTGGTGATTTGCTGTTTTTGGATTAGAACTTTAGTTATATCTTTTTCTGATATATCCGCTTTTTCCATTATTACCGTCACAGAGTCTTATGAGATAAACTCCTGCAATCATTTTGTGTAATGCTTTGTACTTACATTCCTTTGGTGTAATTAATTATCAGTATATTTTTACTTTATTTATTACTTCTGATGTTTTTTTTTCATACTTACCTTGATGTGTTGTACCCTATCGTGTTAGTTGTGTCACTGGACCTTCTCTAGTTCTTCTAGAGTCTTATTCTTTGCTTCAATATGAAGGTAATATATTCTTTCCGCGTTCCTTGTTTTCTGTCGTTTAGCTATTTATGAAACGGTTGCCTTTTCCAATACATTTTATAGGAATATAGGATACATATACAATAACAATTATTCCATATCCATTTATTTTTTTATTAATAATGATACTCCTTTTGCTGTTTTTTGATATTTGTGAGCCTCACTCCATATATGTAAGTATATTTCCCCATAATTACTTTTCCTTGATTTTTTTTTTGATCTCTCAACACTGTGCTTATTCCTTCGTTATATGGGAGTATTTTATTTTGTTTCGCTGCGATTTCTTGTATATTCCACGTTATTATTCTCACAGTCCTTTTCCTTTGCCTGCCTAAGTAGTCTATGCTGGTTTCCGTCCAAATTTCGAGACTAACTTGCATTGGTTTTTGCGTAATGATTTTTTTGTATGTCGCGTCCCAGGCCCGGCGCCTCAACCCTTGTTTTTAGGAGGACCATAATTCCTGTTCGTTAATCAAAATCAATTTCATATTCAGTTTAGGCTCGTAATCGGTAAATCCATCTAGGATACTGGGAGGAAAATGGCATTGATATGGACTAAGGTTAGGACAATGGTTTCCCCTGTTTGGTATTAGAAGATAAACCAAGGCTCGCGTAGGCAGGGGTGCATCCCTGAAGTAGATATGTCACCTATCGGGATCATAGATGAGTATCTACCCGCTACCTTGGCAATAATATGTAAATATAATAACAATACGAGATATAAGGGATAAATATCACAGCTCACATATTTATGTTTAAAAAAAATCCCAATCAAGTTTCAAAACATATATCTAAAATTTAAAATTAATAATTATTTTTGCCTTATTTAAACTACTTTCTACAAGACACTTGATCAGATATATGAGTTTAAATTGCCTCCCTCATAAAACACTGCTCAACAATGGTTCCTGGACAATCTCTATCCACAAGACTATTTTTCCCGCCAAACTAGAAAAATTAACGTGATACATAAACAAACCAACGATAGCTCGACAAAAATATTTGGGTGACGGAACGGTAGGTAAAAATGGTAAAAAACATATAGTGTTAAGAATACTCCAAAGGATACCAATTCTTTTTTTCATGTTGCCCCAAGGAATCAGTAAATACTGTAATTTAATTCCAAGAATGGGCTGGCAAAAGGACACATGTGAGGAAACCGTAGCCGAAGTTGGTAAAAATGTACAATTACAATTATTGATTAATTTTGTCTTATGTTTATGTTGATGTGAACTGCTTTCCACAATACAGACAAAACAAACTCGATCAGATATACGAGTTTGTCGTACCTGTATAATGGAACAAAGCTCGACGGTGGTTCCATCTTCATCTTCATCCTTGCTACGGGTCGGCTATAGGTCTATTATTAAATATATTGATGTTACCACTCATTTTTTTGGAGCTATATCAACTGCTTTCTACTAGTCACACAAATAAACTCGATCAAAAACACAACTTTTAATTGAGCACCTAATAAAACACAGCCTAAAACTGATTCGACCTCTATCTATGTAGCTAGATTTATAGCAAAAGAAGAAACATTTAACGGATTTTCTTTTGCTCCAATTGACACATAAAGCAACTAATAAATAATTCAACCTCATTAAAACTGACTGACAAAAATATTTAGGTGACAAAATCTTAGCTAATATTTATTAAAAAATATAAATTTAATTTAAAGATTACAAAATACTGATGTCGCTCAGTTATCGATTAGATTGGCGACAGTAAATGATAAACAAAAATACTCTTAAATGCTGAAAGCTGATTCTTATAATTAGCTGTTAGAAAGATTAAAAATATTAAGATCATCTTCTTCTTTGTGCGGCTCATCCTTTAAGGACATTGGCGATCATCATGGCTTAGTTTACCATTTACTCTGAAACAGTTCTAAACAGTTTTATTGTTGTTGTTTAACTCCACTGCTTTAAAATTTTCAACCAAGATATGCGTTGTCTCTCCGGTCCTCGTTTTTCTTTTAGTTTTCCTAGTATAACCTATCGCATCAACTCATATATTTTATGTTTTAGTATGAAATTAACCACGCATTTTTCTTTCCTTCATAGTGTTGAGTACTTCTTTCTCATTTTTCTTCTATCTTTCTAATCTATTCTATCTATTTAATGTTTACGTGTCAATCAACTTTACAATCATCTTTTGTAATGCTTTGTACATTCCGTTGGTGTAATTATTATTGTTAACGTAACATAATTATTATTCGGAAGAAGGAATAGATGATAGTCAGTTTGGGTTCAGAAAAGGACTAGGAACCAGAGAAGCGTTATTTGCTTTTAATGTGTTAGCTCAAAGATGCATGGATATGAATGTTGATGTGCATGTTTGTTACGTTGATTTTGAAAAAGCATTTGACAAAGTAAGACATGAAGAATTAGTCCAAATTCTAAATACAAAAAACATAGACCATAGGGACTTACGAATAATAACAAACCTCTACTGGAATCAAAGATCAAAAATCGTAATAGATAACAAACCCAGTCCAGAAATTGAAATCAGGAGAGGAGTTAGGCAGGGATGTAATATGTCCCCATTACTGTTTAATGTATATAGTGAAGCCATTTTTGAAGAAGTATTACTATCTCAAAGTGAAGGAATAATAATTAACGGAAGATCTCTTAGCAACATAAGATATGCATTGTTAACGTAACATAATTATTATTATGGCTGATGATGTCCACTATCCATGTTATTATCATGGCTGACAGTGTCCATGATATATTTCATACCATGATATATACCTCAAAGATTTACAAGCCTGTGAATCTTTTTTCAGTTGCGTCCATAATTTCCAAGACTTTTGCTCAATAAACAAGGCTACAGAATACGTAACATCTCAATACCCTTTTCTAATACCCTAATTCTAATTTCTATTCCTAGTTTTTCGTTGCATAATACTACTTTCTACTTATCGAAAGCATCGTTTCATTTCAAGGCTGCGGTCCTATTGTTCATTTAGCTTACACTCCAAGTAATTGTATCTGGGTACTTTCTCTAAAGCGTTTCCTTTAACGTAGTTGGTTTCATTGTCAATCTTGTTTTTTCTCTCGAATTACTGCGTAGTGCGATCAACCAAAATTTGCAATCCTTCTCTGCTGTCTGCAAGGAGTATTGTATCGGCTGGATATCTGAAATTACTCACTAGTGTTCCGTTAATTTTTACACTTTTATTCATTTCTTTTATTGCCTCTTTAATACATCTTATGGGTACACATTAAAAAAGCAGAGGATATAGTTCACATCCTTGCCGTACGCCTCTTCTTATAGGTATCTCTTAACAATTTTTGTCTCCTCGTATTATGGTCTTTTGATACCGATATAAATTTGTAATGATTCTCACCCACTCTCTTCAATCAATTTCTTTTAACCCATGCACAGGTCTTTTGCATATTCCTGCAATTTGATCGACCGTCTTGTTGGGAATCTTCCTCATATTATTCGGTCTTCTACCTATCCCTATTTGCTGTGTAGTAGGTCCACCTAATTCGTATTATTCTTCTCCAATGGAATGCAGTTTGTCAATACTTGTTGTGGAAATACACAGTGACTATAGTTGTATCTAAACATACAACTTTGTCGAATGCATGGTTCAGGAATAACGAGAATTACAATAAACCTAGGTTACGATTATCTTTTTAAAGTCTTTCCACGTTTTCTGTGTCTGTACTCATAACATCACCAAAGTATTTTAGTTGTTGGAGATGATGAGTTTTAACTCATTTCAAATTGAATTATTTGTCCTGTGGTCGGTCCACCAACCGAATATTTCCCTGGCGTCTATCTTCTTTCCACTTCTCGTAGGGTCCAAGATTCAAATCAGTGATTCTTAGTATGGACATATTAAGCAGTTGATCAACTTCATTTTTTGAATTTGTGAAATTTGATAGTTTTTCCATATTCTGGACATCTTTCCTACGGCGACTCCTACGGTGGTAGATCACATCTACGTTTTATTTTTTCCTATAGTAACCCTGTGTTTGAGATCAATAATCTTTTTATTCTTATAGTGCTAATACGTTTCGAATGTTGGCGGCCATCATGGCAATCTTTATTTTGCAAATTGCTGCTTTGAAAAGATTTGTGGCTGTTGGGTTAAACCATGTACGTAGATTTTTCAGCCAGGAAGTCGCCTTCTTGGTCCCCGTTTTCCTTCTACTTTTCCTTGTAGAATTAATTGTAGCAATCTATATCTTTCGCTGTTCCTCATAATGTGACCGAGGTGTTCGATTTAGGACGTTTTTATTGTGGTTAACAGTTCTTTTCCTTTTTGAATTATCCCGGTTAGTAGGGTGGTAGGTATAGAATATCTTCAGGTTTTGACGGTAAAGCCATATTTCGAAAGCCTCTTTTTCTTGCAGGTAGCATCTGTGAGAGTACACGACTCAACTCCGTATAACAGTATGGGAAGAATATAACATCGTAGTAGCCCTATTTTTATGGGTACTGATAAATAATCATGGAATTTGAAAATCTTAGCCATTTTTTGACATACAGATCTTGTTTTCTCTATCCTACATATTATTTCTAAGGAATGGTCCAAATTTTCATTGACGTTCACACTAATTCTTTCAATTTGCTGTTCCCTCTTAGAGATCATAGCTCATGATCAATGATCCCAGATATACATAAATATGACACACATATATCACAACCTCAAACCGGTCAATCGTAGTTATGTGTGATTGATTGTTATATAGTGTATCACTATCATGTTTTTTATCTTTGATATGTTTAACTGCAGACCAAATATTTATTGACTTTCGTTTGCTACCAGTCGTATAAGATCAATTTAATCTTCTTGACTATTTGCAAGAATTGCTGTGCAAAACTGTAGGTTGTTTATTTTCAGCCACGTATTGAGATGCCCTTTATTCATCCTTCAATTGCTCTTCTCAGAATATGCTGGTCACATATAACTAATTGTGGAGACAGTATATATCCTTGTATGATATATGAAGGTCTGAATTAAGTGTTGTTGTACACATACTTCTCTTAGTAGAAGTAGGTGCACCAGTTCTACTAGGCGTGCATATAGAAAAGGATTCGAAATTGGAGTAGGATTTCTGTCCCCAACAAAATGTTCTAATTCGACGAAAAAAATGCAACGAACTTTTCATTAGTTTAAATACTGTACCAGCAACCAATACATTTTGAAAACTGAGCTCAAAAAATCACTAATAGAAAAACGTCAGTAGCCCAAATGATTAAAAAACGAATAATATATTTACTTCAAAATAGCTTATAGAAAACAATTCGAAATTGGAGTAGAATTTCTTTCCCCAAGACAATTTAGACTGTTTATTTCAAAAGCGCTGTTTTGGATAACTAACAAAATTAACGTGGATTCGTACATCTACTTGGGAACAAAAGTTCAAAACTCAAATTGGGATCAAGCGAAGTAAATACGTATAAGAGTAGAAAAGGCAAGAGCATCGTTCACTAGCATGAAGCAAATTTTTACCTCTAAAAGCCTCATCCTACCTCTCAAAATTCGACTTCTGAAATGTTATGTATTCCCGGTTTTGTTGTATGGAATGGAGGCGTGGACAATGACCGCAACATTGATGAAAAAAGTAGAGGCCTTGGAAATGTGGGGTTACCGACGTATATTACGTATATCCTGGACTGAGCACGTGACCAACGAAGAGGTACTACGCCGGATAGGAAAAGAGAGAGAGGTAGGAATAAGTATAAAGAAAAGAAAGTTGGAATATTTGGGTCACGTTATGAGACATAATAAATATAGAGTACTACAGCTGATCGTTCAAGGGAAAATAGACAGCAGAAGAGGTCCAGGGAGGAGAAGACACTCGTGGCTCCAAAACTTGCGGCAATGGTTCGGACTGTCATCTGCTGAACTATTCAGATATGCCGTAAACAAAGTCAGAATAGCCATGTTGATTGCCAACGTTCGGAACGGACAAGGCACATGAAGAAGAAGAACAAAATTTTCCAGCAAAAATTTGAAAAAGAATCGTTCGTTACTTCAAATTTTGCACCATTCTAAAAACTAATTCCGAGAATTAATTGATAGAAGAAAGTAGCTACTGGAATGGTAGCTCGCATTGGTAAAAAGAAAATCATAAATTTATTTCAAAGGGATTGTTTTGGAGCTGCTATTAAATATATTGGCGACAATACTACAATGATCTATAAGAAGTTAAAAATAGGTTACAAATAATACTCTCAATTCATTGGGTTGGCATTATGTGAACTACTTTCTACGGGGAAGTCAAATCAAAAATGATCAGATATACATGTTTGAATTGACTTCTCCATAGAACACAGCTCTACATTGGTTCCATCTTCATCCATTTTTAGATATTCTCAGTCAAAAGAGATCAATCCAACGGCTTTTTCTTTCGTGGTGCAGAAATAAACCAAATATTCCAATTAGTTCTCGAAAATTTTCTGACAAGGAGGTAACTCAACAGTCGCTGAAATAGGTAAACCATATAATATTATTAGTTATTATATTAGTTATAATATGAATATAATGTTAGTTAATAGATTGGCGATTAAGTTAAACATGTATGTTAAAAGCATATAGAAACGGTTATCCAGAAGTGCGGTTCGATATAAAATTTATGTGATTAATCTACAATTGTAACCGAACACAGCATAAACATAGTGTTTAAATTTCACATGCCAATAGGAAACAGTTATAGAATATGTTGTTCACAAAATAACTATAAAAGCTACAATGACAAATAATCCTTGATTTGCGATATGTAAAGTGATATGTACATGGCATTCAAATGCAACTGGCTTAGATATACGAGATAAGACTGCTTAGCTTATAGAAAGAGCCTCGAAATTGGAGTAGGATTTTTGTGCCCAACACCATTTTCTAAGTCAACGAACTTTTCTTTAGTTGAAATACTGCAAAAGACAAAAAATAGATTTCTTTCAAAAGCATTGTTTGGACCTCTAACGCAATTTTCCAGCTAGAAGAAAAAAATAAACTATTTGTTCGTTACTTCAAATTTCGCACCAAGGAAGCAACACATTCTAAAAACTAATTCCGAGAATTGATTAATAGATAAACGCAGCTAATGGAATGGTAGCTCACATTGGCAAAAGAAGAATCATAAATTCACTTCAAAAGTTTTGTAGCTGCTATTAAATATGTGGCGACAAAACTACACATATCTATCAAAACTTTAAAATAGGTTACAAAAATAATACTCACAATTTATAAACTAGTGATACTATTATAATTATTCATCGTTTTTGCATTTTGTGAACTACTTTCTATAGAGCAGCCCAACCAAATACGATCAGATATACATGTTTGGATTGACTTCTCCATAGAACACAGCTCTATATTGGTTTTATCTCCATCCATTTTCATATAGTTCTAGTCAAAAAAATCAATACAACGGCATTTTCTTTCGTGGTGCATAAATAAACCAAATATTCCAACTTGTTCTTGAGGATTGTCTAGCAAACAGATTTAGGTCACTCAACAGTAGCTGAAATAGGTAATACCATATAATATTATTAGTTATTATGTTATATGAACATAATGTTAATTAATAGATTGGCGATAAAATTAAACATGAATGTTAAAACTTTACAATACAGTAAAACGGCTATCCACAAGTTCGTTTCGATATTAAATTTATATTTGATGAATCCACAATTGTAACCAAACAGCATATAAATATAGTGTTTACCTTTCACGTGCCAATAGGAAACAGTTTCAGAATATATTGTCCACAAATTAACTGTTAAACCTAGACTGCTTAGCTTATAGAAAATAATTTGAAATTATAGTAAAATTTCTGTCGCAAGCGCAATTTCCTAAGTCAAAGAAAAAAATGCATCCAACTTTTCTTTAGTTTAATTGCTGCACGAGGAACCACCTTCTGAAAACTGATCTCAAGAAATAATTAATAGAAAAGCATCTGTAGCTCAAATTGATAAAGAAATAATATATTTACGTCAAAAGCACTGTTTACTACCCCTAACACAATTTTCCAGCTCACAGAAAAAAATGAAATAATTGTTCGTCACTTCAAATTTTGCACCAAGGAAGCATCACATTGTAAAAACTAATTTCGCAAACATATTTAGAGAAAAACGTATTTCATGAAATGGTAGCTAACATTAATAAAAAGAGAATCATAAATTTACTTCGAAAGTAATATATTGAAGCTGCCATGAAACATATTGGCCACAATACTACACATAGAAGTTTAAAATAGGATATAAGTAATACTCACAATTTATAAACTAGTGATACAATTTTAATTAGTCATCGTTTTTGCATTATGTGAACTACTTTCTAAGGCCAAATCAAAACAAAAATGATCAGATATACATATCTGTTTTGACTTGCCCATAGAACACAGCTCTATATTGAGTTCATCTCCATCCATTTTCATATAGTCCTAGTCAAAAGAATTCAATACAATAGCATTTTCTTTTGTGGGGCATAAATAAACCAAATACTCCAACTTGTTCTCGAGGATTGTCTGGCAAAGAGATTTGGGTAACCATACTAAGGATAATACCATATAATATTATTATTTATTATGTTATAATACGAATATAATAATAGTTAATAGATTGGCGATAAAATTGAGCATGTGTTTTAAACTTTTTAACACCATAAAAACGGTTATCATGAAGTTCGGTTCGATATTAAATTTATATATGATTAATCCACAATTGTAACTGAACACCGTATTTAATGTTTCTTTAAAATTAAATTTTCCAGATCAAAGAAAAAAAATTAAACTAATTGTTGGTTACTTTAAATTTTGCACCAAGAAAGCAACACATTTTAAAAATTAATTCCGAGAAATAATTGATAGAAGAAAGTAGCTGATGGAAAAAGCTCTTAGCTCACATTGGTAAAAAGAGAATCATAGATTTACTTCAAAAGTACTGTTTTGGAGCTGCTACTAAGTATATTGGCGACGATACTACTAGTATCTATAAGAAGTTTAAAATAGGTTACAAATAATACTCACAATTTATAAACTAGTGTACCTACCTAATGCAATAGAGAAACGGTTATCCAGAAGTTCGGTTCGATATTAAATTTATATGTGATTAATCCACAATATTGTAACCGAACACAGTATAAACATAGTGTTTAACTTTCACATGCCAATAGGAAACAGTTTCAGAATATGTTGTCCACAAATTAAATATTAAAGCTACATTGACAAAAAATCCTTGATTTGCGATATTTAAACTAAACCTTGTGGTACTCCACATACACTGCTTTTGTGACTAGAGTCAGTATCAATTGTTCTAACTAGTTGTTTCCTATTCCCCAAGTAAGATTGGAACCAATTCAAAGAAATATCTCGAATTCCGTAGAAATTTAGTTTTTTTATCAAAATGTGATTTACACAATCAAAAGCTTTGGCATAGTCACAAAAAACAGTGGCAGTATGACGATTATTGTTTAGTGCTTGATAGACCTCATGTAGTACAGAAAACATAGCATCGCTGGTACATTTATTAGATAAAAGCCGAACTGACTTTGTGATAAAATGTTGTTTTCAACGAGAAGGGAAATTCGGGCTTTTATAAGTCTCTCAATACTTTTGGAAAGGACCAGTAGTAAGACAATAGGTCTATAGTTGCAGACAATATATTTATTACCATCCTTATGAAGAGGAATAATAATGTCTGTCTTTAGGCACTCTGAAAATATACCTTTTCCAAAGGAATCGTTGATTAGTGAGACCAAGACTTTAGAGACACATTATTTGGGAGATTTAAGAAAATTTTGTGGATAGTCCATCAGTACTACAGGAAAATTTGCTTTTGATATTACTGATTGTTTGGATTAGTTCAGATTTATCAACTGGTCTTATAAATAATGAATTCGAGACCTTTTTTGAATTGGAAAGATAGGAAATAGGATCTTGGTGTGGCAAAATAGCTGATATTATATTATTACTCACATTAACGAAGTGTTCATTTAGATTTTCAGGGTTTGGAAGAGAAAATGTTTGAGCTGTGTTAGTTTTATTTCGAGGATCGTTTATTATATGGACTAAGTTTTCCTTGCAACATTTTTAGAGCTTCCCAGACGATTCTCATAGTACATTTTTTTAGCTGTATTGATGGTTTAGATAGGTTCCTCTGTATTTGGAGATATCTTCAGTGACAAAGACATTGGTAGTAAATTTCTTGATGTATAGTAGTGAACGCATATTCTTGGCTGATATGCGGATACCCTTGGTAGTCCAGGGTTTGGGATGTTTCTGTTTTTTTTACCTTTAGTATTTTTTGCCTATCTTTTAAGTTGAGTTATTTAAAAAAAGGTATTTTTTGAGAAATTCCGAAAATAGTAAATTCCACTTTAAACTCGGATTTTTTCAGAACTAAATCTTATAATTCAGGTAAACATCCAGAATGTAATGCTTGTTTACAAATCTAAAGTAAATTGTCAATGAACGACCAATATTTTCAACCAGGGTGGTTTTAGCGGAAGTGAGTTTTTTACTGGCGTTGTATTACTTTTTTTACTCTACAGTAAAATGTAGTAAAAACTAGTGCCACAGGATAGCGTCGTTACGGGTGGCGTCATAGAGTTCTTGACATCGATCCACTACAAATTAACTCGTTTCTAGTCATCATTTATTTACTCTAAGGGGGTTTAAATTAAAAACTGCATGACAAATAACTGACAAAATATAGACACTAGATAAGAGGTGAAAAATTAAAAAACTATCTGTCACTACAAAATTCGATTCTTAAGGGTTGTCAAAATTAAATAAAAGTCATCCGTTAAATAAAGGCATTAAATCATGTTTAAATTTTTCTGACATTTCTCGTTATAAAATAATTTTATATAAATACAATTATTATTTTTAAGCATATTATTTAGTTTATAAAATAATTAAATTTACTATCAAATAATATTTATTTATATTTTATTATTAATATTTGGTCTGAATTCTACAGGTTTGTCATAAGTAAACAACTAATATTTTGTTAATACGTTAACAATTATTAAAAAAAACTATTAAACAATAATATTACTTTATTTAATGTTAAATATATTATTTAAATTTTAAAAATACAAAAAAAAGATAGCATGAAGCTCCACGCTAGTCTATTGTACCGCCCATTGTTCCGTTATTTTTAAATATTTATGTTTTCCATAAAAACTTATCATTTTCCGGTTATTCAACCGTATGCTTGGATTTTTATATTCGATGAATAAAAGTCTACTTTCTCAAACAGCCGTATGTGTGTACGTTAATTATCAAAACGAATACCTTTGTTTCATAAGCTTCAGCCAAACAGGTTTCCCGATAAAATTTAAATTATTGAAGTTATTGGCGAAATAACGCTTTTTTGAAGCGTCAACTTTGTGAAATTTGTGAACTTTCAGACACAAATAACTATAAAAATATTAAGTTTTCGAAAAATCTTTAGAGATCATTTTTGTGACTATCATGGATTTTTTGATAAATTTTTTGCACCCCCGAGTTGGGGTGGTAACCACCCTCAAAGGAAAGCAGATATTGGCGTGGGGTAGATTTTATTGTTTGAGCTATTTTCTAAATTCTTTCATAAATTCGAATAAATCCATGTTTATAAAAAGAATAATGATATTCCATATTCCTTTCAGATTCTTATTCACTAACACAGAAGGAAATGTGATAGACTTATTAAAGAATTTAGTGAATCGTGGAAATTTTACGGTTAAGCCAAGTGGAACGTTATATTCTAGCCTAATAAAGATACAAATAGTTATTTCTAGTCTAATTCGTTATGTGTTATTTGTTATCCCGCTTCGCTGTATTCTTCCAAATATTTGTTATTCGTCAGCGAATAACAAATACGCTACTCTACACTTGCGCCGTAGGTCGCTGCAACTTATTTTTACTTAAATGCAGTTTGCCGATATCTACTTGTGTAAATACGAAGTGACTATACAGTGTTACACCTTAAAATTATCTGTTTTCGAGATTTATGCAGTAATCAGCCGAAAAATTGGTCTACTTTTCTGAGAAAAATGATTATAACTGTAGTTCAATATTTGTATGCGAGATTGCGACAAGCAATGTGGTAACGTCAGCGGTTTTGACAGACACCTGTGAACAACAGGTACAATTCAGTCTATTACCGAATGTCCATGTGGGATTATCGCCGCTGGTGAGAAATAACATTATATCTCAATTTAAAACATTTCATGTGACTGTGCTCTTTCTGGAATAGTGTTATGTTATAAGTTGTTATAAAACTATTGAATATCGGGGTAAGTTCAATATTTAGTAGTATTGATTGTGTTGATGTAAAAAGTTTTATATTTAAATGTGTCTTTTAACTGTCATAGATTTTGTTAAGAATACGGTAACACTGTGACTTGTAACAGTCTTCTCTCGAGAAATTTGAATTAAATTGTGGTTTAAGTCTAAATGTATCTATAATCTGCAGATTTCAGTTTATGTATTTGTATTATTTTAGATTCATTTTTAAATGTAACCCTAATCCATATACAAATATAATAAATTTTAGTTTTAAGGGCACGTATGTTTTGCTTAGAAAAAATTAATGTATAATTATTTGGCATTTCGTGTATATATTTAATGAAACATTATTCTTTTAGATTTCTCCGACGAAGACTTACAAAATGATCCATATGGATCCGATGATAGCTTGCGCAATCCCATATATCGGGAACCACGTGAATCTTTCGATTCTGAAGCAGAAATATAAGTAGATCAAGATGAGAATCCATCAAAGAGAAAGAAAGTGTCGGCTGAAACTCAAACAGAAAATTGGAAAAAAAGAAAGAAAAGACCCAAATTATGGTAAAAGAATCAATGGATCAAAAACAAGGGAGAATCTTATATTTCTACTCAAATTCAGAAAAAAGAAAGTGGTACAATATCAAGAATATTTTTTCAAAATTTTATAGGCTTGGAGATCTTGGAAAGCAAAGAGAATATATAGCATCAAATATGACACAAATCAATTCAAATACAAATGTAGTAATATTGCGAATCGAAGAAAACCGAATAATGCATTTACCTTTATAATTTCTGGGCAAAACATAAGGGTTTGCAAAACATATTTTATGGCAACTTTAGCAATTAACAGTAGAACTACTCAGACTGTACTCAAAAAACAAAGTATTTTTGAATCTGGTAAGATTATTGATGTAGATAGAAGAGGAAAACACGAAATACAAGACAGAATAAGGTTACACGTAGATGTAATTCCGAGAGTCGAGGCTCATTATTGTAGATAGTACTACACGCGAATTTATAAAAGCTGGAAAAATTATTTATTTTCTCTCTATTTACATAGAAATTATGTAAAATTCTGTCAAGAGGAGTAATTGGAATACGGAAATTACCAATTTTACAGCAAAATCTTAAGGAGGAGTACAACCTATTTTTTCATGTACCGAAGAAGGATCAGTGCGAGTTGGGTTTGAGTATCGCAATTGTTCAGAAGCCGAGAAAACTAAATTGGAAGACTAACAGATTTAAAGGAAAAGGTACTCAGCCGAGAAGAAAAACAAAACGACAAAGACTGTCGATGATGTGACAGTTTTAGCTTATGACCTTCAAAAAGTTTTGCCGTGTGCTATTGGACATGCAAATTCATTCTATTACGTCTCAAAGTTGTATGTTTTTAATTTTAGTATATTTAACATTAAAACCATAGAAGAAGTCTGCTACTTGTGGCAGGAGGGAGAAGGTTTGCGAGGTGCGAATGAAATAGGAACATGCCTATTTAAATATCTTGAACATACTTTTAATAAAAGTAATGAAGCAGATTTGAACATAATTTTTTACTCTGACAATGGTTTTGGAAAAAAAACAAGTATATACCTACTTGCCATTTATCTATATATGATCAAGAAACTAAGAATCAAGTCTATCACCCACAAATTTTGAGGGGACATAGCCAAAAAGAAGGAGAAAGCGTACATGTCAAAATCGAGAATGAGATTACAAAATATAAAAACAGTCCAATCCCATCTTTGTTCCTGATCAATATGCTGTAATAATCAGACAGGCTAAAACACGGGCGACAAATATCAACTAAACGAACTGTGTTTCACAGACATATTTGATTTAAAGAAATGTCTTCAAATATGTGCATTAATATTCCAAAGCACGTCAAATTTTCCATTCTCCGAGTTATTAAACTGCAAAAATCTGATCCCACTACCTTGTATAAGTAGGTACTCGTAAAGCTAAGAAAGTTTTATGGAAACCGAAATTATCAATCACAGAAAAAATATTGAATTTGATAATATATGTAATATTAGAATCTGCTTTTGGAAACAAACTAGGGATTTCAGACGCAAAGCAAAAGGAGTTACTGGAGTTAATTAATAAAAAATTGTTCCGCATTATTACTTAGATTTTTTTTAAAAACCTTTGAATTAATTTGGTATTCGCTTTATGTTCAGCTGTGGCATCAAATTTGAATTTTAATCATAGTGTTAAAATGCCAAAAAATGATTATTTACACAAGCATTTATTACTTTTGTAATTTTTTAATAGAAATAAAATTATTTTAAGTTGGAACATGTTTATCATTTTCTACAGAAGAAAGGTTCTATAATTTTCTGCAATAAGAACGGATTGCTCGTAAAAGAAATGTTTGTTAAACAACTGTTTTATATTAATAAAAAAATATAAAATCATTAAGTTAAAGATAATATTAGTACATTTATAAGCCCTTAAGTCATTTTGTTACAATATCTTATATCATAAAATTTTTATATTCAAAAGGCTTATAACTATTATTTTTTATAAAACTGCTATTTTGTGGAATATTATACAGTCCAAGGTTTGAAGTGAAAGATAAAAGCTATATATATATATATATATATATATATATATATATATATATATATATATATATATATATATATATATATATATATATATATATATAAATGGCTCTACTGGAAAATTACGTTTTTTGAGTTGTAACCCTCTTTTTCCGCATGGTCGATATATATATACGAACATTCGGCAACCGACCAGTGGACGGATATGCGTATTTGCAACACATTTAAAAACAACACTGTTTTATTATCTATTATCTCAACTTATTATTATATCAAACAAATTGGAACTTACATATTTGATAAGACGATCCAAGAGCTCTCCTCTCATCGGAATCGGTATCAGCCTATCCACAAAGCTATCCATATACTTCGCCTCAATCGCATGACGCTTGTTGGACAGTCTTACTAGGTGTTATCTTAGATGACTTGGAAAATTGGGTATCCGAGAGGACTTACTGCGATAAAGCTGCCAGATCCGTTAAACATCTATCTTAAACTATGATTGCGTCTAAGTCTTGTACGCCTTAATTACTTATCCATCTTCACCGTATCTATGTATGCATTCTTAACTGATCGTGTAGGTCTCCTATCGATCTTCTAAACTCTATAAAATAAATTAGTATTAGTATGTAAAGTAACTTAAAATTAGCGGTGAGGTATAAACACCCAAGTGTATTGAGGCCTTAAATCACTCGTGTATACTTTTTTGTTCGCTGTTTTATTGTTTTTACGGATTATTTCATAAGTTAGCTGCAATTCTCTCTTGGCTGGAAGTATATTCATTACTAATATTTGGTTATTTCATACTCTTTTTCGTCACAGTTTTTACTTTATGTTGTGGCTGTCTGTTTTTTGCTGGTATATTGTTGTCCTAGTTTGTTATGGCCCTTATTACATTCGGAAAACTTCTTAGGATGTTAAATATCTCTTACGCTTTGTCGTTTATTTGTTTCATAGAGCTTCTCGGGTTGGGGTCTCTATAGATACTTCTTTGTAAAACATATTTGGCAATATTAACAACCTCTCTTATCATGTGATTTTGGATTATTTGTACTTTCTTTCTATTGGTCTTGCAGGTATATCCCCATGTTACTAAAGTACATGTTATTGTTAGTAAGAATATGCTTCTTCTTCTTCTTCTTCGGCTTTTTCCTGTTATGAGTTTGCCGTTTTCGTCCTTCACAGCACTGTATTCTCCCAGTTACTTTTACAATGATTGTAAAAAAACCAAAAAGAAGACTTCCAGTTAACACTTTTTTAGTATCGATTATCTCAACTTATATTTATATCAAACAAATTGAAACTTACAGATTTGATACGACAATCCAAGAGCTCTCCTGTCATCGGAGTCGGTACCAGCCTGTCTACATAGCTATCCATATACTCCGTCCCAATCGCATGACATTTGTTGGAGAGTCTTACTAGGTGTTATCTTAGATGAATAGGGCATGCGAGGGGACTAACTGCGATTAAGCTGCCAGATCCTTTAAACAACTTTCTTAAACTATGATTGCGTGTAAGTCTTGTACGCCTTAACTATGCATCTTCACCGTGTATATGTGGGCATTCTTAACTGAACGTGTAGGTCCTCTATCCATCTTCTTGACTCTGTAAAATGAATTAGTATTAGTATGTAAAGTAACACAATTAGCGGTGAGGTATACACCCACGTGTATTGAGGCCTCAGATCACTCGTATATATATATATATATATATATATATATATATATATATATATATATATATATATATAGTTTTTTCGCCGTTTTTTAATTTTGGTTTTATTAGATAACCACTTATATAAACACATTTTTTATAAACACTCCATATAAAGGATACAATTCTTGAGCCTTCATATTTCAGTAGTTCGAGTTTTATGTTCCCTGGCTCTGGTGATTTGCTGTTTTTGGATTAGAACTTTAGTTATATCTTTTCCTGATATATCCGCTTTTTCCATTATTACCGTCACAGAGTCTTATGAGATAAACTCCTGCAATCATTTTGTGTAATGCTTTGTACTTACATTCCTTTGGTGTAATTATCAGTATATTTTTACTTCATTTATTACTTCTGATGTTTTTTTTTTCATACTTACCTTGATGTGTAGTACCCTATCGTATTAGTTGTGTCACTGGACCTTCTCTAGTTCTTCTAGAGTCTTATTCTTTGCTTCAATATGAAGGTAATATATTCTTCCCGTGTTCCTTGGTTTCTGTCGTTTAGCTATTTATGAAACGGTTGCCTTTTCCAATTCATTTTATAGGACGGTGAAAAAATCTTCCTTTTTGCTTACGGTCGCATTATCATTCATTGCATATACAATAACAATTATTCCATATCCATTTATTTTTTTAATAATAATGATACCCCTCCTTTTGCTACTTTTTTATGTTTGCGAGCCGCACTCCATATATGTAAGTATATTTCCCCATAATTACTTTTCCTTGATCTTTTTTTTTTTGATCTCCTAACACTGTGCTTAGTCTTTCGTTATATGGGAGTATTTTATTTTGTTTCGTTGCGATTTCTTGTATATTCCACGTTATTATTCTCATAGTCCTTTTCCTTTGCCTGCCTAAGTAGTATATGCTGGTTTCCGTCCAAATTTCGAGACTGCCTTGCATTGGTTTTTGCGTAATGATTTTTTAATCGCAATCGTAATGTCGCGTCCCAGGCCCGGCCCCTCAACCCTTGTTTTTAGGAGGACCATAATTCCTGTTCGTTAATCAAAATCACTTCCATATTCAGTTTAGGCTCGTAATAGGTAAATCCATCCAGGATACTGAGAGGAAAATGGCATTGATATGGACTAAGGTTAGGACAATGGTTTCCCCTGTTTGGTATTAGAAGATAAACCAAGGCTCGCGTAGGCAGGGGTGCATCCCTGAAGTAGATATGTCACCTATCGGGATCATAGATGAGTATCTACCCGCTACCTTGGCAATACTATGTAAATATAATAACAATACGAGATATAAGGGATAAATATCAAAGCTCACATATTTATGTTTAAAAAAAATCCCAACCAAGTTTCAAAATATATATCTAAAATTTAAAATTAATAATTATTTTTGCCTTATTTAAACTACTTTCTACAAGACACTTGATCAGATATATGAGTTTAAATTGCCTCCCTCATAAAACACTGCTAAACAATGGTTCCTGGACAATCTCTATCCACGACACTATTTTTCCCGCCAAACTAGAAAAATTAAAGTGATACATAAACAAACCAACGATAGCCCGACAAAAATATTTGGGTGACGGAACGGTAGGTAAAAATGGTAAAAAACATATAGTGTTAAGAATACTCCAAAGGATACCAATTCTTTTTTTCATGTTGCCCCAAGGAATCAGTAAATACTGTTATTTAATTCCAAGAATTGGCTGGCAAAAGGACACATGTGAGGAAACCTTAGCTGAAGTTGGTAAAAATGTACAATTACAATTATTGATTAATTTTGTCTTATGTTTATGTTGATGTGAACTGCTTTCCACAATACAGACAAAACAAACTCGATCAGTTATACGAGTTTGGCCTACCCGTATTATGGAACAAAGCTCGACAGTGGTTCCATCTTCATCTTCATCCTTGCTACGGGTCGGCTATGGGTCTATTATTAAATATTTTGATGTTACCAATCATTTTTTTGGAGCTATATCAACTGCTTTCTACTAAGCACATAAATAAACTCGATCAAAAATACGAGTTTTAATTAGGCGCCTAATAAAACACAGCCTAAAACTGATTCGACCTCTATCTATGTAGCTAGATTCATTGCAAAAGCAGAAACATTTAACGGATTTTCTTTTGCTCCAATTAACACATAAAGCAACTAATAAATTATGCAACCTCATTAAAACTAACTGACCAAAATATTTAGGTGACAAAATCTTAGCTAATATTTATTAAAAAATATAAATTTAATTTAAAGATTACAAAATACTGATGTCGCTCAGTTATCGATTAGATTGGCGACAGTAAATGATAAACAAAAATACTCTGAAATGCTAAAAGCTGATTCTTATAATTAGCTGCTAGAAAGATTTAAAATATTAAGATCATCTTCTTCTTTGTGCGCCTCATCCTTTAAGGACATTGGCGATCATCATGGCTTAGTTTACCATTTACTCTGAAACAGTTCTAAAAAGTTTTATTGTTGTTATTCCACTCCACTGTTGGTCTGAAGCTATTTTCTTGTGGCATTTTAAATTAATTACTATTTAACTGGGAATAAGCCACAATTAAAGGTTAAAATACGTTTATTGACGTTTCAATTTCCACTTCGGAAATCGTTCTCAAAATACAAACATTGTTTTTATTTGATTTTAATGTTTGTATTTTGAGAACGATTTCCGAAGTGGAAATTGAAACGTCAATAAACGTATTTTAAACTTTAATTGTGGCTTATTCCCAGTTAAATAGTAATCCACTCCACTGCTTTAAATTTTTCAACCAGGATATGCGTCGTATCTCCGGTCCTCTTTTTCCTTTTAGTTTTCCTAGTATAACCCATCGCATCAATATTTTATTTTTTAGTATGAAATTAACCGCGCATTTTTCTTTCCTTTATAGTGTTGAGTAATTCTTTCTTCTATCTTTCTAATCTATTCTGTCTATTCAATGTTTACGTGTCAATCAACGTTACAATCATCTTGTGTAATGCTTTGTACATTCCTTTGGTGTAATTATTATTGTTAACGTAACATAATTATTATTCGGAAGAAGGACTAGATGATAGCCAGTTTGGGTTCAGAAAAGGACTAAGAACCAGAGAAGCGTTATTTGCTTTTAATGTGTTAGCTCAAAGATGCATGGATATGAGTGTTGATGTGCATGTTTGTTACGTTGATTTTGAAAAAGCATTTGACAAAGTAAGACATGAAGAATTAGTCCAAATTCTAAATACAAAAAACATAGAGCATAGGGACTTACGAATAATAACAAACCTCTACTGGAATCAAAGATCAAAAATCGTAATAGATAACAAACCCAGTCCAGAAATTGAAATCAGGAGAGGAGTTAGGCAGGGATGTATTATGTCCCCATTACTGTTTAATGTATATAGTGAAGCCATTTTTGAAGAAGTATTACTATCTTATAGTGAATAATAATTAACGGAAGATCTCTTAACAACATAAGGTATGCATTGTTAACTTAACATAATTATTATTATGGCTGATAATGTCCACTATCCATGTTATTATCATGGCTGACAGTGTCCATGATATATTTCACACCTCAAAGACTTACAAGCCTGTGTGTCTTTTTTCAGTTGCGTCCATAATTTTCAAGACTTTAGCTCAATAAACAAGGCTACAGAATACGTAACATCTCAATACCCTAATTCTAATTTCTATTCCTAGTTTTTCGTTGCATAATACTACTTTCTACTTATCGAAAGCATCGTTTCATTTCAAGGCTGCGGTCCTATTGTTCATTAACTTACATTCCAAGTAATTGTATCTGGGTACTTTCTCTAAAGCGTTTCCTTTAACGTAGTTGGTTTCATTTTCAATCTTGTTTTTTCTCTCGAATTACTGCGTAGTGCGATCAACCAAAATCTGCAATCCTTCTCTGCTGTCTGCAAGGAGTATTGTATCGGCTGGATATCTGAAATTACTCACTAGTGTTCCGTTAATTTTTACACCTTTATTGATTTCTTTTTTTGCCTTTTTACATCTAATACGCCCTAATACATCTTCTGGGTACATATTAAAAAGCAGAGGAGATAGTACATATCCTTGCAGTACGCCTCTTCTTATAAGTATCTCTTAACACTTTTTGTCTCCTCGTATTATGGCCTTTTGATACCGATATAAATTTGTAATGATTCTCACCCACTCTCTTCAATCAATTTCTTTTAACCCATGCATAGGTCTTGCGTATTCCTGTAATTTGATCGACCGTCTTGTTGGGAATCTTCCTCATATTATTCGGTCTTCTACCTATCCCTATTTGCTAACTTTAACCTTATTTAGAATTAAATTATTTGTCCTGTGGTAGGTCCACCGAATTCGTAACATTCTTCTCCAATGGAATGCCATTTGTCAATACTTGTTGTGTAAATACACAGTGACTATAGTTGTATATAAACATACAACTTTGTCGAATTCATGGTTCAGGAATAACGAGAATTACAATTAAGTTAGGTTACGATTATCTTTTTAAAGTCTTTCCAAGTTTTCTGTGTCTGTTTTCATAACATGCCCAAAGTATTTAAATTGTTGGAGATGATGAGTTTTAGCTCATTTCAAGTTGAATTATTTGTCCTGTGGTTGGTCCACCAACCGAATATTTCTCTGGCGTCTATCTCCTTTCAACTTCTGGTAGGGTTTAAGATTCAAATCAATTTCATCTTCTTGACTATTTGCAAAAATTGCTGTGCAAAACTGTAGGTTGTTTATTTTCAGCCACGTATTGACATGCCCTTTATTCATCCTTCAATTGCTCTTCTCATAATATGCTTGTCACATATAACTAATTATGGACACAGTATATATCCTTATATGATATATGAAGGTCTAAATTAAGTGTTGTGATACACATACTTCTCTTAGTAGAAGTAGGAGCACCACTTCTACTAGGCGTGCATATAGAAAAGGATCCGAAATTGGAGTAGGATTTCTGTCCCCAACACAATGTTTTAAGTCGACGAAAAAAATGCAACGAACTTTTCATTAGTTTAAATACTGTACCAGCAACCAATACATTTTGAAAACTAATCTCAAAAAATCACTAATAGAAAAACATCAGTAGCCCAAATGATTAAAAAACGAATAATATATTTACTTCAAAATAGCTTATAGAAAACAATTCGAAATTGGAGTAGAATTTCTGTCCCCAAGACAATTTAGACTGTTTATTTCAAAAGCGCTGTTTTGGATACCTAACAAAATTAACGTGGATTGGTACATCTACTTGGGAACAAAAGTTAACTCAAATTGGGATCAAGCGAAGGAAATACGTATAAGAGTAGAAACGACAAGAGCATCGTTCACTAGCATGAAGCAAATTTTTACCTCTAAAAGCCTCACCCTTCCTCTCAAAATTCGACTTCTGAAATGTTATGTATTCCCGGTTTTGTTATATGGAATGGAGGCGTGGACAATGACCGCAACATTGATGAAAATAGTAGAGGCCTTCGAAGTGTGGGGTTACCGACGTATATTAGGTATATTCTGGACTGAGCAAGTGATCAACGAAGAGGTACTACGCCGGATAGGTAAAGAGAGAGAGGTAGGAATAAGTATAAAGAAAAGAAAGTTGGAATATTTGTGTCACGTTATGAGACATAATAAATATAGAGTACTACAGCTGATCGTTCAAGGGAAAATAGACAGCAGAAGGGGTCCAGGGAGGAGAAGACACTCGTGGCTCCAAAACTTGCGGCAATGGTTCGGATTGTCATCTGCTGAACTATTCAGATATGCCGTAAACAAAGTCAGAATAGCCATGTTGATTGCCAACGTTCGGAACGGACAAGGCACATGAAGAAGAAGAACAAAATTTTCCAGCTCAATGAAAAGGAATTAAACTGTTCGTTACTTCAAATTTTGCACCATTCTAAAAACTAATTTCGAGAATTAATTGATAGAAGAAAGTAGCTAGTGGAATGGTAGCTCACATTGGTAAAAAGAAAATCATAAATTTATTTCAAAGGGATTGTTTTGGAGCTGCTATTAAATATATTGGCGACAATACTACAATGATCTATAAGAAGTTAAAAATAGGTTACAAATAATACTCTTAATTCATTGGGTTGGCATTATGTGAACTACTTTCTACGGGGAAGTCAAATCAAAAATGATCAGATATACATGTTTGAATTGACTTCTCCATAGAACACAGCTCTACATTGGTTCCATCTTCATCCATTTTTAGATATTCTCAGTCAAAAGAGATCAATCCAACGGCTTTTTCTTTTGTGGTGCAGAAATAAACCAAATATTCCAATTAGTGCTCGAGAATTTTCTGACAAGGAGGTAACTCAACAGTCGCTGAAATAGGTAAAACATGTAATATTATTAGTTATTATATTAATTAGTTAGTATAATATGAATATAATGTTAGTTAATAGATTGGCGATTAAGTTAAACATGTATGTTAAAAGTATATAGAAACGGTTATCAAAAAGTGCGGTTCAATATCAAATTTATGTTATTAATCTACAATTGTAACCGAACACAGTATAAACAAAGTGTTTAACTTTCACATCCCAATAGGAAACAGTTATAGAATATGTTGTTCACAAAATAACTATAAAAGCTACAATGACAAATAATCCTTGATTTGCGATATGTAAAGTGATATGTACAAGGCATTCAAATGCAACTGGCTTAGATATACGAGATAATACTGCTTAGCTTATAGAAAGAGACTCGAAATTGGAGTAGGATTTTTTTGCCCAACACCATTTTCTAAGTCAACGAACTTTTCCTTAGTTGAAATACTGCAAAAGACGAAAAATAGATTTCTTTCAAAAGCATTGTCTCTAACGCAATTTTCCAGCTAGAAGAAAAAAATAAACTATTTGTTCGTTACTTCAAATCTCGCACCAAGGAAGCAACACATTCTAAAAACTAATTCCGAGAATTTATTAATAGAAAAACGTAGCTAATGGAATGGTAGCTCACATTGGCAAAAGAAGAATCATAAATTCACTTCAAAAGTTTTGTAGCTGCTATTAAATATGTGGCGACAAAACTACACATATCTATCAAAACTTTAAAATAGGTTACAAAAATAATACTCACAATTTATAAACTAGTGATACTATTATAATTATTCATCGTTTTTGCATTTTGTGAACTACTTTCTATAGAGCAGCCCAACCAAATACGATCAGATATACATGTTTGGATTGACTTCTCCATAGAACACAGCTCTATATTGGTTTTATCTCCATCCATTTTCATATAGTTCTAGTCAAAAAAAAATCAATACAACGGCATTTTCTTTCGTGGTGCATAAATAAACCAAATATTCCAACTTGTTCTTGAGGATTGTCTAGCAAACAGATTTAGGTAACTCAACAGTAGCTGAAATAGGTAATACCATATAATATTATTAGTTATTATGTTATATGAACATAATGTTAGTTAATAGATTGGCGATAAAATTAAACATGAATGTTAAAACTTTACAATACAGTAAAACGGCTATCCACAAGTTCGTTTCGATATTAAATTTATATTTGATGAATCCACAATTGTAACCGAACAGCATACAAATATAGTGTTTACCTTTCACGTGCCAATAGGAGACAGTTTCAGAATATGTTGTCCACAAATTAACTGTAAAACCTAGACTGCTTAGCTTATAGAAAATAATTTGAAATTATAGTAAAATTTCTGTCGCAAGCGCAATTTCCTAAGTCAAAGAAAAAAATGCATCCAACTTTTCTTTAGTTTAATTGCTGCACGAGGAACCACCTTCTTTTTCACACAACATAATTTTCACGCTCAAAGAAAAAAATGAAGTAATTGTTCGTTACTTCAAATTTTGCACCAAGGAAGCATCACATTCTAAAAACTAATTTCGCGAACATATTTAGAGAAAAACGTATTTCATGAAATGGTAGCTAACATTAATAAAAAGAGAATCATAAATTTACTTTGAAAGTAATATATTGACGCTGCCATGAAACATATTGGCGACAATACTACACATAGAAGTTTAAAATAGGATATAAGTAATACTCACAATTTATAAACTAGTGATACAATTTTAATTAGTCATCGTTTTTGCATTATGTGAACTACTTTCTAAGGCCAAATCAAAACAAAAATGATCAGATATACATATCTGTTTTGACTTGCCCATAGAACACAGCTCTATATTGATTTCATCTCCATCCATTTTCATATAGTCCTAGTCAAAAGAATTCAATACAACAGCATTTTCTTTTGTGGGGCATAAATAAACCAAATACTCCAACTTGTTCTCGAGGATTGTCTAGCAAAGAGATTTGGGTAACCATACTAAGGATAACACCATATAATATTATTATTTATTATGTTATAATACGAATATAATAATAGTTAATAGATTGGCGATAAAATTGAGCATGTAGTTTAAAATTTTTAACACCATAAAAACGTTTATCATGAAGTTCGGTTCGATATTAAATTTATATATGATTAATCCACAATTGTAACTGAACACCGTAATTAATGTTTCTTTAAAATTAAATTTTCCAGATCAAAGAAAAAAAATTAAACTAATTGTTGGTTACTTTAAATTTTGCACCAAGAAAGCAACACATTTTAAAAATTAATCTCGAGAAATAATTGATAGAAGAAAGTAGCTAATGGAATCGTAGCTTACATTGGTAAAAAGAGAATCATAAATTTACTTCAAAAGTACTGTTTTGGAGCTGCTACTAAGTATATTGGCGACGATACTACTAGTATCTATAAGAAGTTTAAAATAGGTTACAAATAATACTCACAATTTATAAACTAGTGTACCTAATGCAATAGAGAAACGGTTATCCAGAAGTTCGGTTCGATATTAAATTTATATGTGATTAATCCACAATATTGTAACCGAACACAGTATAAACATAGTGTTTAACTTTCACATGCCAATAGGAAAC